>NC_134269.1:182476755-182795391 GCF_031893055.1 Leptodactylus fuscus | reverse complement strand
ATCTATGTGTGTGTGCAAACAGGAAGCTGAGTCATCATCATCATCATCATCAGCGAGTGCACATACTCCCTTAGGAAACAATAGCAAAGAGGGTGCACGATGCATCGTGCACCAGTCTAATTAGCATAGGAATAAAAACTGACTTATTCAGAAACCACTGAGGCAATTTACATACTAAAAGTAGGTGTGAAATAGCCTTTCTAAAGACTATACAAGGATGTGATTAGTTAAAAATGACTTCTCCCAGTGAGCCCCTTTAATGACAGAAATGCTGCCAGAAAATCAAAAGTTGTTCAACACCCTGCACCACCAATCATCTATAGTGGAACTATGCTGTGAATGGAGCCGTAATCACATGGCTTTGTCCAGTTCAAGTGAATGGCAGCTGAGTTGCACTAATCCAGCAGTACCACTACACAGTTTCTATTATATAGTTCTGTCTGTATCAGCTAATCAGTGGGGGTAACTGCTGTCAGACTTACACCAATGTGATAATGATGACCTATCCTGAGGATAGATCATTAGTGTCAAATGTCCAGAAAATCCCTTTAAATATTTTGCTTTCAGAGTTGCTAATACCTGATGGTTTAGTCAAAAACAACATAATTGTTATACAACTGAGTTTATTTACTTGAAGTTTACATTTCTTTTGTGAAAAAAGTGATACATTTTTGTTTCTTAATGTATTTTGTTAGGCGTGGCCCAAGTGTCAACCAGTGAAAGCAGTTCTGTTCAGAATAGCTACGACACAATAGAAGGTGGTGGATTCATGGGTATGTACATGCCAGTTCTATTGATATCTGAAAGCTAATTTAGATTTAATGTTTCTTTCTTTAAAGCACATTTATGTATTTGCATATTTGTATTGTGTCCTTTGCTGGATGTCCAGTAGCTAGCCCAGTTTTCAACTTTTGCATCACAAAGGTTGAAATCCCCAGGCAAATGCTTAGCAATACATTGACATGCTCTTTGCACAAAATCTACAGCGTGCAGGTTTGTTTCTGCAGTGTGTGGATGGGATTTGTTTAACCTCTTAAGGACTGAGACAATTATCACTTTTTACATATGTTTTTTCCTCCCTACATTCCAAGACTAACCAAGAGCCATAAATTTATTTTTTAGATTAAAGAGTCACATAATGGCTTATTTTTTACAGGACAAATTATTTGTAATGGCACCCTTTAATGTTCTGTGCAATTTACTGGAAGCTGGTAAAAATACGGAATTGAGTGAGTTGGGCAAAAAAAAAACCTCGCATTTGCAACTAATTCCTTGTGGGTTTAATTTTTAGAGCATTCGCTATATGGTACCTAAGGACAGAAACCCGAACACTAGTGTGAACCTAATATTAATTGTACTCTGTGGGTCAGTACGATCAAAGTGATTTAAAGGGGTTGGCCACCCTTAAGCTGAAAAAACCACAGTGCCCTAGGCAACTCAGAAAGATGATTATAGGACAAATGTGCTGTAAAAATGAAATTTATCTTACCTGTTCCCCATTAAAATGAGATTTTGCACTGTAAGCTCAGCCAGCTTGTGTGGGCGGGACTTCAACAAACTGATAGTGAAACTCCTGGCCTGCATTCCAGACTGAGGCACATCACAGCACTGCCCACACATAGAATGTGATCACACGGCTACATTCACCTCAGCACCTCCAGCTTGCAGAATGCACCGCTCACAATGGCTGTCACAACACAGGGCTGAATCGCTGAATCCTAGGGGGTCCTGTGCAACTAATAGCCGTGGAGGGCCGCTATGATTCATCCAATTTGAATGGAGTGCCAAAACACCTACTTTAGCACTAAATTCAAAAGGACTAATCAATAAAATGCCGACAGACACCATCGAATACTATTATACTCGGTAAGGACCTGCTCCTTATCAGTTATAGTATTTAGCCAGCTCAGTGTGATCTATTTCCCATTACTGGTCAGGACTAGAGATGAGCAAGTATATTCGATCGAATACCTCCACCGCATAGTGAACAATCCAGGGAAGGAAGGGAGGGACATCACATTTTTACTGCCCCTCCCACCTTCCCTGGTGCTTTTTTACACCAAGAACTATGCGGCGAAGGTATTCGATCGAATATATTCGGTCATCTCTAGTCAGGACTAGAGATGAACGAACACCGTTCGATCGAATTGGTATTCGATCAAATATCAGGCTGTTATAGGTATTCGAATCCAATCGAATACCACACGGCAAACACAGTAAAAATTCGTATCCCCTCCCATCTTCCCTGGCGCGTTTTTTGCACCAATAAATGTGCAGGAACTACGACAATGTAGGCATTGAAAAAAAATTTAAAAAACCCATTGGCTGCCGAAAACATGTGACCTCGAATTTATAAGAATAGCGGCCGCCATCTTTGTTTAACTTTGCGGCTTGGAGACATAGGGACAGACGTGCTTCTGAGGGCTAGATAGGGATTAGCTTCAGCTAGGCAGGGAAAAATTGAAGAACAACAGCTCTTTTCAGAGCTATACTGCAGGGAGAGGAGTCGATACACGCTCAATCCAGCTATCCATGGTGTGTGCCCCCAAATGCCAAAGTGGGATACGCTGCAATTCAGTCAGGCTATATACGCTCAATCCAGCTTTCCACGGGGTGTCCTCCCAAAAAATAACTCTGATACACATTAGTTCAGTCCGGCTATATACGTTCAACCCAGCTTTCCACTGTGTGTACCCTCAAAACCTAACAGGGATACACAGCTATTAAGTCAGGCTATTTACGCTCAACCCAGCTTTCCACGGGGTGTCCCCCAAAAAAATAACTGGGATACACAGCAATTCAGTCCAGCTATATTCGCTCATCCCAGCTTTCCACGGGGTGTCCCCCCAAAAAATAAGTGGGATACACAGCAATTTAGTCTGGCTATATATGCTCAACCCAGCTTTCCACGGGGTATCCCCCCCCAAAAAAAAATAAGTGGGATACACAGCAATTCAGTCCGGCTATATACGCTCAACCCAGTTTTCCACGTGGTGTCTCCCCAAAAAATAACTGGGATACACAGCAATTCAGTCCGGCTATATACGCTCAACCCAGCTTTCCTAGGTGTATAGACCGTAAAAATCTCATTACTATACATCTAAAAATGCGTAAGGCTAGCGCAAAGGGACAGCGACCTAAAACTTATGTTTAATCTCAGATTCAAATGCAAAATACATTTAAAATAATAGCTTAAGATGTAGACAATGTGTATATACACTATATGTACCGCAAACCTCAACTACAACAAGAGCTTGGACTCCCAAAAACACTAATACAGAAGACAGGCAGGATTTTGCTGTTATTCACTAATATGTTAAAAATCTATACTGTGACTATGATACGAAAATATAACTGTTTTTCAGAATGCACAGCACACCGTATATAAAAACACTATTTAATAATTCATATATACAACCATCTTCCTGCAACTTTGCAGCAACCAAAGACTGCAAGCAAAAAATCGCACAAACATTAAAATTTGGCACTAAAGTATGGCTCATGTAAACCCTTTATGCAAACAAAATGTACTTTTCAAAAACTGCTATATGTGAGGAGTTCATACATACCACACATATATATTTACAGGGGCGGGTGTTAAAGAAACGCCAAAATCGCAGAAATGCAGCAACCTATTTTCTGCATGCAAATTAAATAGGACATTACATAAAAATATTATTTTCCACCCCCTATAAAAATTTTAGCAACTTATACGTTCATCTCTAGTGATCATTATTACTATTATTTTAGCGTGTAACTGTTTAACGATATGTTAGAGGCATATTTTACTCTAGAAAGCTCAGGTATGGACAGGGGTTGGGTGAAATGTAAACATTATTTATGACTTTGTGTATATGTTGTGTAAGTGTTTGGTGCAACTTTTTTTGGCACTGTGACCTGGACAATGGTAAATGACTGGGTCACAGTGCCACTAAACTTCCTGATTATGTTTAGAGGGTATTACATAGGTTATGGGGATAACGTCCATCCTTAGGGAGAGACCACCTTAGGGTATTACATAAGAATACTTCTCTAGTAAGGCTCAGAGGGAAATTACATTCTCCCTCTATGTGACAATCAGAGAGCAGAAGTATAGAATGCACTCTGATTGACAGGAGAGGTGGTAACAGGGACAGAAGCCCCTGCTACTCCCCCCCTTCCCTCCTGGGGTCACATACAGGTTAGGCACAGATCATTCATCATCATTGTGCAGGCTGCAGGGCTCCTCTCTCCCCCCCCCCCCCCTTCCTAGATGCTTCCTTAGACAGGAGGGGGAACACTTATCTCAAGACTGGGTGGGGCTATCATGATGGTTTAAGATTCATTTTATAGATGAGAATCTCATCTTTAAAATTATACCAAGGTTTTATAGCGATGGAGCAATTCACTGTTGAAAACTCTGTCAGGAATTGAAATCTGCAAAGATTCTCATCTTTAAATTGAATGTTAAACCATCAAGATAGCCACATCCAGTCCTGAGATATCGGCATTACAAGGGAGGACATTCCAGGTGTATTGTACAGCAAACAAGCACCTTCTAGTTACTTAACCCTTTTTGATGCTGGTAATTTAACTTCTATAGAACTGCAATCAATTGTGACCATTGCCTCCTTTATTTTCATGAATAGCCTAGCAGTTTGGAGTAACATATCCAACTTTGGTGCTCCAGACTGCTTGTACATGTTGTGAAATAAATAAATATCTCTACATGGGAGGCACAAATTTTCATGGAGAACCTGAGTTCTATAAGGGTATATTCACACAGGGTTTTTTGCAGGCAGATTTTGACGCAAAATCTGCCTGCAAAAACATCTCCCGTTCAGTTCAATAGGACTCACTTTATTTATTTTTTTCAGCTAGCGGGAAAAAGAAGCATCATGCCCTATCTTTCCGTGGCTGAGTCAACCACGGCGTCCGAGTCTTGAGACAACTCCTGCTTAGGCCTATTCCTTCAGGCCTAATCAGGAGCAGGTTGCCGCGACGGAATGCCGATGCCGTGCATCGGCATCCCGTTGTGGCTAGCCACGCAGAAAAGTCACACGGCGGAATAAGTTTCCGCTGAGTGAACATACCCTAACTGTGTTGCTGCCCTGTTGACAGACTCCTTTTAAGAATGGCAGCACGGTGGCTCAGTGGTTAGCACTGCAGCCTTGCAGCGCTGGAGTCCTAGGTTCAAATCCTGCCAAGGGCAACATCTGCAAGGAGTTTGTATGTTCTCCCCGTGTTTGCGTGGGTTTCCTCCGGGTACTCCGGTTTCCTCCCACACACCAAAGACATACTGATATGGAATGTAGATTGTGAGCCCTATATGGGACAGTGACTGACAATATCTGTAAAGCGCTCCGGAATATGATGGCGCTATATGAGTAAGCATAATAATGGTCCATCAGTTTTAATGAACTGCGACCCGCCCCCCCCTTTTTCCATTGCAAAATCAGCAATGCAAAAACTCCCCAAAATTGGGATTTCTCTGTAGTACCCTCTGGCTAATATAAAGGTTGAAATCCATAGTTGAAACTGGCAGAAAATAATTGAAATGCAAATAAGCTTAAAACCCACAGTGCAAATAATTTCTTTATGAGAGGAGAAACTGTCTATTAATATATCTTACCTTTTCTTATCTTTAGATACCTACACTATGTTTATATGCTTATTTGTTCTGTAATGGGCGAAAGAAGAATACTTGTTTAGGTAAAAAGATTTGCTATTGTTGTAGTATTTTGATTTTCTAGTAATTTCAAGATTTTGCATACCATAGGGATGGTTCAACCTGTTCAGCCTATTCCACCACAGAATCCTAAAATAACAAGGAATGCTTACCCATCTTTACCACCTGGTTACCAGAATGTTTTTCCAGCAAGTGGCCCAGGATTAACACCCACCAGCCAACAGTATCCGAACAGAGCACCACCTTTTTCACAGGTAGAATGTATTTCTTTTGAATTAATAAACCGTAAAGTCCGTAGAAATCTCATATCAGAAACTAAAGATGTCCCTCTTGGCTGCAAAACTACCATTTTATTAATATATTAATTAACTTTAAAGGGGTATTACCAACTCACCTGTTCAGCAGCCTGTAGGCTGTATGCTCTGTTCACTTCCTGGTTTTCTCGGCACATTGGTGGGTGGGGTTTCATTTGCTCTGCTTAGATCTCTTCATAGCAGTATGTTTGCAGTCAGTAAGCTGATGTAGTAGAGCTGGACTTGATTGCAATAAACTTGTTTTAGGTCTGTGTTTACATACAGAGGAAACATACAGATTCCCTATCTCAGCCCTTATCAGCCAAATTCAATTAAACCGACTGATAACTGGAAGAGCCTAAGATAACCAGCTCAGAAATACTAGCAGGAGCCCAGGAGTCTTAAATCCACATAAGCTAGCAGTATAGATAGGATCCTTGAGATGGGCCAACCCCTTTAAAATTTTTTTTTACAGCATTTGTCATTAATAAATTTGGTAGTATACTATTTAACTGATTTTGGCTCCTTTGTGTGAATTTTTGCAGTCATTTTCTATTCCATCTCTAGTATTTTCCCTGTTTATTAGCAGCAGAAATCCTAACGACCCCTGAATGTGAGTATAGAGGTGTACAGAAATAGTATATAGAAGACTAGGGTGGATGTGCGGTTACTTCAGGCACTATAAAACAGAATCATGGTTATAGTGTGATGTGTGATGCGGTTTTATTATTGCCAGAGATATTTCCAGTTGGAAACACCATTAGCATTCGTTTTAAGCTGCATACAAATATGCAGGTTTGTGGATTGAAAGCCACAGTGTCACAGTGAGTGTGAGCCACCATGTTTGTGCCATATCGTGATTCTGCTCTGTGTTTGCAAATTGCAGTTGCCACAGTGAGAACCAAAGAATTAGTCATAAATGTATGATTTTCATCGACCTGGCTGTGGACAGATAGTCAGTATATGTCTGCAGGCAAGCAGTTGGACGATCATGTGTGACAAAACACTGAGCTTATTTCAAACTCACACAGTGCAGAGCAGAGTTATGCATATGACTCGGAATGGATGCTGAAAGTGAGAGAGGCACAGCTTCACTGCCATTTTGGATGCCATCCCCCATCAATGTAGCTTACAACTTTGCTGTAAGAGTGTGCAGGGATGGGAAGTGGAGAGATGGAGGAGAAAGAGGGAGAGGTGGACTTCTCTGGGTCACTGAAACTGACTGAAAAGCATGACTCGTAAGCAGCCGCTTCAGATCACCACCCACTCCTCCACCTGTAATGTATAAGTTTGGCACAATAGACGAATAGGGAGGCATGGGAAGGGGCTCATTCTGGAGCCTATCAGGTCTTGGAACAGAGAGAGAGGCTGCATTACATTAACAGCAGATGCTACTACAACATGCATTATCTTCCAATGATCTGCAGGTAAATATCTTGTGTGTATGGCCAGCTACATACTTGGGCCTTTTTTTTTCTTGTGGCTCTTCAAGTTCAACTTGATTCTTGAGTTTCTAAAATGGGTTGTCCTGTTTCAGACAAATATTGAGAGACAAATGTTATTGTTTGTATAATGAAAAGCTGGATAATTTTTCAATATACTTTCTGTATCAATTCCTCATTCCTAGATCCCTGTATGCTGTCGTTCATTCAGCTTACTTTCAGCGGATAAATATCAGACTTCTGCCTGGTAATAAGCTGTGCGCCTTTGTGTCCATCACATGACCAAGGACCGATATTTATCCATTGAAAGTAAGCATTGAATGACTGCAAGTGGAGATCTAGGAAACCATGGGACTTGATACAGAAAGTTTATTGGAAAATTGCATAATTTTTCATTATAGAAACAATTGCCTTTGTCTCTCAAAAGTTGTCGGAAACTGGATAATCCATTTAAGTTTAGATAAGAAACTGATGTTAGAGTTCCTGCTGATTGCTTCTGTGGTTCCCCAGTTTAATATATGCCAAGAAGATGTGTTTAAAGGGAGTCAATCATTAGAATGTGACATTTGTTACTAATGGCACGTTTGAATAGCCTTTAAAAGGCCTCTTAGTGCCTCCTGTCCACTTCCCCGCTTCTTCTCCTCTTCAGCTTTGTATAGGCATCTGACACAGCGAGAAGTTGATGATGTTCGTGTGCTCGTAGTGCAGGGGGAACGCCCTCTGTGCTCTCGGAGCATAATTTTTATATCAAAATAAACACTTTTTTTTTTTTTGTTAATAGAAATGTTGGGGACCACAAGAGATTGACAGGTAGGAGTAGACTTTTTAAAGGCTATTCTAACGTGCCATTAGTTAAAAAAAAAAAGTCACTCCTTTTAAATTTAAAAAAAAAAAAAAATGTAAAAAATAATAAATAAATAAATTATAAATATACAGCTGCAGTTTGTCTGCATTGGTGATCTTCTGTTTTATGGAAATATCTATTATAAAGTAGTGTTATCTTTTCTCCTTTCAGCCCAACATTGGAGTAAACAGTTTGGTGTCATCAGTTGGAGGTTTAAGTATTCATCAAGCTCAGCAGCTAGATGAACTTCGAGCTGTCAATCTTCTCCAAGAGAGGAGTATACTACCACCAACTTCCCTCAAGGCTCCTACACCTTGTCTGCAAGAAGATATCCAGAAATTGAATTGTAGCCCAGAGTATGTTGTTGTGTTTTTTTTTTTGTTTGTTTTTTTTCATATTTATGCTTTCATATTTCCTCTGTTAAAGGGATCCTATCATTAAAATCCCTTTTTTCTAACTAACACTTAGGAATAGCCTTAAGAAAGGCTATTCCTACCTTTAGATGTCTTCTCTGCTCCGCCGTTCAGTAGATTTTCCGTTTTCCATCTTTATGCAAATGAGTTCTCTCGCAGCACTGGGGCAGGACCCAGCGCTCAAGCCGGACCCGGCCTCTATGCGTCGTCTTCCGGCCTAGCTTTCAATCTTCCACGCATGCGCAATTGGCTCTGCCAGCGGGCAGAGCCGACTGCACCTGTCAACATCCATTTTTTTGTGGCCGCTTACTACAAGAGCTTGCGTAAGCGGCCACAAAAAAATGGCCGCGCGCAGGTGCAGTCGGCTCTGCCCACTGGTAGAGCCGATTGTGCATGCATAGAAGATTGAAAGCCAGGCTGGAAAACGATGCGGAAGACGTGTTTAAATGATAGGATCCTATTAAGCCATGATTGGGTTCCCTATACTTGTATTTCCCATGAAATAACAATTTTGGAGCACTTTTCCTTAGAATTCCTCGAGGTTGATTTATTAAGGCATCTTAATGCTAGTCTTCATACTGTATTTCCTGCCCCATCAAAGTTTGTGGCTAATCTATGCCAGTTCCTTATGATAAATAAACTCCATTCTTGTCTCTGAATAAATTTATGACTTGGCATTGCAATTGTTAGACTATAAGGGACACAAAGTTAACACTGATTGGATACTCGCAGAGTGTGTAGTAAACTGTCTTGCAGTAATCTGCAAGATGCTTAAGATAATATAATGGTGTTATTTAACCTGCTTATCTTTACTTTGCTTTATTAATTGTTGCAGGCTGTTCCGCTGTACTTTAACCAACATCCCACAAACACAGGCTCTGCTGAATAAAGCCAAACTTCCCCTTGGGCTCCTGTTGCATCCATTTAAAGATCTGTCGGTAAGAGGGAATTAAATACATTAAGGAATTAAGCTCTGATTTATTTTATGCCAAGAAACATGCATTAAATTAAACCTTTCTCTTTATAAAAAGCTTTTTTTGATTTGAAAATTCATTATTAACAACTTTTAATCAGCTGTCATACCCAAACATACAATGTATTATGAATCAGCGCATGATAAATAATAATCGCCACACATAATGTGACACCATGCTACACAGTTTACTATAAAATTCTACTATAGAGTAGAATTTATACATCAATATACATCACACAACATGATACGCTAGCATTTAAAAATAAACATTCCTTCTAATACGCATTACAGAAACTGAATGAGGGAAGGAAAGATGTGAAAAACGAGAGGGGCTAGAATCCGACTGTTGCTTTTTTAAGTCGAGCCCCAGGTAGCATAAACACAGCGGCAAAAAGTGCAGCATTTTACAGTCCCTGAAAAGTAGATGAGATTCTAAGCTAATGTCATCCACACATTGCAGAAAAATGTCCGCAGCAGGTATCCTGCGAATTCAAAAACCATTGCGTTTTTGTAAAGCGCAGTATGTAAATTATACCTATGGAAAAACCGGCGGTTTAGGCATAATTGAAGCCGGAGGTGTGCAGAGGAAAATTCTGTGTACTTTCTTTGTAAAGCGCACTGCAAAAAAAAAAAAAAACAATGCGTTTTTGCTGCAGGTTTTTCAACCCAACTTTTTGGCTGTGGCCTTAGCAAAATTATGCTGATAGATCCTCACATATGCGTTTAACCCCTTCCCGCCGATGGCATTTTTTTATTTTTAGTTTTTTACTCCCCTCCTAAACCCCATAACCCGTACAGCATATGTAAAGCAGATTTTTCTGGAATCATTTTAAAATGCAATGTCTCATTACCTTTAGCCAAAAAATCCACCTCACAGTTCTCCTGAACATGGCAATGAATTTAATCTGCTATAGGAGTAAATGGTGGAGTTATTTGGCTTTTGGAGGGCAGATTTTACTGGAATAGTTTTCAGGTGCTGATAAGGTCAGAGTCGCGTTTATGACTAATTAACCAATAATCCTGGGTAACTGTCATCGTCCCAATTTATTAGACTGAGTGCCAGGCGCTAAAGAACTCGCACCACTCTGTGGTGGTATTCATTCTTCTCTCAACTTAAGAATGTATGCTGACGCACTTTTTATTAAGAACACAGGGTTAAATAGTAGCAGAGAAAGGAAATGATATAACAACAACGTAAGTTTTCATATTCATTCCTGATTAGTATGGTACATCTCAATCAAACAGAAAAGTTTAAGCAGTGCCATAGCCTGCTGCTCCCGGTCCTGCATGGTAACCTTGGGAGCAAGCCAAGCATTTGTTTCTCTTGCACCCATCTTGGATACAGGTGCCATCTTATCATATAACATTATACCAGTTTCAAGCATAAGCAACTATATCTAGCATTCAACTTTTAAGGGTAACAATGTTTTTTCATACATTACATAATTATAAACTTCACAGTGCCATGTCTCATTTGCAGAGCCCTTAGACTACCAATACAGTAGAAACCCCCAAAAAGTGACCACATTTTGGAACATACACCCCTCATTATGGTCTTTTCATTTTGAGCTCAAGACTGCTTCCTAAAAATTAATGTGCAAATTGAAAATTTAAATTTTTAAATAAATATGCTAATATGTTGTGCTCACTTTGTGTCAACAGCGACGCACACTTCTAAAAAAAAAAAAGTTAGTCATGTGGGCATAAACTGTTGTTTGGGCACACAACAGGGCCCAAAAGTGAAGGAGCTGCGCTTTTTAGCCTTTGGAGTAAAGATTTAGAGAGACTGGGTTTTGGATGTCGTATTGTTTTTGCAGAGCCATGGAGATTCCAATAAAGTGCAATTGTCCAGAAAGTGACCCCATTTTGTAAGTGCCAGTTTAGTGGGACATAATACTGTGTGCAGGTGCCACTATTGGGATTAATACTGTGTGCAGGGGGCACTATTGGGGTTAATACTGTGTGTGCAGGGGACAATATTGGGGTTAATACTGTGTGTGCAGCGGACACTATTGGGGATAATACTGTGTGTGCAGAGGACACTATTAGGGTTAATACTGTGTGTGCAGGGGACACTATTGGGGTTAATACTGTGTGTGCAGGGGACACTATTGGGGTTAATACTGTGTGCGCAGGGGACACTATTGGGGATAATACTGTGTGTGCAGGGGACACTGTTGGGGATAATACTGTGTGTGCAGGGGACACTATGGGGGATAATACTGTGTGTGCAGGGGACACTATGGGGGATAATACTGTGTGTGCAGGGGACACTATGGGGGATAATACTGTGTGTGCAGGGGACACTATTGGGGATAATACTGTGTGCAGGGGACACTATTGGGGATAATACTGTGTGCAGGGGACACTATGGGGGATAATACTGTGTGTGCAGGGGACACTATTGGGGATAATACTGTGTGTGCAGGGGACACTATGGGGGATAATACTATGTGCAGGGGCCTCTAAGGGACATAATACTGTGTGCAGGGGCCACTAATGGACATAATACTGATCGCAGGGCTTACTAAGGCAGATAATGGAGTGCGGAGGAAAGGGTCGGTCGAGGTCTTGGGGGGGGGGGGGGCATGTCAAAAGTTCGCCACGGGGCCCCGCCATCCCTAGTTACGCCACTGTTCCCAGTACATTGTTCAGAACAATAAATTATACAATTTTGAAGAACAATTTGTCCCACAAACATTAAGCCCTCATATGGCTCTGTGAACAGAAAAATAAAAATGTTATGGGGTTTGGAAGGCAGGGAGTCAAAAATGAATATCAAAAATTTAAAAATGCTTCCAGCGGGAATGGGTTAAAAATAGAGATGAGTGAGTAGTATTCGATCGAGTAGGTATTCGATCAAATACTACGGTATTCGAAATACTTGTACTCGGTCGAATACCAGGTGGTAAACGCAATAAAAATTCGATTCCCCTTCCACCTTCATTGGTGCTTTATTTTCACACCAATAACTATGCAGGGGAGGTGGGACAGGATCTAGGAAAACGAAGGCATTGAAAAAAAAACGTATGCATTCATTGGCTGGCTAAATCAGGTGACCTCCACTCTATAAGAATAGTGGGTGTCAGTTTCCGTTCAGATGCGACTGAAGTAGAGAATTGTTTAGGCAGTAATCTTATACCAACAGCTCTTTTAAGAGCTAAATTTAGATCTACCACTGCTTGAAGATTGTATATACACCATCTGTATATACAATTTTTTTGCAACTAATTTTCCCAAAAGCCCTTGTCAGGGCTCCAATTCCGTACAACCTTTTCCCCCAATCTACCTTTCTCATCTCCTGTCCTATGCCTGTCCACCCCTGACGACACCATGCAAAATAAAAATTACCGTAACGGAGAGGAAAAAGTCAATTCTACATCTTCATTTTCACAATCTTTGGAGAGTGCAGTAGCCAGCTATCAGCGCCAATCATATTCACAGGTCACAGAACTAGTTATGTCATCCATTGCCCATCTTGTGCTTCCTTCTACCACTTCATGGACTTGACTGTCATTGCTGAATGAAAAAATCCTTGTTTTTATTTCTGTTTCACTACATGGAATGAGTCCCTTTTGATTGGTTCTGCTTCCTGTAACCGATGTTTTAACAAACTCTCCTCCTCTTCGTAGTAAGGACATGAAAGTTCTGAAGCTCTGTCTTACTTCCTGACTCTGCGTTGGGCAGATTCTTCACATGACTGACAGAGTTGCTGTCCTGTTATCTACTCTGCATTCATTGTCTATCCCTGTTCATTCTCAGGTTGAGCCCCAACAAAGCTTTCTCCTCTGTCCTCTCCTGCTTCTAGGGTTCACATTGCCGTTGGTGTCTGTTAAAAAACGGACACCTATCATAATGGACACAAACGGACAATAACTGATGGCTATCAGTTACTGTCCGTTGCCAATAGACCTCAATGGTAAAAAGAAAAAACAAAAAAAAATAAAAATGGACACTTACTGTCCGTTTTTTTGAACGGACAGAAAAGTCCTGCATGTAGGATTTGGACATGGTTGTAAAGGGACACTAAAGGACACAAACGGACACTAAAGGACACAAGATAAAATCCCATTGAAATGAATGGAAATTGCAAATGGCCCAGCTAGTGTCTGTTGCTACAATCTTGTACGAACAATAACCATGGAAACTGCTTTCTAGAATTTTTTTTTCTTCGTATTTGGAATTCTCTGACACACTATTACCAAATAACAAAATCTTAAAAGAATTAAAAATATAGTGGTAAAATTCTTTGGTTCACTTGACATGGAATGACCCAGGTGTTGTGATCACAACTTGGTCAAGTAGTGCACTTGCCAGTCAGCAGCAAATGGCCTAAGCATTATTAAATTGATGAAAAAATTAGATTCTATTCCAGAACTGAACAAATGTAAATATGGTATTACTCACCAGCTTACTGGTGGTTAAAATTCATAGTAAATCTCCCCTCATTCACTTTTAACCTTGTTCTGTTGTACTACATGTAATATAAGTGTTTGTTTTATTTTGCTTTACCAGCAACTACCTGTTGTAACATCCAGTACTATTGTCAGATGTCGCACTTGTCGGACATACATCAATCCCTTTGTCAGTTTTCTGGACCAAAGAAGATGGAAATGCAACTTGTGCTACAGAGTAAATGATGGTAAAAGTAGATTTATACTTCTTTGTAATGTAGTTTTTGATAAATCTAGATAATGGAATTTATTTATTTTTTATTCATAGTCCCAGAAGAATTCATGTACAACCCTGTAACAAGAGTCTATGGTGAACCCCACAAAAGACCAGAAGTCCAGAATGCTACTATAGAATTTATGGCACCTTCTGAATATATGGTAATGTAAAGTTACATGAGTTCTCCTATAGTATTAGCACAGCTTATATCGTATCATATAGTTTTGCTTCTTACCTCTGTTTTTGCTTTGTGAACTAAATTTTGAATCTAACATATTCAAAATACCATTAAAAAGTATTTAATTTAATTTTCTGTTAAATATTAATCCAGCTTCAATGTAGCTTTTTGGAAAGGTGCACTAATATTTGTAAATCCAGGAAATCAGCGTACTAGTGACCACCAATACATGTTCTGTATTTGTATGATGAGAAGTGCATGAATACAGTTTTTTTTTTTTTTTAAATTTATATATTTTTTTTAAATCCTACTGTTAAATACATGATGTCAATTTCTGTTTTACAACTGAATGCAATTGGCAAAATCTAATTTACTCCCCCCCCCCCCCATCCCCTCCTTTTTTTCCAGCTGCGACCTCCTCAGCCTCCTGTGTATTTGTTTATGTTTGATGTGTCCCATAATGCCGTAGAAACAGGTTATCTGAACACGGTTTGCCAGACCTTACTTGACAATCTTGAATGGTAAGTAGGAAAGAGAAATATCTAAAGGTAATCTAAAGATATATAGGTATAAACTGTACAAACTATGAACTGGTCATTTAACCCTTTCCTGACATCCGCTATGTAGCTAATCTCCCGTATATAGTTATATTGCACTGCAGTCTATGGTTCTTGCAATTAAAGTATTGCAGGGGATTAAAAATTTTGATCAACTACAGGTACATTTGACCTTTCAAAAAAGACGCTATATGCCTCCCCCGTACATGGAAATGTAAAAAGGTTACTTGTATATATAGTGACTCCAAAATTTGTTTTTGCTTGCATAGACAGTGGCATGATGTGGATTGTGCCCTCAATTTATTATCATTATTGCCAGTTTCCTGGCCAGAAATCGGCATAGAACGCAGGGAAAAAAAATTAAAAATTCTTTTGAAAACAATGGACCAGATTTATTAACACCTTTGTGTTACAGTTGAGTATTTTCTCTGCACAATCCTTTTGTTACTACTATCACAGACATCAGGTATGGCCTAGGGACACTAGGGAATCTCTGTAATAGCAGTATTTTATTAATGTTTGGCCATGTAGCACTCCAATCTTTGCCTTTTTAGTTTTTGTCTGAAAGGACTCCTTAAGCTTTTGAAGGCAGAAATTGTTGTGGAACAGTCCACCACTGGGCCTTACAGATCCTATTTTTTTTACATGCAGGCTTCCTGGCAACACAAGGACGAAAATAGGTTTTATCACGTTTGACAGGACAATTCATTTCTACAGTTTACAAGAAGGATTGTCACAACCTCAAATGTTAGTGGTGTCAGATATAGATGGTAAGTATTTTAATATTAATTAAATATCAAACATAATGTGTGTTAATGTGTATTTTTTATAATTTAGATTTTATTAAGATTTTTGCAATAAGGGGTGAAACAAACACACTATAACTCAGAACTGGCAAAAATTGTGAATATAAAACTCAACCTTTATTAGAAATATTAAAAACTTTGACATATATATAGTGATGAGATGTCCACTCCCATATTGATGAGACCCCAGTTTATAGTGTTGAAGATGTATTACATCTTGCTGAGGAAATAAGGAGTTAACTAGAAAACACCATTCCAGATACAATTCACCGAATGGGGAAAGATGAGAAAACACTCTGATAAAAATATTGTGTATCAGCGTGATTTGAATGTCAGTGCTTAGGCAGAGTAAGAGGAATAATTCCCTCACACCTGATTCTTTCGTAATGAAATCAGAGTTAGTAGCCCTAAAGATGGAGTATAGGACCACTCCCTAACATAGGAGCCTGAGTATTAATACATGTTTAAAGTGAACAAAGTCACAGTAAATGACTCCCAGTTCTAATTGAGTTGACTCTCAGTGAGTGCTGCTGCCCACCTATTCTCAGTCTAAACACTAGATAGTAGGTAACAGAGACGGTTTTTCACTGTGATATATTTCCTAAAGCACCTATTGTTCATTCATTCACTCATAAAGCTAATACACAGCTCTGGGTTAAATAAGGAAACCTTGATTTCGTATCCCTATTTCAAAATAGCATTCGGCATAGTACCCGATATAACTCTGGCTAGATTAATTAAAGCCTAGTTTAGTCCATGCCCATTACTCACTAAAGCAGCTACAGCGTGGCGTTAGTAGACCAATTGACTACAGATAACAGGGAGCCCCCAGGTCACAGAGCACCACGCTATGCCTAACATCAGTCTCTCTACGCGTTTCCCCCAGTGAGATTCCCTACACTGGGTTCATCAGGAGAGTTTTAAATATTAAGTGAGATGCACCAAGACCCCGATAATCTAAATCGTTGTGGTTAAAACCGCATTTCTCGGCGCCCTGATGGTGGACGCCGATACTTATGTTGAAGCCCAAGCCCACCTTTAAGTGAAATATACAAATAAACTCTTTGGAGCAATGAGGGTGTTAACACTTTAATTCTTTTGAGAAATGGCAATACACTGGGTGCTCCAAGGAGCTAATTTACATACTGAGAAAAACGGTAATATCTCAACAATGGAGACTCCGATTCACAAGGGGAAAGCATCATTTCATTCAAGTGACCCTGTCTGAGGTGCTGGCTGTTATGCTGGATTCTGCTGACAGACTTCCTTTAACATAGTATAATGCTTTTTGAATGAATAAGTGTAATAAAACAATAATTGTGATATACCTGCTGCAACTGTTATCTCTATGTACAATTTCTGCTTGATAAACTGTATAACTATTAAAAAAAAGTATGAACGTAACACTCAACTTGAATATTTTGTCCATTTGCAGATGTGTTTATTCCAATGCCTGAGAACCTGTTGGTTAATTTAAATGAATGCAAAGAGGTATGGAACTTCACACAAATTTTAAGATTGATACATACCGTATTTTTCGGACTATAAGACGCACCCAGGTTTTAGAGGAGAAAAATAGGGAATAAAATATTTAATGTATGGGAGTTGTAGTTTTGGAACAGCTGCAAGGCCACATTGACAGGTGACCCTGCAGCTGTACGGGGATGTATAGGGCGTTTTTTTTGTGGGGCCAGGTGTACTTTTTAGTTATACCATTTTGGGAAATGTTTATTGCTTAGATCACCTTTTATTTAATTCAGAGGCAAAACAGAGAGAAAAACCCGGCGGTTTAGCACTTTTGATTTTGACGTTCACTGTACATAAAACTATTAGTAGACCGGGCATTTTCAGACACAGGGATACCTAATGTGTATGTTTCACAGTAATGTTATACTTTTATATGTATTCTAGAGAAAGGAGGTGAACTTTTATTTATTTTATTTTTTTATTATATTTTTTTTTTAAGTGTTTTTTTTTTTATTTTTTTACTATTTTATTATCCCCCGCCTAGGGGGCTTGAACCTGCAATCATTTGATTGCAAGTCCCATAGACGGCAATACAAGTGTATTGCCGTCTATGGGAGATTCTATACATTACTATCGCGGAGTGTCATAGACCAGCCGCGATAGTAATATATATCTATGACAAGCCTCGGAGCCTTCATTAGGCTCCCAGCTGTCATCGGAACAGGTCGGCTCCTGCGGCCTCGGCGTGCAGGAGCCGGCCTGCATCACTAAAGGTATGGGGCCGGTGGGGACCGGCCCCAGGGCTAACTAACTGCCGGGACCTGCGGAGGAGGAGCGGATTTACAGCATGGCCGCGCTACTGCCACCGCTGGTTTTCTTCAGCGGCAGGAGCGTGGCAATCTGCAGGCCTTGGCAGCTAAGACAGTCCCCGGCATCTGCTGTAATAGACCGGCGGATGCCGGGGAGTGTCTTAGCTGCCGGGGCCTGCAGATTGTCACGCTCCTGCGCTGAAGAAAACCAGCGGTGGTAGTAGCGCGGCCATGCTGTAAATCCGCTCCTCCCCCCACATTCAGACTATAAGACGCACCCTCATTTTCCTCCGAAATTTGGGGGGAAAAAAGTGCGTCTTATAGTCCGAAAAATACGGTACATTAAAAATTTCTCTGAGATTATTAGAAAAAGATTTGCTTCCATTTGTTTCAGGACTGTTTAGGCTATTGTTTCAACTGTACCAATAAAATATCTAAATGTGAACAAAAAAAGCTGGAATTAGTGAAATTGTTGAATATTTTTCTTCAAATAACAATATTTGATGGAAAATCAGAAAATATTCTAAACTTATTTGGAAGTCTATGTATGTAATAAAAAAAACAAACAATGTTAATCGAAGCTTTTTCACACGGAAAAACTGTTTATTGAAATCTATACATGATTTCAAATTCACTATTTTAGTATTCACCCATAGAAACAAATAGTTACATGTTTGTCAGTTAAAAGGATGTTCTCATCTCAGATATATATGGCTGGAATGAGAATAAGCAGCTCATTCTACAAACCACCATGACTGTTCTACATTGTTTCACATACCGTGTGTTGCTCTCTTCTACGCTGTTCTTCTATGAAAGTTACAGAAACAATTGTGTATGGCTGTAACTCCTGACCATCTCTGGGAGTAGATGACCAGGCTATTCCCAGCTTACCTGTCAAAGGCTGAGGTGGGAATAAACTTTAGTGTTGGACATTTCCAAAACCGTTCTTCTAATTTAAAAATTACGTCAAAGGAGCTTTGCTGGACTCTGATATGATTTTTGCAGATTCCTGGCACCTCCACCAACCAGCTCTTTGAAGTTGGGGACTTTGTGGTCATATAACCAGTAAAGAGGCCCCAGCAGTTACCATTTACAGCGCTATACATTGTGTAGCTGTTATGTTTGGCATTGCAGTTTGGTCCTATTTATTTGAATGCGGCTGACCTGCAAACAGGCCACGTAACCAATGAACATGACATCACTGGTGTTTTGAAGGAATGGGCTTTTTGGAAGGAAATACTTCTGCCTCAGACAAGTGTTCGGTGGTGTTTTTGACTCTTAATGGTTGATCTGACTGGTGTCCTCTTCTGAGGATAGCCCTGGAAAATCCCTTTAATGTTTGTTATAATGTTTCTATACCTAGTTGGTCCAGGACTTATTAAAGAACCTTCCACAAATGTTTGCAAAGTCATCAGAGACACAAAGTGCTCTTGGGCCAGCACTACAGGCTGCATACAAACTGATATCGCCCACTGGAGGACGAATATCTGTTTTCCAAACACAGCTGCCAACAATAGGTGCAGGAGCCTTGAAAACCAGAGAGGAACCCAACTCAAAGTCCTCTGCAAAGGTGAGGTCTTAAGTGAAATCTATAATGCGAAAAATACAGTGCATTCTGTAGGCAGCATATTATTGAGCAGGGGACGGTGGGGAGATTGAGATATAGTTTTGTTGGAATAGATCTAGTATATCTATATTCTTTTTATGCTAAAAAAAATCAAGGGAGTGGTCCTATCTGTTATTGAGAGCCTTGCTTGTATGTGCATACACAGATTTGCCACACTTTTGTGCATGTCACAGCACAGTTTAGTCAAACCTACAGTAGTAAATCTGCGTATTGTGTCTGCCTTCTGGATGTGGGGATGGTCTGTTTAAACGGAAGAGGCATAGTGATGTTTTTGGTCACATGCCTCCTCCAGCCACTTTATTCATGGGAGCTGTATCTGAAGGAGACAAGAGGCTGGCCAAAGCTGTTCAGTAACTTCTGTAGCAAACCGGGAGAGGGGAAGGGGCACCACTGCAAAAGTAATATTTAGTAAGTGGCATAAATAGACATTTTTACAAATGAACTGTAGCCACAGCTTCTTAATTGTAGCATAATAGCCAATATTTCTGAATACTTATGCCACTTTAGCCTTGCATACACTGAAAATACTTTTCATGTGATTAATACAGTATATGTATTTTTACAGGATATTCACAATTTGACACCAGCAACTGACTTTTACAAGAAACTTGCTTTGGATTGTTCAGGACAACAAGTAGCGGTTGATCTGTTTCTCCTAAGTGGCAGATACTCTGATTTGGCTTCTTTAGGTATAGTAGCACTCTCAGATTTCTTGATCTTATTCAGCATCAAAGGCACCTGAAATCCCTTTGTTTTGTGTCAAGATTGCTTCTTAGATTTAATTTTTTTTCAGGTTGTGTTTCCAGATATTCAGCGGGTAGTATTTACTATTATCGTGCTTACCATCATCAGCACAATCCAGTACAAGTAGAGAAGCTGCAGAAAGAACTAAAGCGATATGTTACCCGGAAGATTGGGTTTGAGGCTGTCATGAGAATAAGATGCACCAAAGGTCTGTATGAAGTCAGAGTGATCTTAACTGCCTTATTGCCTATGATGGCTATCTATGTTTTTGATAAGTATTTATTTTTTATTAATGTCAAAATCCAGTTGCAATCCAGTGACGTTATAAATGTTCGAAAGTATAAAAAAAAAATCAGATGTAAATTAACCTAAGTAGTTTGATAGAAATCCCGTTTTTCTTCTGTATGCAAATGAGTTCTCACGCAGCACTGGAGGCGGTCCCCATCGCTAAAGCAGCACCTGGGGGCGTCCCCAATGCTGCAAAGAGAACTCTCCAGCGACACCTCTATCTTCTTCTGGAACGCCTCTCTCCGCTTCTTCTTCTGGTGCTGGGCTTCAAACATCTAAGCATGCGCAGTCGGTTCTACCGTCGGGCCTCGGGCAGAGTCAACTGCGCGTGCCCGCGTCAGTTTTCCTGTGGCCGCTTACACCATTTTACCATTTTCTTGTGGCTTCTTGCACAGTAAGCTGGGGTAAGCGGCCACAAGAAAATGTTCGCGGGCTTGCACAGTCGGCTCTGCTGTCGGGCCTTGGGCAGAGCCGACTGTGCATGCCCGCGAACATTTTCTTGTGGCCGCTTACCCCAGCTTACTGTGCAAGAAGCCACAAGAAGAGCCAACAGCATATGCCTAGAAGTTTAAAGCCAGTGCCGGAAGAAAATGCAGGGAGAAGCCATTCCAGGCGAAGATAGAGGCAGCACTGGAGATTTCTCTTGCAGCATTGGGGACACCCCCAGTGCTGTTTGAGCGCTGGGGACCGTCCCCAATGCTGTTAGAAAACTCATTTACATACAGAAGAAAACCAGGATTTCTACTGAACGTTGGTGTGGAGAGGATATCTAAAGGTAGGGTAAGAATAGCCTTTCTTAAGGCTTTTCCTACGTGTTAGGGAGAAAAAAATTGCAATATAATGATTGAATCCCTTCAAAACCAGTTACACTGTCCATTTGCTAATCACACCACCTGGTCATTATTATTATTATTTTTTATTGATTTATATAGCACCATTAATTCCATGCTGTACATTTGAGGGTTTGCATGCTGTACACAAAATACACAAAACAAATATATTACTAACAATGATCGACTGGCACAGTAGGATAGAGGGCTCTGCCCACAAGTGCTTGCAATTTATGAGGGAAGAGGGATAGAGACAGAAGGTGAGAGGAGAGACTCTTCAGATGGTGGTGTGGTGGCATTAATGTTATTGGAGGTTGTAGGCCTTCCTAAATAGGTGAGTCTTCAGGGCCTTCTTGAAGCTTGTGATTGTGGGGGTCAGTCTTATGTGTATTGGTAAGGAGTTCTAGAGTATGGGGGATGCATGGGAGAAATCTTGGAGAAGGTTGTGTGAAGAAAGCGGAGTAGGAGGTATTTGGTGGATCAGAGATTACGTGTGGGCAGGTAGCAAGAGATTAGGTCAGAGATATATGGAGATATATTAAAGTCAATACAGCACAAACCGAAACATAAAGGTGCTATCATACTGCGCTCCCAGCCACATATTTTTATCGCTATTTGCCTGGGTTCTTTTCCATTAGAAGTAATGTAAGTACGGGGGCAACATGGTGGCTCAGTGGTTAGCACTGCAGCCTTGCGGTGCTGGAGTCCTGTGTTCGAATCCGAAAAGACCCCCGAGTATAACAGTGCTTGTGGGTCTCACGGCGTCACTTTACGATCCCAGCCCCTGCCAGGATTGGTAAGTAAGTAGGGCCCGTTACCATCTGGAGTAACTCCAGCCGGTAACGGCCCATTTAAAAAAAAACAAAACGCAGCGGTGTCCCGGGCCCTGTTGCAGCTGCTACAGCTGCTACGCCGGTAGTTACGCCACTGCCTCCATATGTCTCACATATTTGTAACCCTTATATGAGGCAGACAGGGGTTAATGTGAGGGACATGATGGAGGTTAATTGCTATTAATGTGAGGCACATGGAGTTACTAAAACTAAATTAATAACTCCAAATGCCTGACATTAATAGGCATGTACCTGGTATTTTCTTTTTTTACTTTCATTTTGCTCGGAGCTTCTCTTTCACTCTCCTCTTCTCTGTCTCATGTGTGCAGGATACACGGCAGGAGCTCTCGCTGCCGACAGGGTCCCGGAGCTGTGTAGTAATAAGCTCCGCCCCCTGAGCTCACCTCTCTCCTCTCATTGGTGGGCAGAGAGCAGCCAGAGAAAGGGGAGCGTCCTGAGGGAACTGAAGGGATGCTCCGCTGCTGCAGCTCCTGTGTGCTGTGCCAGGGAGATATGGCATGTGTGCTGTGGGTTGCCGATTCCTGCTCTAGTAGATGCACCGTTTCCATGAAAAGTTCAGTGGTGATGAAGTGCAATGCACCCAAGGCTCTAAATTCAGATTTGAATCCTTTGCACTCATGGCACTTGAACATAATTTGCATGTGTTTGAAAACTTCTTATTCAAGGAAATGATGCGTATACCTAAAGGCATGCAGGTGCGTAGTATAATATTCCCTGGAATGCTCCTTAGCTTACCTGATATCAAGTTTCCTTTTAAAGATTGGCTTGTTCAGTGTTGTAATTGTCTCATAGACATATGCTACTCTTGTAGGTTTGGTTATTCGTATTCTCTACTTTTTGAACTCCCCTAAGTATAAGATTGAAAACAGAGCTCTTCAAGTTATTTAATGTGTATCCAGCTTGACTCATATTATACTAGTTTGTGAAGAAAGATTCATCACTTGAAATCTTTTTGTGCACCCTTCTTTAGGCCTTTCTATCCATACATTTCATGGAAACTTTTTTGTTCGGTCTACGGATCTCTTGTCACTTCCCAATGTAAATCCCGATGCAGGGTATGCAGTACAGATGTCTGTGGAAGAAAACTTGACCGATACACCTGTGGTCTCCTTTCAGTCTGCTCTTTTATATACCTCTAGCAAAGGTAAGTGCTTTGCATGTACAGAATATAACTGGAGGCCCGGGAAGGTGATCGAACATAAAAAAAAACAGTGTTACTCACTTCTCATGGGCTCCAGTGCGACTCCATGTTGTCCTTGGTGCTTCTGACTGACTGCAAATGTCGCAACACTATGCCCCCTGACTACAGGCAAAAGTATAGAAGAAAGCAGGGGGCCTTGCTGGAGACCAGGCGAGGTGATTATCACTGTTTTTCATGTTTAATCACCTCCCATGGGCCGGAAGAGACCTCATAATATAATAGTAGCTTTGGTTTGGAGGTGTTCAGTCTAAACCAGGGGTGGGAAATTAATTTTCCCATGGGGCCGCATAAGAAATGAAAACTATTCTAGACGGCTTTGCGCGCCGCTGCAAATTTAGCTCCACCCACTTCTATGCTGACTCCGCCCATTCCCAATCATCTTTCCATGTGCCCCCACAAAGTATAATCCTCTTACAGTCACCCGTACATTATATGTTCCCACATTATAATGTTCCCTTCCAACTGCCTCACAGTATTAAGTTCCTCGACTGGTGCCCCAGTTTAAACTGGGGGAAACTAGAGGGGACTTGAAACTGGAGCAGCTGGAGGGGGACGGTAGCAGTGGGGGAAGTTGGAGGGGAACAATAAATTAATGGCAGATAAAGTGGGACATTAAACTGGGGGCAACTAGAGGGGGACATTAAACTCGGGCAGCTGAAAGCAGAAATTTAACTATAGGGGTAGCTCGAAGGTGACATTAAATTGGGGCAACTAGAGGCAGACAGATCCACCTCCAGCTACCTCCACGGTTTAATGCCCCCAAATACTAATATAGGTGAGCATGTCATAGCACCTTTGGCTTTTTTTTTTTTTGTCACTTCTTAGACATCTCCAGTCACAACATGGTTATTTCTAGACCACCTGATCATTCTTCTCTCCAAAATTTTAAAAATTGCATATTATTTTACATTTGTTTCATGAATTCAGCAGTACATTTAGCTCTACAAGGAGTCTGTTTGTTATACTAACATAAAATTGGATAATGACCAGTATATCCAATTCAGCATAACATTTGTACTGTAACTTTTGAGTACCTTTTACAATTTCACCCTTATGCTTTTTCCAACAGGAGAACGACGAATCCGTGTGCACACAATGTGCCTTCCTGTTGTTTCAGCGTTATCAGATATATATGCTGGAGCTGATGTACAGGCAGTGATTGGACTGTTAGCAAATTTAGGTAGGTATATGAATTCTATTAATGTTTTTGTCCAGTGACGGAACCAGTGTTTTAAAATCCTGTATGGTATGGGCACTTTTGCAATGGTTATTAAGTCTTATTCAGCTTTTGCCTCTCCACTGCATTGCAAACTATGCAAGCGGAATATCTAAAATTTTGAAAGCATTGTTCCACGTAAGTGCTAAAATACGTTACATATGTCAGGAGAAATATGTTGCCAACTCAGGAGGTGAGCCCACTATATATGTAAGAGGTATCAGCTGTGTTATACAGCAGTCAAACTCAGATATAGCGGCAAGGGGCTCCATCTGTCCCCAGGGTTGCCCAAAGATAGGGTGTAATAGTGTTGATACACTGCAATATTGTACTTGGGGATAATTTGAAGATCAGTGAGTGTCCAAACACTTAGACCTCCACTGATCAGAAGAACCAGTGATTTTTGTATGTGTGACTTCTTACTGGTCACACAAATAAAACAAACCACAACAAAATAGCACAGTTGGGTCTCACCAGACTATTAGTATTCCTGGAGAGACCCAGACGCCTCCTCTCGCTTCCAGGATCTGCCCTGAAGTGCAGGCTCTGCAGCCTTTTATGGCCCAGTTACGGGCCCAGGACCCACACCTGGGCTGAAGCCTTCTCAAGACCCGCACTGGACCACACAAAAGTCAAATCTGGTGGAGATATACTGTGACTCCAGCACCCTGCCTGTCACCTTCTCATAGTACCAATTACTTAATAGTTGTGTTGTAATTGGAAATACTCTTTCATTTATTTGAGAAATATGAAAATGGTTTATTTTTGAGCTATAAATTAGTGTTATATATTACCAGATGCCTTTTAGGTCCTGTCTCTGGTTGGACCTAAAAAGCATCCTTACCTTGCTATGACAACCCCTTGGCATGTTACTTAAGCTCTATTCAGATCATGTCTCTTACATCTGTTTAACTGATGCAAAAAAGAAAATGGATGCAAATGGAGGGCCATCTGTTTACATAGCTATGAATGATTTAACCCCTTCCCGCCAAAGCCAGTTTTTGAATTTCCTGACAGAGCTTGATTTTTCAAATCTGACTTGTCACTTTATGCAGTAATAACTTTGGAATGCTTTAACTCACCAAATTTATTTTGATATTGTTTTTTTCGTGACACATTGTACTTCGTCTTAGTGGTAAATTTTGGTTGATATAAAAAAATAGGAAATTTGGTAGAAATTTTTTAAAGCTTGAAATGATGTGCATTGAATACAAATAGTCATACCACCAAAATTATACCATAAATCTAATGCACCAGATCTCTGCTTTATGTTGGCATCAAACTTTAGTCACCCTTTTATTTTTTATGGACATTATAAGGTTTACAAGTCAAACAGCAATATTCAAAATTTTCAAGAACATTTCCAAAACCCATTTTTTTAAGGGACTAATTCAGTTATGAAGGGGTTTTGAAAGACCACTGTATTAGAAACCCCCATAAATCACCCCATTTCCAAAACTGCACCCATTAAATAAGCCAAAACAACATATACCTAGTATTTCAACCCTATAAGTGGTTAACCGGAATTAAGACAAAATGGAGGTGAAATTTACACATTTCATTTTCTTTTACTAATATTTTCGTTTAAATCCCTTGTTAAGTTACACATTCACAAGGGATTTAAAGAAGAAAATACATTGCAAGATTTGTTATGCAAGTTCTCCCGACTACCATAGCACCCCATAGGTGGGTGTAAACTGATATATGGGCACACAGCAAGACGTAGAAGGGAAGGAGCACCAAGGAGCTGTTGGAGGGCAGATCTTGCTGTGATCAGTTTCAGGCACCATGTCGCATTTACAAAGCCCTTGAGATGCCAAAACAGTGGAAACCTCTAGAAAGTGACCCCATTTTTGAAAATAGACCCCTCAAGGAGTTTATCAAGGGGTATAGTGAGCATTGTGACCTTACAGATTTTTCACTGAATTTATTACCATAGGGATGTGAATATGAAATATTACCCTTTTTCTGATCAAATGTCACTTTAGCTTCACATTTTTCATCTTCACAAAGGGTTAAAGGAGAATAACCAACTAACTTTTTTCTCGTGAACACGTCAATACCCCATATGTGCTGGTACACTGATGTGTGGGCACATGGTAGGGCTTGAAACAGAGCGCGATTTTACTTTTGGAAGACCGATTTGCCTGGAATATTTTTCAGTTACCACGTCCCACTTCAAGAGCGCTGAGGTGCCAAAACAGTGGAACCCCCCCAAAAGTGGCCCTATTTTGTAAACTAGACCCATCAAGGAATTTATCAAGGGGTATAGTGAGTTTTTTTTACTTTACAGGTATTTCACAGAATTGGCCCATAAAAATGGAAAATTACATTTTCATCTATAAAATGTAGCTTTAACCCAAAATGTTTAATTTTTACAAGGGGTTAAAGGAGAAATGCGCCCTACAATTAAAGCAATTTCTCCTGACTATAGAAATGACCCACATGTGGATATAAATTTCTGTATTGGCAAACAGGAGGTAAGTAGAACCATTGAGGTTTTCAGAGGGCAGATTCTGCTGGAATTGGTTTCAGACCCCATGTCACATTGGCAGAGCCCCTGAGGTACCAGCATAGTGGAAAGCCCCAATAAATGACCTAATTTTGGAAGCTAGACCACTCAAGGAATTTATCGAGGGGTATAGTCAGCATTTGGAACCCACAGCTGTTTCCCCAATTTTACTACCAATGGGATGTGAAAATTATAAATAATTTTTTTTTCCAGTAAAATGTTGTATTAGAACTAAATTTATCATTTTCACAAATGGTTAAAGGAGATAAATCACCCCACAGTTTGTTACACAATTTCTTCTGAACACGGCAATACCCCATATGTGATTATAATTATATATTTCAGTGGCCAATATTTCCCGCCCATATCACGGCACTGTAAAACCTCAGCTCTTCAGTTATTAGGCCCTGTCTCCTGATTTCAGAAACCCCCTATATGTGGCCCTACTATTTTGGCTACAAATATGGCAAGTAGAGATGAGCGAATAGTGAAATATTCGATTCGAATAGTCACTCAATATTCAACTATTCGATCGAATATCGAATGCCATTATAGGTATGATAGAAATCGCCTCCTGACGCCACTAAAACGCATCCAATGTGAACAAAGTCTTAAACATATAAGAAATATAAAAAATAACTGAAACAAGGAATCATTCCAAAGATGAGATTTATTTTGCATAAATATAAACTTATTATTCAAAATACAACTATAAGAAATATGAGAAATAAATCCTATAGACATTTAGATACAACTCCCAACGGCTGCTAAGAAATCAAAATTGCTAGGGCAAGCTTCAGGTGAAAAGATTTACATTAATTGAAAAGCTGAACTCAATAAGAAAACGGAAATTATGAAAGAAATGGGGACAAATATAAACTCGGCTTAGTTCAGTGACAACACTCTCTGGGGAAGGAACAAGAGGGTTCCGAAACACGTCTGCGTTTTTTAGGGGGATTATTTTTTTATTTTCTATTTTTCTTCTTTTTACTGATTATTTTGTCATTTTATGCTAAATTAAAAGTAAAATTTTTATTAATCAGAGCTGCTGGATGATCTTTTTTCTTCATTTGAATACTTATTTGAGGCCTAATTTGGTTATTTACACTGCATTGGCTAGCCACTGCAGAGGGGCTTAGGCAAAAATAAAAAATGCATCCCCTATTTTGAAAACTACTACCTCTCAAGGAATGTATGAAGGAGCTTAGCAAGCATTTTTAACCTTTGAGTAATGCATTATTTTAATTTCAAGACATACCGTATATACTCGAGAATAAGCCGACCCGGATATAAGCCGACGCCCCTAATTTTACCACAAAAAACTGGGAAAACGTATTGACTCGAGTATAAGCTGAGAGGGGTCCCCCACCCCTCTCAGCTTATACTCGAGTCAATACGTTTTCCCAGTTTTTTGTGGTAAAATTAGGGGCGTCGGCTTATATCCGGGTCAGCTTATTCTCGAGTATATACGGTATGTCTTGAAATTATGGGGGGGGGGGGGGAATGCAGCAGCTACTGGAAAATTTCAAAAATTAAAATGGTTGGACTTTTTGGGTGCAGTAGTTGCTGGGTGGTGGGGAAGGGGAGGGGGTGTTTTGGTTGTCTGTCTGCCCCTTCCCTGAGCTTGAGGAGTTCAGCCTGGCTGAATATAGGGTATCTGCAGTATCTACCTATTATCCCCTTTCCGACGGAACAGGAGCACTGCAGATACCCTATCCTATATTCAGTAGACCGGGCACTTTCAGTCACAGGGATACCTAATGTGTATGTGTTTCAAAGTAATTTTCTACTTTTATATGTATTCTAGGGAAAGGAGTGATTTAAAACTTTTATTTACTTTTTTTTATTATTATATTTTTTTTAAAGCTTCTTTTTTTTTTTTTTTCTCACTATTTTATGGGAGATTATATACATTACTATTGCGGCTGGTCATAGATTCCTGGAAAAATTATCATTTTCACTCTGCTCAGCTGATGGTGCATTCATTTTTAGAGAATACACTAATTCAACACTTGAGGGGTAAAAATACTCCGTTTAACCCAGGATAAATTCTTTGAGGGGTGTAGTTTCCAAATGGGGTCATATGTTACAGGAGTCCACTTTACTGGCATTTCAGGAACTCTGCAAAAGTGGCATGACATCCAAAAACCAAACCATTCCAAAACCGAAATATCCCTGCTTCTTTTCTGCACCCTACTGTGTGACCAGCAGTTTGTACCCCAGTACAGTGGTTAAGTGGGAGGTTCGGCTACAACAATGTGAAATACATGGCATAAAACTGCTGCTGAGGCGACAGTAGGTCACAGAAGGGACGTAGCGCTGTTAAGCCTTCAGAGCACAGATTTAGATGGTTTGGTTTTTGACGCTATGTTATGTTTGCCGAGTCCCTGAGGTGCCAGTAAATTGGAATCCGCCAGAAAGTGACCCCATTTTGAAAACTGCACCCCTCAAAGAATTTATCAAGTGATATAGTGAGCATTAGTACGCCAGAAGTGAATATGTAAGTTGTGTGGAGTAAATTGGCTACACCATACCCCATGCTATTTTCCCACTAGCTCCTATGATACGGAGAGGGGCATTCTGGGGGATCAGTACTGGTATATTCTCTCTAATAAGTTGTAAATATGGGGTGTCCCCTGAAATCCGCTCGCACAGCTTATATATTTCCTTCTTGCCGCAGCCAGTTATGTCCTAATGATTTGGCGATTTCGGGTTTTTTTGTCTTCACATTGTATAAGCTATTTTATTTTGTTTTTTTCTAGTTCTGTGGCCATATGAGGGTTTGTTGTTTACGGTATGAGATATACTTTTAAATGTCACCATTTTGGGGTTCCTGTAAGTTATTTACTAAGTTTTATTGACTGTTTCTGATTGGGATGTAAAAGAAAACATCAATTCTGGCATTGATTTTTAGCATTTTTTTTTTCCCCGTGCAGTGTACAGCCTAAGTAAGATGTTAACATTATTCTGTAGGTCGGTACAATTACAGCGATACCTCATTTATATTATTTTTAATGTGTTGCTATTTCTACAGAATAAAATTCAATTCATGGAAAAAAAAAATCAATGATTTTTGCAACACCATCTTTTGAAAGGCATAACATTTTTATTTTGTAACTCTGTTGACAGAGTTGGTTGAGGACTTATTCTTGCGGGATAACCTTTGCTTTTTTTTGGTACTGTTTTGGTTTTCATCTGACCATTTGATTACTTTTTATTGAACATTTTGTGAGGCAAAGGCTAGGTTTTTTTTTTGTTTGTTTTTTATGTCATTCATCGAGCGGGTTAAATAAAGTTTTAGTTTTATTGTTTGGGCTTTTACAGACGCGGTGATACCAAATATGTAATGTTTTTCTCTATTTTTCTGTAATTTACATAATAAAATATTTTATATGGGATTTTTGGGGCTTTATTTATTTTTTCAAAACGTCTAAATTTTTTTTATTTTTTTTTTACTTTTTTAAAAAAAATGTCTGCCCCTGCGGGGGATTGAAGCAGTGATCTGCTAATCGCTGCTTCAATAATTATATGCTGCAATACACATTGTGTATTGTATTGTGGTGTATAGGAGGCTGTCAACCCGTGCAGACGCAGGGGCTAGCAGCCTTCATCTTGGCAGGATCAACCAGGTACATGGAGGCACACATGGAGGGCAGATTTGGCGTCACTGATCAGACCCCGGGCTTGCCCATTAGAAACACTGGCACCCCCGAAAACGTCGTGGGTATTGCCAATCGGGCCCAAAAACATACCGAAACCCCTGAGATGCCGCGGTCATGTTTGACGGTGGCATCTCAGTGGTTAACACCCGTGATCAGATCCGGTTCCGACCACGGGTGTTACAGGACAGTGTCAGTTGTAACATATGGCTGACACCCGCAGGGAACAGTACGCACACAGTTTCGGGTTTGCAGCAGAGATCTGCTGCTGTTGAGTTTTTTTTTTGACAGAAACAAAAATATAGTATATTATGTTTTTATGTTCTTCCAAAAAAAAAAAAAAAAAAACAACACAAAAACATAGTATACCATACATTTGTTTCCGTCCAAGAAAAGGGACAGCAACGGATCTGTATTTTGTTTTTTTAACATTGATGTCTGTTAGAGATGAGTGAATTTTTCAAAAATTCGATTCGGCAGCTTTGCCAAATTTTTTAATACTATTTATTCTGAACTAATACATGATGAATTGGGTTAAAAAAAACCCTGCTGTTTCCTGGCTGCAGAAATCTTGTATAGCGGTGTATAACACTGTGCCTTGCAGTGGTTTTTAGTGAGGTCCCACTAGGGGATTTGAACCAGCGATGCACTGATCCTCTGATTTAGCAATATATACTGCAATATATGCAGATGCATAGGCTGGCTTCCTCACTTCTTGGCAGGATCAACCAGGTACTGGGTGCTACTAGCAGCTTGGGGGTCACTGGCCAGACCCCGGGCTGCAGAAGATTCATATTAGCACCCTCTGATCTCGCCAGGGGGGGGGGGGGGGGGGGAAGGGGGGGGGGATGGGGGGGGGGATGGGGGGGGGGATGGGGGGGGGGTGCCCAGGGGGACATGTAGCATGGTAGAACCTTTTGGATGCTGTGGTCATGTTTGGGGTTAAAACCCGCAATTGGAGCTGTGTTCCGACCAAAGGGTTATGGAGGAGGGTGTTAGCTGTCAGTTACATTTAACACCTGCTTCCGATGCTGTGGGCAGTCACAAAGAGGCTAAAGGTCTGTGACATCTCAGGGCTGGCTGCTGATTGGCTGCACGCATGACATTGAGGGTGATCCGTGTTCCCAGAGTTCCTTGCCCTAACATGCATCCATTTTTAGAAAAAATTTGATCCGCTACCAAGCATGAATTGAATATTTCCTAAAATTTTGATCGAATTCTACTTCGGCAGCTTTGATTTGTTCATCTCTATGTCTATGTAAACAGATGGCTATCAGTTTGTGTCCATTTTTTGCATCCTTTTTTATCTTTTTTTTTTTTTTTTTTTTGCATCAGTTAAATGGATGTAAAAATCTTGATCTGAATAGAGTCTTAGATGTAACAGTCAGATTTAGTCTCCCAAAATCAGAGATAACTCGGCCTCCAGCAGTTAGTTTCTTCGGTTGCTTTGGAGGTTTCTGGATACCTTTATTTATTTGGGATAGATCATAATTCTGTAAATGTACTGATGAAAACTAATGCTAGAAAATGTTTTAACTATTAATAATGTAACTATTGCTACATTCCTCTAGCTGTTGACCGATCAATTTCATCAAGTTTAAGTGATGCACGGGATGCCCTGGTTAATGCAGCAATTGATTCCCTGTCTGCGTACCGTACATCGGTACTAACTATACAACAGCCTGGTCTTCTTGCACCAAACTCATTGCGTTTGTTCCCTTTGTTTGTACTGGCTCTTTTAAAACAGGTTAGTAGTTTTGCATTTGTAATTTGAAGGCACAGATTATGTTCTGAGTTTGGTTTGCTGGAACTCTCTTCATATCTGTCTTGAATAGTAATAAATTACTTGACCATTAATGCTGGATAAACTTTTGCATAATATATTTTAATTACAGATTATATAAGTCAAAATTTGCATTTTTCGTGATTCAACAATCATGGAGTTATGTTTTTCATATTTTACAATGGATACTGAAATGTTAGATCAGGGTTCAGCAAACTTTTTTGCCTTTTGGGCCGAATTTCAAAGATGAAATAGTCCGTGTGCCATGCAATAATTGTAATGGTGTTGACTCCCCTATATGAAAGTGTGTGTGTGTGTGTGTGTATACACACTAGCGATAAAGTTATATATACCCTGGCAACTTTCTTGTTTTGTTCTTTTTAAATGATAACACAAAAACATTTTCTCTACTCCTGGTTAGTGGTTGGTTGAAGCCATTTATTGTCAAAAGTCTGTGTTTTCTCTTTTTAATCATAATGATAACCAAAAACTTCAAAATGACCCTGTTCAAAAGTTCACATACCCTGTTGATTTTGTCCTGATAACATGCCCAGAAGTTAACACAGTTGTACATGGATCTATGGGAAAAGATAGTTGAACTGTATAAAACAGGAAAGGGATACAAAAAGATATCCAAGGAATTGATAATGCCAGTCAGCAGTGTTCAAACTGTGATTAATAAATAGAAACTTAGGGGCTCTGTAAAAACCAAACCTGCTGGGGTATGTAAACTCTTTAGCGCAACTGTAACACAAACTGATTAGCAACCGATTAGTTAGTGAATTAAAATTTACATTTCAATTTGATCCTTGTATTTTTATCAAAACGATTCCTATTTATTGGATATTAATTTTAGCTGAACATGGGGCAGAGTAGTCTATACAGTAGTAAGCCTGCTTTGCTGAAGGGGGCAAAGGATGCCCCTCACACACCCTAGTCTTTTTCTTGTTTAAATCCAAACATATCTTACCAGCCTTATTGAAATCAATGAAGCCAAGTTTAGCTGACATGTATTTGCACAGGCAGTTGCTGTTCTCTGACCAGGGTACTGGTCCGAACACTAGGGCATCATGCCATATGCTCGACCCAGTGCACCCTCTTTACTATTTCAGTGGTCCATGAGAGAGAGAGAGTGCCACCTGGAGCAACAGATAGTCCTGTGCCTAACTATCTTGGGTGCCTTCTTGGGTTGCTGACCCCTGTGTTAGATCATGGAATTAGAATACTCCATCCAATTAGAACAAGAAGAACCTGTAGGGATGCTTTTTTTTTTTTGAGCCGGATCAGATGGATGGAGCTAAATACAGGGAAATCCTGGAAGAAAACCTACTTGAGACTGAGAAGAAGATTCACCTTCCAGAACGACAATGACCCTAAATGTACTGCTAGAGCTACAGTGAAATAGGTTTAAATTAAAGAATATTATGTGTTAGAATGGCCCGGTCACAGTCCAGACTTAAATCCCATTGAGCATCTGTGGAAGACATAAAAATTACTGTTCAGTTGCTCTCCATCCAGTGTGGCTTAGCTTGAGCTATTTTGCAAGGGAGAATGGGCAAAATTCTCAAAGCTGGTAGAGACAAGCCACAAAAGACCTACAGTTGTAATTGCAGCAAAAGGTGCCTTTACAAAGTATTTATATAGGGAGCTGAGTACTTTTGCACATCACACTATTCAGATTTTTATTTGATTTAAAATTTTTAAAACCAAGTATAATTTCCGCTCCACTTCACAATTATCTGCTACTTTGTGTTGGTCTACACTTAAAATCTCAATAAAATACATTTTAGTCTGTGGTTGTAAGGTGATAAAATGTAAAATTGATCTGAATACCTTTGTAAGCCACTGTGTACATACAGATAGATATAGTCTCTCTCTCTTTCTCTCTTCTCTTCTCTCTCTCTCCTCTCTCTCCTCTTCAGACATACCACGAAGACTGCTAATTTTACTATGTTGTGCTACTCTATTTACTCTGTTAGAAAAGTTAGTGACCACTTAATTTTGGGGTTATGTTTACTGGGGACCAGTGAAATTACCACTTGTGTCAATACGGTAATTGACTCGACCGTATTAACTCGCTGCAGTGGGCCTCCGCTCCAGTTCCAGCCCCTCCCCCGGCTACAACACACGTCAGGTGACATGGCCACGTTAGCTCAGGCCTGCACCCAGCGTATGTCGATGACGTCTTACTGCATCTCAGCACAGGCGTCATCATCACGCCCCCTATGCTGAGACGCAGGAGCAGCCGCGGGAGAATATGAGCAGTGGCAGCAGCAGGAGCAGCAGCGCGAGGTCGTTAAGTATGAGAACTTAATGTTTGTTTGTCCCCGGGCCTGCTCACTGCCGACCCGCGCGACACCTTATACTATAGGCCGCGGAGTCCGGCAGTGAGTAGGCCCGAGCCCCAGCCGCGATCCCACTGCCACTATTATTATACTCGGGAGTCTTTTCAGACCCCCGAATATAATAATCGGCGCTCCAGGGGAGGTGAGAGAAAATAATAAACAGTTTTACTCACCTCTCCAGGATCCCATGTTAATCCTAGCCGGCTTCAGGCCTATATGGTAAAATCCCAGATGTAACGTGGTCTGGGATATTACCATATAGGCCCAAAGCCTGTGGTAGTAGTAATAGCCTGTTACTTCTAGCACAGGCTTTGGGCCTTTACAGCAACAGGCTGCTACTGCTACCACAACCATACCTCCCAACCGTCCCGATTTCCACAGGGCATTCACGATTTTGGTGTCCTGTCCCGGTTGGCAGGAGGTATGTCCCGATTTCAATTCAGATCTGCGTCCTGAGGAAAATGAAGGAATGGGTGGAGTCAACATAAAAGTGGGTGGAGCTAAATATGCGCCACACACTTTGTCCCTCTTTCCGTTCTTGAAAAGTTGGGAGGTATGCATAAGGTTTTGGGCCTGTGTGATAATGCCCCAGATGTCTGGGGCATTATCATACAGGCCCAAAAGCCTTATGGTAGCAGTAGCAGCCTGTTGCCATACAGGCCCAAAAGCCTGTGCTAGCAGTAACAGGCTATTACTACTACCACAGGCTTTGGGCCTATATGGTAATATCCCAGACCATGTGACATGTGACATGCCTGAAGCCGGCTAGGATGAACATGAGCACAAACAGAATGTCATGCATTTTCCCCCCTCGGCTTATACTCGAGTCAATACGTTTTTCCCATTTTTTTTGTGGTAAAATTAGGGGGGTTGACTTATACTCGAGTATGTACGGTAATTCTTATTTGCCAGGGGGGATCAAATACTTATTTTTCTATACAAAACAGGAATACATTTATAAAATTTATACAATGTGATTTTCTCTATTTTATTTTTGATATTCTATCTCTCTCACTGTTAAAATGAACCTACCCTTAAAATTATTTTATCAAATCAAAAAAGGAAAAAAGTTTTACAAACACAAAAAACTGAACGTCTTCTGACATTTGATGGCACGGACGATGCAATGCCTGAACGAAGAACCTTCCGTACCCTTGTCTTCTCATGGATTTTCAGAAATCCTGGAAAACGCCTTTTAACATTAGTATTTAATCTAGTATTACACTAGTATTAGTAAACAGGTTGCAGTATGAAATTTACAAGTTTGTTCTTATTTTCCCTACAGAAAGCTTTTCAAACTGGGACAAATGCAAGTTTGGATGAGCGAGTATATTCCATGTGTCAGATTAAGAATCAACCACTAGCGTACCTGATGCTCATGATACATCCTAACCTGTACAGGGTGGACAATCTATCAGATGAGGTGAGTGTTTACATTTAAAAGTTTTATGTAATGAGTTGGTGAATCATAATTTACATTATGAGAATATTTATTAAAGGGTTTTGCCCAAGTTTTATTGTTATCCTTTATCTACAGATTGGTGGATAACATGACAATTGGTGGGGGTCCTATCACGGATCATAAAAATAGGGGTCCTATTTGAGCATGCGCACTGCTGCTGCATTCATAGTGTAAGGAGCTACTGGTTGTACTGGTCATTTATCACCAACAGTGCTAGTGAATGAATAAAGCCTTCCATCTATTAGGCCGACTTATGGCTGGATCTAATGTGGTACTAGCAGGGTGGATCTTCCATGAGGTGACCTGAGGCGAAGGCAGTGCCTCATGGAAGCAGGGGTGAACCTGCCCCTTTCGCCGCCCGAGGCGAACGACAGAAAGCCGCTGCTCCAGTGGCCTCCCCAATCCACTGCTCGGTGCTAAGCCAGTCCAGGACAGCTTTTCCTGGATTGGCTTAGGTAAGCAAAAATGACGCCCTCCCTGGGGCCCTGGCACAGCACCACCTGAAGCGGTCGCTTCAGGTCGCCTCATGGGAGGTGCGGCGCTGCATGGAAGAATAAACTGGGTTGTTTTTTTTTTTTTTTTAAATCAGCCGCTACCTAGTGTAATAGCAATAGGTTGCAGCTGATAATTTTATTCACCTGTCCACGTTACTGTCCAGGCCGTTCTCCGCTGTCGCCTTTAGGTGGCACTTCACTTAAATCACAACACTGAAGAGCACCATGATGCTATGTACATTCTTTAGCATCTGCTAGAGCTCTCCCTAGAGAATCATACAATCCTCATAGGGTAATCAAAAATAAAGGATAGCAAAGTATAAAACTTGACTTTTATTACATTCTTTAAAACCAGTCCCAATGGACCATAGACATGTAAAGTGCTGAATAAACCCACTATATCAAAAGATCAGACCCCTAATGAAGGAAGAGAGGAAAAGGAATTTAGATAATGTAATAATGTAAGAAACTGATCCTAACTCCCTGATACTCATGTTATGCCTAAATGCATAGATTAAACTTGCCTCCCATAAATAAAACCAGCAGATGGACAAAGGCATCCTGTGAGGTTACTGGCCTAATGCCACTCCAACACAGGAGAAACAAATGCCAGACTGCCAGGCTAAGAATAAGGAGGAGACAAGAAAATGGCTATGAGAGTAGGGCGGCAGCCTCAGCTAGTTTCGTCCTACATGGACTCTTCAGGGGCTAGATATGAAAATAATTGTAGCAGTAATAACTGCTTTTGATCGCACTGTGGTATAGTCTGACCGCTAGCAGGTCCGCCAAATTGTCAGCGGCAGCGTCTACCCGCCGAGCACGCCTTAAATAGGTCCACAATGCACCTCCCCACTGAACTCTGGACCAATCTCCAAGTGTACACCATACACACCTCCCCAGCCTAGTCACAGCGTCCTAGACAACAGTAGCACCAGCCGAACACACCCAGTGAACCAATAGATAATATCGGCAGGCTACGATGATCACCACCCCCTTGTAACCAGATTGGTCAATGTTTACAGTTGTACACGGCCGAACCTCTCTCCATTACGAACACGCGTTAGTTGAACAGCCAGAGGACACCACACCACACTCCACTAGTAACTGTCCCCTCACTCGGATAGGCCACTAGAACTGTCCAATAGCAAATGGTGTAAGCTGCCGAGCCCCTTGTCTCACGCATGCGCGTCAACTTAGATAACGCTGCTTGACTTCCTTTTCTGCCCGCTTTGATCATACTGGTCTTATCTGCCTACGATCGTCGGATGGCTAGATTATAGTTGAAGGAGCGCTTATGCCATGGTACAGAGAAGTAGGGTAAGTATATACGGAAAGAACACCCGGGGAGCACAATAAACATTGTGGCACAAAATACAAACAAAGGGAATGAGGGGCAAGTATGTTGCCCACATACAGGAAAGTAACAAAACAGATGAACCTACTGACGGCTATAGCATCGTAACATGTAAATCCAGTTCGAGGATTTCATCGGATGTTTAAACAGAACACAAGACACGGGTGCTAAAATAACAACACCCCAAGAGGTAATCAAAGAATTCTCATGAATGTCACTTCGTTTAAAAGAGAAGAAGAAAGGGGGAAAGGAAACTCCCATTACATTACACCAGGAAACATGTAAAATACAATATTTCATTTAACCCCTTAGGGGCCATGGTGTCCAACCTATAAATCTATTGACATTCTTTTTGTTGGATCATAGAATCCCAATCGCCCCCTCTTCTTGGAGGCCAAATCACCTCCACCACTTGGAATTTCAGACCACCAGTTTCACCTCTGTCAGAAATCAAAAAGTGTCTAGCCACTGGAGTATCTCTTTTAATCTCAATGTCGCATACATGGTCTTGTATTCTCCTCCTGAGCTGCCTTCTCATCTTCCCCACATATTGCAGTGGACAAGGACAGCTTAGGAGGTATACCACAACCATAGTGAGGCAATTGGCAAAATCACGACATTGGAAACTCTGGCAGTGGTATGACTCACAAAAGATTTTTCCTGATCAATGAACGGACACGCCGTGCATTTCCCACAGCTGTAAGTTCCCTTCAGAACACCCCTAGACAACCAAGTAGTGTCTGTTGGAATTTAGGGTAAATAACTGTACCAAGCGATCCCGGAGGTTTCTTCCTCGCCTAAAGGTAATATTCGGCCCTTCTCCAATAACATCCTCCATGTCAAAAACCCACCCTCTAGAGTGCTCTGCTCTGGACCCAATCCAGTTTGCGTATCGGCCGGGCATTGAGGTAGATGATGCCATCATCCACATTCTTCACAGAGCTCTATCTCACCTGGAGAAACCAGAGAACACTGTGAGAATAATGTCCAACTGGATACTAGACTATCTCACAAACCGACCTCAATATGTGAGAGCCCGGGACTGTGTGTCTCACACAATCTGTAGAAATCTGTAGTACGGGGCACCACGAGGTACAGTTCTTGCCCCATTTCTCTTCACACTGTACACTCCTTACTTTAGGCGAATCTCATCTAGCTGTTACTTACAGAAGTACTCCGATGACTCTGCAATAGTAGGCCTCATTACTGATGGTGACGATAGGGAATACAGAGACTTAAACCGGGATTTTGTTGAATGGTGCCAGCAGAACCACCTCAGGATTCATGCTAGGAAGACCAAGGAGATAGTGGTGGACTTTAGTAAACGGAGAGGTTTTCAGAACCCGGTGGAGATCCAAGGGACATGCATTGAGATAGTCAAGACCTGGGTGTGCTCCTCAATAGAGATGAACGAATATGCTCGATCGAATAACTCTGCCGCATAGCTCCTGCTGCAAAAACACTTCCGGGGCTTCGAATTTTTACTGCCCCACTCACCTTCCCTGGCGCTGGGAGCTATGCACCGGAGGTATTTGATCGAGCATATTCGCTCATCTCTACTCCTCAATAATAAACTGCACTGGGCTGATCACCTGGAGGCGCTGCACAGAAAGGGTCACAGCAGACTCTACTTGCTCAGGAGGCTGAGGGCCTTTGGAGTCCAGGGGCTACTTCTTAGGGCCTTTTTCAACTTTGTGTTTGCTTCAGCAATCTTTTTCGGTGTGGCCTGCTGGGGGAGCAGTATTTCAACCAGGGATAGAAATAGACTTGACAGGCTGATCAGAAGGGCCAGCTCTGTCCTGGGGAGCCCCCTGGATCCAGTACAGGTGGTGGGTGACAGAAGGATACTGTCTGTGGTGAGCTCCATGCGGGAGAACAAATCCTACCCCATGTATGAGACCTTGATGGCACTTGGCAGCACTGTAAGTGACCGTCTGCTTAACCCCAAATGTGAGAAGGAGCGCTATTGAAAGTCCTTCCTTCCAACCGCGATCAGGCTACATAATCTACATCACACCAAGTGAAGATCACTCCGCACAGAAAACTAAATGATTCTGAAGTCTTCCTTCTTTCTTCTCTTCCTTAGCTACTATGGACTCCTATTATATCTTCTCAGCATATGTGTGTCTACTTCCGTATTATCCTGTAACTGTATTACTATGCTGCTGTAACATACTGAAATTTCCCCACTATGGGACTATTAAAGGATTATCTTATCTAGCTGCTACTTACAGAAGTATTCTGATAACTTAGTAGGCCTCATCACAGGCGGAGATGACAGGGAGTACAGAGAATGAAACCGGGATTTTGGGCCTTTTTCAACTCTGTGGTAGCAGCCACCATCTTCATTGGTGTGGCCTGCTGGGGGAATAGCATACCAACCAGGGATAGGTATAGACTTGACAGGCTGATTAGAAGGGCCAGCTCTGTCCTAGGGAGCCCCCTGAACCCAGTGCTGGAATACTGTCCGTGGTGAGTTCTATGCTGAAGAGTAATTCCCATCCGAAGCATAAGACCGTGACAGCACTGACAGTGACCGACTGCTTCACCCTAAGAGAGTGCTCCACCCTAAGGAGCGCCATCGGAAATCTTTCCTCCAACTTTGTTTGCAATCTGGCTCCTACAAAGGCCTGCAGCTGTTAAAAAGGAACTTTTAACACCTTTGCCATGTCCATAATTTAAGAAGAGCTGTTTCACTGAGTAAAGAGAGGGGACAGGAGAAGTATAACGGTTTTTAATTTTACTCACCTTCCCTGGGCCTCCACTATTGTGGGGTCTGAGGAAATCTCAGAGTATAATAGCATTGCCTGGGGTTCACCCATCTCTACTAATAAAGCTTGAGGAAGTTTACAGATACTCTAAGGAATATGATTGACTTTTTATGGCCCCCAATACAAAAAATGACCCCTTTTTATGCCACCCCCACAATTTATGACACCTTAATAGCCTACGCACGTTTAGGAACCTCAACACCACATAGAGTAGCAGCAGACAATTTTTACTCACCTGCCACAATCTTGTCCCGGCTGCCCTCCGCTGACGCCTCTAAGGAGAGCTATTCACTGACAAAAATAGATACACGATTCCCATATAAACTCAATTCACTGTGGAGAATCATACAATCCTCATAGGGTAATCAAAAATAAAGGATAGAAAAGTATAAAACTTGACTTTTATTACATTCTTTAAAACCAGTCCCAATGGACCATAAACATGTAAAGTGGTGAATAAATCCACTATACCAAAAGATCAGACCCCTAATGAAGGGAGAGAAGAAAAGGGATTTAAATAATGTGAAGAAACTGATCCTAACTACCTGATACTCAATAAAGAGACTGCAGACTCAAACTCTCATGCCTAAATGCACATGTCAAACTTGCCTCCCATAAATAAAACCAGCAGTTTGACCCAACACAGGAGAAACAAATGCCAGACTGCCGCTGAGAGGCAGGCCCATTGTTTCACAAATCGGCAGTTTAACACAAAACATCAGCATATATCTAGATCAAATATTACGGCCGTTTGTTTTAGGGCTTGCCTCCTACACTAGAGACAGCATGGATGTGCATAATAGGTTTGAAGGGATAATAATGGATGAGAGGGTGTCATTCGCAAGTCTTGATGTAGAGGCACTCTATTCCTCTATCCCTCATCAGAAGCGATATGAGGCGATTACCTGCTACCTTAGATCAAGAAGGATTCAGTTGGGAGCCCATATCAACTTCATACTGAAACTTCTTTCATTTGTACTTGAAAGAAATGTGTTTTCTCTTGAGGGGCGGTCCTTCCACCACCTGAGGGGCACAGCGATGGGGAGCTCTGTGGCTCCCACATACGCTAATTTGTTCCTCGGCTGGTGGGAGGAGACCGTAGTTTTTGCCAATGAGACCTCTTTGTGTACTGGGCACATAGATTTATGGACCCAGTACATTGATGATATTCTGATTTTATGGAGGGGTACTGAGGAGCAATTTAATCATTTTGTGAGGGATCTCAATATGAATGAGCTGGGATTGAGGTAAACCTCAGAGTTCAATCCTGAATCATTGGCATTTCAAGATCTAAAATTAACCAAAACGGTTGGTGGTATGATTGCCTCCACAATCTTTAGAAAGCCAACTGCAACCAACAGTTTCCTCGAATGGGGAAGCTGGCACCCGGCCTCTTTGAAGCTAGGTATCCCGGTGCGACAGCTCCTCAGAGTGAGGAGAAAGTGCTTGTCCCACAAAGAATTTCTTGGACAATCTCAGGAGCTGTCTCAACAGTTTAGGGATAGGGGTTATCCCAGGCATGTCATACATGGAGCATTTGGCAGGGCACAACATACCATACGTAGCTCTCTACTTACCCACAAATGGAAGAAGGCACATGATGAGCACGTTCGAATCATAGGGACTTTCGATTCTCAACATAATGAAGTCAGGGATGTGTTGCAGAGGCACTGGAGTATTCTTAAAGCGGATTTTGACATGGAGGATGTTATTGGAGAAGGGCCGAATATTACCTTTAGGCGAGGAAGAAACCTCCGGGATCGCTTGGTACAGTTATTTACCCTAAATTCCAACAGACACTACTTGGTTGTCTAGGGGTGTTCTGAAGGGAACTTACAGCTGTGGGAAATGCACGGCGTGTCCGTTCATTGATCAGGAAAAATCTTTTGTGAGTCATACCACTGCCAGAGTTTCCAATGTCATAATTTTGCCAATTGCCTCACTATGGTTGTGGTATACCTCCTAAGCTGTCCTTGTCCACTGCAATATGTGGGGAAGATGAGTGTTTCTGACACTCAGTCAGAGACGTCCTTCTTCACAGCACAGCCAATGTGTGAGAGCCGGGAGGAACGCCCCCTCCATCTGCTCTCAGTACTCGTCCATAGACGAGCATTATCAGGGAGGGAGGGGGGAGTTACTCCCGGCTCTCACAGCACAGCGCGATTGGCTGTGAAGAAGGATGTCTCTGACTGAGTGGCAGAAACTCCCTTCTGACCATAGAAGAGCTACGGTACCGGACCGTAAGCTCTTCAAACTGGGCCCACATCGGGAAAGCCGACAGTGCGCTGAACTCAGCGCACTGTCAGCTTTCCGGCAGTATATAGAACTGCCTGTGTGCAAAATGGTGAAAGGTCCTCTTTAACACACAAAAAACCACTTATACTCACCATCCAATGCTCCCCTGCCGCGCTCTGCAGTTTCACTAATAGACCTGTAGGCGCGATGTGATGATGTGACGTCATCACACCGCGCCTAGATGTCCACTAGCCAGAACATAGCGGCTAGTGTATTTAACTCGGATCCGGCGTCCCTAGGCTTGTGCGGGCCGCACAAAATTGTTCGGGGGGCTGCATGCGGCCCGTGGGCCGCGAGTTTGAGACCCCTGCTCTATGGGAACTACTGGCAACCACTGTTTTAGCTGTCCAGCTCCCTGTCTTTTTAGTTCAAGAGCCATGCGCAGATATGATCCTAGTTTAATAAATGTACACATATTGCTGGTTTATGCACGATATGAGTAACACTGTAATTCTCTTGTAGGGGGCTCTTAACATTAATGACAAAACAATACCTCAGCCATCGATTCTTCAACTGTCTGTTGAAAAGCTAAGCAGAGATGGAGCCTATCTAATGGATGCTGGCACGGTATGTTAAAAGAAGATAAGAACAAAAACATTTGAGCAATTAGTGCAGTTATACTGACTGTATGTGATCGTTATGTTATGATTCATATGTAGTAGTCCTTTGTGGTCCACAAAAAGAAGCGTTTAAGCAGCCTATCAAGTCCATGACAATGGTGTTTATTCACCAAAATTATAACAGTAGCCTTTCATCTAATCCTTGGATGCATTATAAAGCAATATGTTTCGATGCGGACAACATATGATAGGGAGTTAAGATCAACAAAACGTGCACAGATAATTCACAGTTAATTAATTGCATCTATCAGAGGAAATATAAAAAGGCCAATATCTATAATCTGTGTATGTTATGCCTTGTGTTCTATATTTTGTTTTCTAGTATCAAGTTGTATTATACACTGATTTATTACATCTGTGTGTTAATTACATATCAAGATTTCATAAAAACTGGCCTAAACTCACCCATGGTGTCGTTCTATCATTCATAAAGTCCATATGCGAGCTCAATATTTCTTTAGTGGAGTTCTAATAAGAATTGTAGTGGGTAGGGTGGTCATATAGATGGTATGTCAAAAGAAAAAAAAATCACAGAGAAAAAAAGAATCTTGCAGACAAATATGCCTTATAAGTGATCTGATTTACATCTATAATATAAATAGTTCAAACAATTCAAACAACTAGTCAAAGAAAGGTATGCCCTAACCCAAGAGACAATAATGGCAGATATTATGTCAGGACTGAAGGTTATAATCAATCTAGCAATTAATGATATGTAGTTAATTGTGTAATTCTTTTCTTTACAGACTATGTAACCTATATAACTTTATTCAGAGAATACCCCCTCTAAATCAGTCTTTCTCAAAGTGGGCGATAACGCCCCCTTGTGGGCGCTGGAGGCCTATAGGGGGGCAGTAAAGGGCACAGAGAAGATTGGGGGCGTTGAAGCAGTTTAGGGGGGCGATAGCTAATTTAAAGGGGTGGTATCATAACAATGATCCTATCTATACTGCTTGTTAATGTGGATTTAAGACTTTTCCTAAATACATTGCTTCAACAAAACTGCTTTGTTTGTCCACTATCCTACTTTATTCACTTCATTATGGACACTAGCACCTGGCCCCCTGCTCATTGCTGAGGGAGCCACATGACGTAGCTCCCTGCTGTGTGGGGGCTGAGTGTACGGAGCCAGCCTGTGTCTGCACCACACATACACATCACATACACATCACCTAGCTCCCTGCTGTGAGATAGAGGGGTGTGGAATAAGTGCTGCTTTCTTATATAAAGCAGTCCAAATCCTACTGGGCTAAAGGACCTGGTCTCTCTGTTCACTAGGATAAAGCTTTATTATATAGAACAGGCTGCTAGTGGGCAGAGGAGCCAGGTCCTTTAGGAAACTCCGTACAAGGTAAATCCAAGTCTACAGGACCTTTAGATGACATCACAGGCCCTTCAGTCATCCCATAGGATCACGCTATGTGGTGGGCGGAGCTACACACTAATTTGGGGGCGGGGCTAATTGACGCGAGCAAACAGGAAGAAAATTACATTAAAATTGAAATGATTGTTTTAATAACATGAATAAAAGTTTTCCTAATATTACAAAATGGTGTTTTACATTACCCTCATCAGAAAGTCTTATTTTCACATGACGCACATAATTTAATTATTAACATAATGACTGCGATTGTGATTCTTAAGATGTAGTAAAGTAAAAAAAAAAAAGAAAATAATTCTCGAAGTGGGCGGTAGACAAAATAAGTTTGAGAACCTCTGCTCTAAATAAACCAACTCTTACTCCTGCTGGATATAATAAAAAAAAAAAAAAAAAAAAAAAACAAAACATCAACTTGAGAGTCTTCAGTAGTTGATACCCTTTTTAATGGCTAACTAATAATGATGGTAGATTACAACTAGAGATGAGCGAACACTGTTCGGATCAGCCGATCCGAACAGCACGCTCCCATAGAAATGAATGGAAGCAACTGTGACGCCAGCCGCCGGCAAAGTCAGCGTCACAGGTGCTTTCATTCATTTCCATGGGAGCGTGCTGTTCGGATCGGCTGATCCGAACAGTGTTCGCTCATCTCTAATTACAACGTTTCGAAGCTCCCGGCTTCTTCTTCAGGTATATCTAAAAACAATTTCTGAAGGATGCTTATTTATGTACAAGAGGGACACAGGGGCACCATGCCAGTCGCTGTTAGTATTATATCTACCTGTATATTTTGTGTATTGTATGTAAACCCCCAAATGTAAAGCACCATGGGATTAATGTTGGAAGCTTAGACTGCGGATGAATTCACACCGTCACACAATTAGAGAACAAAGAATGGACCTTCCGGTGTCAAAACATTTCTGCAATGAAGATCATAATATCACCAATAACATGAAAATTTTGGTTTTAAGAGGGAATTTTAAATCAAGGAAAGAGAGACGGATTTATGAGTACAAATTTATGACCTTGTTTAACACTTGAGAGAGGGATGAATCTCTCACATGGGTTCATGGCATCCTACAGAAATCACTGAACTGAGACAGCCAGCCATAAAAGATACTCTGTAAACTGATAAGAACGTCACAAACTGATGAATTGTTTAGTTGTATAACCAATAACCACCCCTTACCCTCCCTCCTAGAATTCTATTCCTATGTGTCCCTCTTGTACATAAATATGCATCCTTCAGAAATTGTTTTTAGATATACCTGAAGAAGAAGCCAGGAGCTTTGAAACGTTGTAATCTACCATCATTATTAGTTAGCCATAAAAAAAAAGGTATCAACTACTGAAGATTGTTTTTTTTTTTTTGTTTTTTTTTTTTAAATTTATATTTCCTACCCACTGGCTAACACAAAAACAAACATTTTCCTTATCCTGCTGGATAATAAATTTTGATCTCTTGAACAATGTCCCTCAAACGGTCAAGCATATTGACATGTAGCTATACTGACATTATAGTTGTACAAAGAGATTGATTCAAACAAAATATTCATTATTGACTTTTTAATGGATGAAATGTTTTTATTGTAAGTTTCTTTCTCGGTTTCAGATTATGCTGCTCTATGTGGGACGCAACTGTGGACAGAACTTCTTGACTCAAGTTTTTGGAATAGCTAACTACTCAGCATTATCTCAAGACATGGTAAGTTCCCAGGTTTCCAATTTTATATTTACAGAATATCTTTATGTACTAGTATGGTGGATGCCAGGTGTTTTTTTGTTTTGTTTTTTTTTCCAATTCAAAGTTTTATTGCAAATTTTAAATACAACAAGAAGCTCCAACTAAGTATCAATGTATGAATAACACCAAAAAAAAAATCTGTATAAAATCTAAATAATTTATTGTTACAAAGTTTTTAATATTAAATATGATGGTATCAGGATGGAATTTTTCAAAAAGGTGCCCTGGTTTTGTAATACTGTGGGCAATAGGAGCCTCTTTATATTTATATATACAGAATACAGAGCCTTTCTATATACATATTAATTGTGGCTTCTTTTTTTTTTTTTTTTTTTTTTTTTTTAAATCTCCTACACCACTATTGAGACTTCTCTATTCCAGCAGATTATACACACTATTGTTGTTTGACGTGTTGTTTTTAAATGTTTTCATGTGTTTGTGTTTTCCTGATACCATCATGTTTAATATTAAAAACTTTGTAACAATAAATTATTTAGAATTAATACTGATTTTATTTGGTGTTATTCTTATATTGATTCTTATATTGATACCTAGTTGGAGCTTTGAGTGTTGGGTATCTATGTGTATTATCTAGTTGGAGCTGGAATGTGGGTATCTATGTGTATTATCTAATATTGAGATTGCTTTGGGTTTGATTTAAGTACAACAAGGCCTAAAACAGACCAATAAACACAAAGAAACATAGAAAGTAAAAACACAAGTACGAACAGTACCGTATTTTTAGAACTTTAACAAGTGTATTGCCGTCTATGGGAGAGTCTGTACATTCCTATGACAGACCTGAGAGCCTTCATTAGGCTGTCACCAACAGGTCAGCTCCTGTGACCTTGCCGTGCAGGAGCTGGCCTGCAACTATAAACGTATGGGGCTGGTGGGGAAGCCAGCAGCGGCAGGAGCTTGGCGATGCTGCAACTCCGCCCCCCTTAAGTCCACATTCGGACTATAAGACTATATTCCTCCCAAATTTGAGGGGAAAAAATCTTATATTCCGAAAATTATGGTACATTCAAATAAAAAGATAATAGTAGAAGCAAGAACAACCCGGACCCCCAGGGGAGAATTCCAGTCAAAATAGGAGCAAAGGGGACGGGGAGGAAGGAAAAAGAAAGGAGAGGCACCAGGAAGAGAGGGAGAGAGAAGTAGAAGTAAAAAAAAAAAAAAAAAAAAAGAGGGGGGGGGGGGGGGGAGGCCGATACCAAAGAGCAGAAAGCAACAAAACCTCTCACAAGACTAGGAGGGAGGTCCAGAGTCCAGGAGCGTCCAATACTCCCAAGAGTCTTGGAAATCAAACCAATAGAACCAGGTCTTAGTGTAGGCTTCAGTCATGCAATGCAGGAAAGAGGTGAGATTCTCCATGCGCATGATCTCATTGACCTTCAAAATCCAGAGGGACAGAGGAGGCCACCTGCAGTGGGACTGAGGAGAATGCCTGCTCAATGTATACCCAGGGCTTGGTCACTCTATGTCTACACCAGTCCGCCACACGGGCCAACTGGACCATCTGGAACAATCAGCACGGATGGAGGCCAAGATGGGAAGAAAGTTAAGACGAAAGAGGTCTTTCGGATCAGGTGAAAGATGGACCCCCAGATATTTTAGGGATTATCGCGCCCAGAGAAAAGGGAAGGATTGACTGAGGGAGGTAACCTAAGAGGCAGGGAATGTCATATTAAGGGCCTCCGACTTTGAAAAATTGATCTTAAAATTGGAGAGCAATGAGTAGTCCTGAAAGGAGGATATCAGAATAGGGAGCGAGACAATACCGGTTGTTCAAATATGGTTTTTAGTTTTGTTTTGTTTTTTTCATTATGAATTTTTGTTAGCTCTCTGGCTTGAGATGCATGATGCACATATTACAGCAGCACTGCATTTGTGCATCAGGCATTGGTAAAGCAGTGGAAAATATTATTGGCAAAGTTTAATCAGTAATTGTATTGCATGGTTTTCTATTACGAAACAGACTTTGCTTCCTGAACTTGATACAGTTGAATCTGCTAGACTGAATTCTTTTATCACTTGGCTTCGGGAGCAAAGACCTTTCTTCCCAACGTTACATATAATCCAGTAAGTGACATGTACATTGTGTTGTAGTTGTTTTATTTCTGACTTTCCAATCATTCCTCTCTTCTATAGAAAAGTACAACTTCACTTGATATTCTTTCTTGTCAGTATTATTTTAAATGTTAATGTTTGAGAGTAATGATGTAAAATGCAGCAATTGGGGAAAAAAAACAGATAGAAATGGCAGATTGCTTAAAAAAGCAGGTATGCAGTTATATCTCGGTCAGATACAGCGAAATAAGTACAACACCGGAAAAATAAGTATAACACAAATTTTCTAAGGTGCTATTGACATGAAATTCTCAAAAGATGTCCGTAACAATCTATCTAATCTAGCTAGGCAAAGAAAATCAAAACCATAGATGTCCATAAATTAAGTTATGTGTAATAATGAGAAATGACACAAGGAATTTTTTCTAAATTACTGAAGGTTCCAGTGACCACTGCTGGGCCATAATCTGGAAGTAGAAAGAATATCATTTCACCATAAACTGGCCACGACCAGGTACTCCTGCCAGATTTCAGATTGAAAAGAATTGGGCATACATGGTGGCTCAGTGGTTAGCAGTGACTGACACTGTCTGAAAAGCGCTGTGGAATATGATGGCGCTATACAAGTAAGCAAAATAAATTTATCAGAAGAGTTGTAGAAAGCCAAGGACCACCTGTGGAGAGCAACAGAAAGACCTGGAATCAACAGGTACAAAGAAAACCTCTTTGGAATGAGAGAAAGAGACTGGTTGCCTACCATCGATTCTAACCTAGATGTTAGGATGTGTTGGGGGCAGTGGTGAAGTGATACAGGCACAAACAGCAAACAGGTTCTAGAAGGCACAGACAGACCTTCAGTAGAAAGAATCATTTGGTTTTCCAACAAGCAGTTCCCACAGACACTCACCATCCAGACACAAGTGGCTCACCCCTTTTCTCCAATCGGACCATTTTCATGCATTAAGCAGTAGGGAATTTAAGTGACATAGCACCTATTGCATATCTTGCCGTTAGATAGCCAGCCATCTCAATCACCCTCATTTGCTATTGTGTCATGAACAAGAAATCTGGACTGCTATGGACTGGATCTGTATAGTTTTAAATAACTAATTCAGGCTTTATTTTTGATTTGATTGGTGAAGGTTGGATTCAAGTACAGACCTCATGTTTAACCCTATAATCATGCTCCAACTTCTGGTGGGATGGTCTGGGGAGCCATCACATACAACAGTTAACCGTCCCTAGTAGCGATACAAGCAACACTACTAGCTCAGCTATATGTGCAGGACATCCTGCGGCCTTTCATTAACCCCTTCTCAGGTGTTTAAATATGGCAGTCACTTGGGAGCCAAGCAGACACCTGCCATAGACGCATGTGTCTGCTGTTTTATATGCCGACCGTGGGCATTAACCCTTCTGGCATCTCGGTTAAAGCTGACTGACGCACCATTTTCCCGGTGATTGCCAGTACCCCGGCCAGCGTCATGTTTCTATGACACCTGGGAGCCTTGTGACAGCTCTCCGGCCCGTCATTCTGTTTGTTCTATTGCAGGCTACTCTATGTAGCCTGCAATAGAGGCCCCTGTATTTTGCAGTGCATTAGCATTGTAATGCATTGCATTAGTGATCAAAGCCCCTGGAATTTAAGATCCCTAACAAATACAAAAAAAAGTTTTAAAAAAGTAATAAAAAATATAAATAATATTAAAAGTTCAAATACCCCCCTTCACTACCACATCTTCCCTAGAATACATATAAAAGTACTTACTGTATTTTTCGGACTATAAGACGCACTTTTTTTCCTCCAAATAGGGGAGGAAAATGGGGGTGCTTCTTATAGTCCGAATGCAGCGTCTGTGTCCCGTCCCTGTCCCGTCTGTGCGAAGCAAAGAAAGGCTACAGATAGAGGGTACTTGCGCAGGCAATTTAGAAAACAATCCTGCGGCGCCTGTACTTATGCCCCTACAATGAAGCCTCTTCCTGACAGCTGTCGTTTCATTACGGTAGATGTCGCATCTTAAAGATGGCGGCCGCTCCTGCAGAGCGGTTGCCATAGCTACCGAGTTTCCACTGTTCAGGAGACCCGATAGCAATGGCAATCACTTTGCAAGAGCGGCCACAAGTCTTAAGAGCTAATGCCCGTGATCAGGCGTTACTACTGCATTGTTAAACACTCTCCCTTCCCCCAGAAAGTTTAGAAACCGTCCCTGGTACCTGTACTGCTGCAGGCCAGCTACCGCAGGGTGAGATTGCAGATGCAGTTCAAACCCCCTAGGAAGGGGCAAATGAAATCTTAAAAAAAAGTAAATCTATATATATATAATGTTCAAATCACCCCCATATCCCTAGAATACATATAAAACAAAAACATTACTGTGAAACACATACACATTAGGTATTTCTGTGTCCGAAAACCCCCGGTTCTATTTACATTGGTGAAATATTATATTATTATGTTATTAAATATTTTACAAATTTTTTTTTTTGCTTAAAAATTTCTTTCCTTTTTTCCTCTTCTAAAACCTTAGTGTGTCTTATGGTCCGGTCCGTCTTATAGACCGAAAAAAACGGTAACCCCTTCAGAACCGTGCCTAATTTTTCAAAACTGATGTGTCACTTTATATGGCAATAACTTTGAGACACTTTAACTTGTGATTTGACAAGTGATTTTGAGATTGTTTTTTCATGACACATTATACTTCATGTTAGTGGGAAACACGAATGAATATTTTTGTGTTTATTTATAAAAAAAAATAAAAATAGGAAATTTGGGGAAAAAAAAAAATCACAATTTTCAAAATGTGAAATGTTCTGGCTTTCAAACAGATAGTCATATTAACCAAATACATTGATAAATATTATCTACCATATCTCTGCTTTATACTGGCATATAGAGATGAGCGAACACTATTCGAAACAGCCGTTTCGAATAGCACGCTCCCATAGAAATGAATGGACGTAGTTGGCACGTGGGGGGTTAAGCGGCCAGCCGCTGGCAAAGTCTACGTGCCGGCCGATTCCATTCATTTCTATGGGAATGTGCTATTCAAAACGACTGTTTTTGAATAGTGTTTGCTCATCTCTACTGGCATCATCACTGGCGTTCTTTAATTTATTTCGGACGTTACAAGGCTTACAAATGTAACACCAATTTTCCAGATTTACAAGAAAATTCGCTAAACTAATTTTTTAGGGACCCCTTCTAACGGAGATTATAAAGACCTATATATTACAACACCCCCCCCACCCCCCCCAAATCACCCCATTTTCAAAACTGAACTCAAATAATTCAAAACAGCATTTGGGAAGTTTATGAACCCTTTAAGCATTTCACAGGAATTTACCAAAAAAATGGAGATGAAACTTAGACATTAGAATTTTTTTCACTAACACATTCATTTAGCCCTAAAATTTCACATTCACAAGGGGGTAAAGGAGAAAATGCATCCAACAGTTTATCATGCAATTTCTCCCGGGCACACAAATATCCTACATGTGGGTGTAAACTGATGCTTGGGCACACGGCAGTGCACGGAAGAGAAGTAGCAACACTGGACATTTGAAAAGCAGATTGTACTGGAATAGTTTTCAGGTGCCATGTCTCATTTGCAGAGCTCCTAGAGTACCAAAATAATAGGAATCCCCCAAAAGTGACCCCGTTTTGGAAACTACACCCCTCACAGAATTCATCAAGGGGTTGTGGGGAATCGCTCAGGTAGATGCTTGTAGCAGTGCATGAAACAGGGACACTGGATTGCACACAAGTTCGGGCTTTATTCACTTGCAGTGCATTAATTGCCTTTGCAAAAGCTCAAATAAACAGTTCAGTTGAGAAATAAACTAAACACTCTCTGTCTTTGCACACCTTTAGCAGCTTTACATGATAAACCTGTTCAGGTTTTCTCCTACCTGGCTGACAAACCTTGTAGTTCACTTCCCCTATCTTTTCCATTACCTCATAGGGGCCCTGCCATTTAGCCAGAAACTTACTCTCCACTGTGGGAATGAGTACAAGTACTCGGTCACCGGGTTTAAAGGTCCTTACCCTCGCCAACGTATTGTAAACACGGCTTTGAGCCTTTTGGGCCTCCTACAGATGCTCTCTAACCATGGGCATGACTGCCGCTATCCTGTCCTGCATACTAGCAATATGTTCAATGATACTTTTGTGGGGTGTGGGTTCGTGCTCCCACGTCTCTTTGGAAATGTCCAACAGACCCTTAGGATGTCTGCAATAGACCAACTCAAAAGGAGAAAACCCAGTGGAAGCCTGTGGTACCTCACGGATAGCAGACATCAAATAGGGTAACAGAACATCCCAGTCTTTTCCATCCTTGCTCACCACTTTTTCAGCATACTTTTTAAAGTTTTGTTAAACCATTCTACTAACCCGTCTGTCTGGGTATGGTAAACAGATGTACACAATTGTTTGATATTAAAGAGTTTACACAATTCCCTGGTGACTTTAGACATGAGCAGGGTACCCTGATCTGTGAGGATTTCTTTGGGTAGACCCTCTCGGCAATACATGGCGAGCAACTCTTTGGCTATCAACTTTGCCGACGTGTGCCATAGAGATGGCTTCAGGATATCGGGTAGCATAGTCCATGACTACCAAAATATGCTGATGCCCTCGAGCGGACTTAACTAAAGGACCTACCAAGTCCATGGCAATCCTTTCAAAGGGCACCTCAATAATGGGCAGAGGTACCAGGGGGCTTCGAAAATGTGCCATGGGCGCATGCAACTGACAGTCTGGACATGTTTCACAAAACACTTACCTCACAAGATACCCCCGGCTAATAAAAACGCTGCAGTGTGCGGTCCAGCGTTTTTGTGGCACCTAGGTGACCCCCTAGCACATGTTTATGTGCCAACTCCAGCACCGTCCGGCGATAAGGCTGGGGTACCAGTAACTGCTCTAAGGTCTCACCTCGCACCCTGTCAACTCGGTATAACAACTTCTGGTTGACAACCATGCGGGGGAACACCTCATCAGCGTCTGGGCGCTGAGACACACCATTGATAACAATAACATTTTCCCAGGCCCTTTGCAAAGTAGGATCCTGGTGTTGTGCGGTACCAAAGTTATCATGAGACACTTTCAAATCTGACATCTGAAGTTCGGTACCAGCCTCCTCGGCTTCACCTGCCATTACCTCTTCAACTGCCAGAATCCAGTAGTGCCACCACTGGACACCCAGCCACTGCCACTTTGCACAGGTGCCGCTCATCAGCAATGTCTGGGGTGGCGGCAGTGTAGACAGGGACAGCATAGAGGGAAACCCTCTGGCCCAGGCTGAATTCCATGGGCTCAGAGGCACGGGGACAATTAGCCGCAATATGGCCCAGCTCATGGCACTCCCAGCAGATGACAGTCCTTCTCCCCAGGGTCAGTACCTTATCCTGGGGAGCCCGAGATAACTTGGCCCTCTGGGCCTTGAGAGTTTGTGTGATTTGGGGGCGCCCTTTCCCAAGGGACTGTGTAGCGCAGTATCGCTCCACCAACCCCACCAATGCATTGGCGTTTCTTGGGTCACCATGCCCCACCCACCTCTGGATCTTTCCCGGTAAAGACCTCAGGTACCGGTCTACGACAACCCGCTCCACAATCTGCGCTGGGGTCAATGTGTCTGGCTGGAGCCACTTCCAGACAAGTTGTACAAGGTGGTGCATTTGTGACCTTGGTGGTAACGCCTCCTGGTATTTCCAATCATGAACTCTTTGAGGCCGGACATTCTGGTCCACAGCCAGTCGGGCCAGGATCTCTGCCTTCACGCGCTGGTAATCACCTGCATCCTGTTCACTCAGGTCAAAATAAGCTTGCTGGAGCTCAGCAACTAAGAAAGGAGCCAACACCTCTGTCCAGAGCTGCGGTGGAAGTGTCTCACAGATGGCCACTCTTTCAAACCCAGGCCTCTACGTCGTCCTCTGACGTCATCTTGGTCAGCGCTTTACAGACCTCTTTCCTGGCATCCCACTCTGGCTTTGCTGGGTCGGCCTTTTGCTGAGCAGCCAGCAACATGGACATCTGCTTGGCCAAAAGACGGTTGGTCTCCTGTTGCGCTGCATTAGCTTGCTGCTACTGCTGACAGGCCTCTGCATGTCTCTGCTGCAACAGCCTGTTAGCCTCTTGTTGCACTGCAGTAGCCTCTGCATGTCTTTGCTGCAACAGCTTGTCTCTTGCTGCTGCTGATTAGCCAGTATCAGCTGATTCACAATCTCCTCCATATCTGTGGCTTTCTATCTCAGCTTGTGTATGTCTCACTGCACTTATGCCCACATCCGAAGCACCATATGTGGGGAATTGCTGAGGTAGATGATTGTAGCAGTGCAGGAAACAGGGACACAGACACTGGATTGCACACAAGTTCGGGCTTTATTCACTTGCAGTGCATTAATTGCCTTTGCAAAGGCACAAATAAGCAAAACAAAACTCTTCTTGGCTGAGAACTAAACTAAACACAAACAAACTTTTCCCTGCCTATACAAAAGCCTGGCTACCAGACTCCCACCTTGGCAACAACAATGGGTGGCACAGTACCTGCTTTGTATGTTCAGTCTGAACAGGTCAGCTCTGTCAGTGTGGTGCCATACTTCACAGTCTACACACACAGACTATTATCAGGCCTTGACCTCCCGGTGTGAGTCTTTACCAAACACCCTTTAGCTGCCTGGCTGGGACATACCTGTCTTCCCAGACCACACCCTTCACTCTCTCACAGGGTATAGTAAGCATTTTGACCCTATAGCCGTTTCACAAATTTTATCAACCTTGGGATGTGTAAGCGAAAAATTACTGAAATGTCACATTATCCCCAAAGTTTTCATTTTCACAAAGGGTTAAAGGAGAAAATACACCCCGCAGTTTGTTAAAGGGGCTCTATCAGCAAAATCATGCTGATAGAGCCCCACATATGCGTGAATAGCCTTTAAAAAGGCTATTCAGGTACCGTAAATGTTATATTAAACAACCCAATTAAAATAAAACCCTAAAAAAGAATATTATCTACTGACGGATCGTGCACGCTGGGCGGGCATTCAGGGTGCGCTGTCTTCTTCCTCCACGCCTCTTCTTCCTCTGGTCCCGTCCTCCGGTGCTCGCGAGCGGACACTGATATAAAAAAAAAAATGGCTTGGGCGCCTGCGCAGTAGCCATAGTAGCAGCCGCATGCTACTGCGCATGCGCCCAGGTCGTTTTTTTTTATATAAGTGTCCGCTCATGAGCGCCGGAGGAGGACGGGACCGGAGGACATCGGAGGAAGAAGAGGCGGGATGAAGATGAAGACACACCCTGAATGCCCGCCCAGCGTGCACAATCCGTAAGTAGATAACATTCTTTCTTAGGGTTTGATTTTAAAACGGGGGGGTGGGGTGTGTAAGATTAATATAACATTTACGGTGCTTGAATAGCCTTTTTAAATTCACGCATATGTGGGGCTCTATCAGCATGATTTTGCTGATAGAGCCCCTTTAAACAATTGCCTATGAACGTGGCAATACCCCATATGTGGTCGTAATCTGCTGTAGGGGTACATGAGGGGGCTTGTAATGGAAAGAGCGCTATTTGGTTTTGAAAGGCAGATTTTGCTGTAATAGTTTTCAGACGCCATCTCGCATTTGCAGAGCCCCTAAAGTAGGTGTACAATGGAAAAGGGGGTGTAGTGAGTATTTCCCAGACGTGAATGCACAGCGGATGGTGAGTAGTGAATATATAAGCTGTGCGGAGTACATTGCAAACACCAAATTCCTTAACATATCCCCAGTAGCTCCTATGAACAGGGGAGGGGGGGGGGGGGGGGGGGGGGGTCACACTGGGGGTTACTTCTGGTGTCTTTTATCCCCTGATATTCACACAGCTTATACATTTGTTCTTGACGCAGCCAGTTGTGTTCTAATGATTTGGTGTTTTTAGGGGGTTTTGGCTTCACATTGCTAGATGTTATATTTTTTCTTATTTTTCTGGTGATGTGGCCATATGAGGGCTTGTTTTTTGCGAGATGAGATGTATTTTGTAATGACACCATTTTTGGAGCCTATAACTTATAGAATACATTTTAATAACTCTTGGTGGATTTAAAAAAAACAAGCAATTCAGGCATAGCTTTTTACCTTTTCAATTTTATGCCATGCAGAATATAGTATAAGTAACATGTTATTCTGCAGGTCGGTACGATTACGGCGATACCTCATTTATATTATTTTTTTATGCGTTACTAATTCTGCAGAACAAAAACCCCATTTGGGGAGGTGACAGTGATGTCTGGCAGCAACAATACACAACCCTTTGGATGCCGCCATTTGACGGTGGCACCCAATGGGTTAACCCCACCCCCTGGGTTTCCTGCACCCCTCTCAAAGGGGAGTGTCCTTATGCCTCTAGCAGAGCACTGAAGAAACTCGGACTTCATTTAACTCTTGCAGGTCCTGTGCTGCTGGCGTGCCAGTGAAATATGGCAGGAGTGCCACTCTTGGCATGTGTGCCAGGGGTTGCTGACCTCTGCTGTAGAGGGTAGTATGAATTTTGTGGCTTGCTATGGTCCAAAGTGTGTGAGATTGCAGAGATAGTGATGTGAGTTTGGGGTTTGTGGGGGTCCTGGGAAAAACATATGTGCGCTATTGTGACGAAAAGTAGCCTATTGCACAATCGAGTGTAGTGACTATGTTTGTGGAAAATTTCTGCCAAATCGGTGGAGCGGTTTTTGCGTGATTGACCGCCGAACATCCAAAGTCACAAACTCACAAACATTCCACATTTATAATATTAATAGGATAAAAATATTTTTCCGTATGGTAAAACGCGGTAGAGGAGAAAAAAAAGTCTAAAAGTGCCAAACCGCCCTTTTTTCACGGTTTTGCCTTTGATAAAAAATTGAATAAAAAGTGATGAAAGCAATAGCAATTCCCCAAAATGTTATAACTAAAAAGTACACCTGACCCCGCAAAAAGAGACGCCCTTTACATCCTCGTACATAAAAGTATAAAAACGTTACGGGTGTCAGAATATGGCGATTTTTAGGAAACAAATTTTTTTTTGCACAGGTTTGAATTTTTGTTAAGGGGTTAAAATGTAAATAAAAACCATATAAATTTAGTATCCCTGGAATCATACCAAAACATAGAATACAGATGATATGTCATTTTGATAACTCAGTGAAGGCTGTAAAAACAAAGCCTGTAAGCAAACTGCACATTGCACTTTTTCTTCAAATCCATCCCTTTCTGAATTATTTTCCCAGCTTTCCAGTACTACATACATTGTACTGAATAATTAATGGTAGCATCATGAAGAAAAATTTGTTACGCAAACATTAAGACCTCTGAGAGTGGAAAAATAAAAAAGCTTGTGGGGTTTTGAAGGGGGGGGGGGTGTCAAAAACGAAATACCGAAATCGAAAAATGCCTGTAGCGTGAAAGGGTTAAAGAGCTTCCAACTGGGATTTTTCAAGAGGATAATGCTCACCAACACACAGCAAGGCTTTTCTCAGGAATGTCTCCACCAGATTGTAACACATCCTTAACCTGCGTGGCCACCAGATTCATCGTCAATTGAGCATTCATGAGAGCAGATTGAACACTAGCTTCATCAACCTAGCAGTGTGCAGAATCTACAGATCCAGTTGCACAATTTGTGTCCATACGGAACCTGTATGCCTTATAACCATTTAACAATCTCATCTTGTACCCAGACTAGAGGCATTAGCTTCTTTTCAGTTGTACAGGTTACCCCAATAAACCTTTTCTTTCACTCCTGAAATTATAATTGCTTATATATCACTTCAGTCAGGCTTCAGACCCCGGCACTCCACTGAAACTGCCCTAACAAAAGTCACCAATGACCTTCTAACCGCCAAAGCCAAGCGCCATTACTCTGTCCTCCTCCTCCTTGACCTCTCCTCTGCCTTTGACACAGTTGACCACTCCCTCTTGTTAGAAATTCTCTCATCCCTTGGTATCTCAGACCTGGCCCTTTCCTGGATCTCCTCATACCTCACCGACCGCACATTCAGCGTCTCCCACTCGCACACCACCTCCTCACCACGCCCTCTCTGTAGGTGTCCCCCAGAGCTCCGTCCTAGGACCCCTCCTGTTCTCCATCTACACCCTTGGCCTGGGCCAACTCATAGAATCTCATGGTTTTCCATTCCATTGCTATGCCGATGACACCCAAATATACATCTCTGTACCAGACATTACCTCCCTGCTGGCCAGAGTTCCAGATTGCTTAGCGGCTGTAGCCTCCTTCCTCTCCTCCCGCTTTCTCAAATTGAACATGGAGAAAACGAAGTTCATCATTTTCACCCCACCCCATGTGGCCCCTCTACCTGACCCATCTATCAAAGTTAACAGAACCACAATTACCGCTGTCTCAAATTTGGGGGGAAAAGAAGGGTGCGTCTTATAGTCCGAATGTGGCCGCCAATACAGACCCGGCATCCGCTGTAATAGAGATGCGGATGCCGGGGAGGGTTAGACTTCGGCACAGGCAGGAGCGATGCTGCTATTCCGCTCCTCCGTTCCCTCATCAGTATAAACATAAGGCAGCAGCGAAGTCAGCAGGGAGAAGAGAGTGGCAGCATAAACATGCTTAGTCACCCGGCTCCCAATTGCGAGCGGCTACGTCATCATCCACTAATGTCTGTAGATCACAGATGTCCTTCTGCAGAATCGATTCGCTCATCCCTAGTTAAAATAGCGAAAATAAACTCCGATTTTAGATATGGACTCAAGTGGGTTATTGCAATCTCTGTCAACACTGTGAATATGATTGTGCTATACAAGCAAAAGTAAATTGTAACTTAACCACTTCAGTACCGGGCCAATTTGTGGTCCAGGACCAGACACATTTTAGGTTTATTTTGTATGTGCGGTTTTGAGGTCTGTAAAATTTTTCTCGTATGTCTTAGTCAACTAATTTTTGCGTCTTTTTTTCGGAGACACATAGGGCTTTATTTTTATGTTATTTTTATTTTCAAATGTGTTTTAATTTTTTTTTATATCCAGGAAAATATAAACAAAATAGGAGGGAAATTGTGTCTGGTTTTCAATTTATAATTTTTTTTAAATTTAATAACACAAAGTGTCGCTGAAAAACTTTATAAATTACTGTTACGGTAATTTTTATTTTGTATGGTGTCGTCGGGGGCGGGGCTATAACCTTTAATAACGGTGTTTTATTAGCGTATTATTTATTTATTTTTATTTTATTTACATTTTTTTAAAACTTTTTTTTATTATATTTTTATTTTATTTTTTTTTCAGATTGTGTCCCCATAAGGTGATAAGAGACCTTTGGGGACATCTGATCACTTTTTTTTTTGTACTTGAGGCTGATTTCTCCTATAACTGGGGCTGCTACATTTAATCTCAGTTACAGGAGGAATACAGACTCCTGCACACTGTATACACAGTATGCAGAGCTGATCTGAGTCCTGTAGGACCCAGAAGCTCTGGCAGGACACTGCTCCCAGCGGATCACGTGTCTACCGGGTTAGAGGGCAGCTGATTTATGGCTGCGTCCATAGCCGTGTATACAGCGCTCATTGAGCGCTGTATACACAGCGATCGAGAAGGCAGGGGAGGTAATAAATCTGCCCTGTCTTCTCTCTAGGAGCTCCGGCTGAAGTTACAGCCGGCTCCTAGTGAAAGCAGCTGCACGATCTCCGTGCAGCTGCTGTGTTCTGCTGGACGTACAGGTACGTCCTGGCAGAACTAGGCAACCACTTCCCGGACGCATATAGTCTATGGGCGGTCCGGAAGTGGTTAAGAAAAAAAAAGGATGTGTCACTGTGTTATCATGCTCTGCTATGCAATAAAGGTCTCTCTTATATTTTTATACAATATGTTTTTTTTTTTCTTTTAAGGGATGATAGTCCTCTAAAGTCTACTTTCCTTCAAAACTTGATTGAAGACCGAACAGAATCAGCCTTATCATACTATGAGTTTCTCCTTCATCTCCAGCAACAAGTGAACAAGTAAAAATAAATGAATAAAACTGAAACTTTTGCACAGAAAAAGTGTGCATGAGAATAAATCTATCCCAACAATATCACATAGAGTGGCCCGGGACTGCATCACTAAGGCTTTGGCTTTTTGAAATAAGATATGCATACACTGTGATTTCAGAAAAAATAATGTAGACACCATGTATGGGTACAGATATTTGCAAGCACACTAGCTATTTTCAATGGCGGATAAGGAAAACACTTAAAAATGCAGACATACCTTTGTACAAGGTGTGTGCCAGAACTGCTGAAAATGTGCATTATTTTCAAATAAGTGGTTGCAGGCCTTATGCAGAAGACCAGATTCGCTCCATATGGTTTCAGCAATATTCAGGAAGTGAAAAGACACTAGCCCTCAATTAAAAAAATAAATACATAAATATATATCTCTCATTTTCCCTTTTTTTTTTTTTTGCTTTATTATTTTGCTGCTTGATTTTGAAAATTGACTAGCTGAAATACAAGTTAATGCTATGACAAACTGCTTTGTACTCACATGTGTATGTGTAAATGTTTTCAAAAGTTGAAGATTATGTATTTACAGCAGGCCATAAAAAATTTTTTTTGTCTTTACTCTTGTATTTGGTTTCCATTTCCATCAAAACATTAAGGAATTGAAATGTAGTTGATGCCTTCACGCAAAGATTAAGGCAAGCTCTGTCTACTATGCTGAAAATTTATTTTTTGGAGGGAATGGGTTTTTTCACCCCAAAATTCGAGCCAGTCCTTTACTTTGTGTAGTGTTTTCTCTCATGTTGTCCATAAAGAAAGCCACAAGGTTGTGTTTCACAGCTCATTCTGTTACTACTTGCTAAGGCTGGGTTCACACTACCGTAGGTGTCCGACAGCTTGTTTCCATAGCTAACATCCGTTCAAGATTTTAGCAACGGACACTAGCTTGTCCGTTTACAATTTCCATTAATTTAAATGGGATTTTATCATGTGTCCTTAAATGTCCATTTACAACCATGTCTGTTTTTTCAAGCGGACAGAAAAGCCCTGCATGTAGGATTTTTTTTGTCCGCTTGAAAAAATGGACATGGTTGTAAATGGACACTTAAGGACACAAACGGACACTAAAGGACACTACATGATATCCCATTTAAATGACTGGAAATTGGACACAGCTAATGTCCGTTGCTAAAATCTTGAACGGACATTAGCTACGGACACTAGCTGTCGGACACCTACGGTAGTGTGAACCCAGCCTAACAACTTAAAATATCTACAGATTTAAACACACCCCTGCATCTATTGCACATAAGTAAATACTTTTCAGAAAATCTGGACAGTATATTACCTACATTTCCCAGGCTGAATGTGGTGCAAAGACTTGACTTCCTGCGTCATTGTGACTTGTGATGCTAGGTGTCTCTGCTTCCATACACCTCTACTGTCGTGTTCTGTATATAATATGGTATAGGAACTAATTAATGATTCGTGGAGTCTTGGTCTCCGGCTAGGGAAGCACCTACCAATGTACAGACTAAATTTTCTGGTCTGTATTCCCTCATGTACTACAAAGGCCTTAAAGGAGAAGTGATTGAGGTTTTCTCAAAATTGCACCAGGAGCCGCTGAATAGTAAATGTTATTTAATAGATGAAAACTACTAAAATACAAATTATTTCAAAGTTTTACAATATAGGCAACTATTAGAAAAGAATGAATATGTTTATTAAACAATGGCCAAAGTTAGTGCTAACAGTTAACAAAATATATGCAAGTGCATGTCCTTTGCTACAATTTTGTTCCTCTAGGACCAAAGTAAGTAATTTTCTTCAGTATAATGACCTTGGTTTTCATGGTAGTCCATAACATTGCATATACATGTGTGGGTTTTTTTTTTTTTTTTTTTTTTTGTTTTTTTCAGAAGTGCTGAAAAAAGCATGTATTTTTCTTGATGAAAATAACAGCTTATATTTGCTATGATTTGTGGCATTCAGCAACAATACATTTGAAACACTAAATCATACACCCATTAATTCTTTAGTTACCCATTAGTAAACTAATGGCACTCACTGTAGTTTTTTTCTGCAACGGCACAACATGTTGAAGAGGCTGTTGAACTGTTTTCTATACTATTCTATCAATTTTAACTTGTTAAGGAATACGAAGCCATGTTGTTGCCCTTACCAATGCCCATGTTTATACATAGGGAGTATGGTACTAAATATTTGATGAAGAAAACACAATGCTGTAAAAATGTTAATAAAATATCAAATGCTTCTTCTCACTTGTGAAGATGATGAAATATTACAGCCACATTAGAATTAGGAGACTAGAGATCAACTTGAAAATTATCAGAACAGAGACTACTTAGTTTAACAAGGAGTCTTTCTTCCGTCCTTGTTGCATTTAATAATTTGGCAAACCTTGCTGTGTTATTGGTTAATTTATTCTAATGTGGAAAAGTAGAACAAAGATATGTGATAAACAGATTTTGATTTTCATTGTTTTAATAAACTGCACATTTTATTCTAAATTTCATGTTAATAAAGTTTTTAAAGATCACGTAACTTTTTTATAATTGTATGTAAAAGTCAGAATCTAACATCAAGACAAAGCAAAATGGTTTATTTTAATGCCTAGGAAGTTTCATAGTCAGGGCAGGTTCACATCTGCGCCCCGGTCTCCGCTTTGAGGTTTCTGTCTTCTGCCGACAGGAGACGGAAACCCGGCAGACAGTGTCCACCCATGAGCGTTTTGTAGTCTCCGCGGCAAAAGATTTTTGTAACTGGACACAAAGTCCTGCATGTTTGACTTTGTGTCCCGTTTTAAAAAAAAAAAAAAAAAAAAACTTTCGCCACAGAGACCACAAAATGCTCACGGGCGGACACTTTGCAAACCCATTCAAATGAATGGTTTTGAAAAGTGACTTACGGTGTCAGTCTCCTGTCCAGTTTCTTGGGCAGAAGACTGAAACCTGAAAGCATGAGCCCTTTCAAGTAAATTCCCACAATTCTATTGCTGCATGAATGTATTATTTTGTCCAAGAACGTGTGTCCCTGAAAAAAAAAACAAAAAAAACAACTGATTTGTCTTTTATGTAATAGGAAGTTATAATAGGGACTGCTGATTGTACCTAAATATATTCCCATTCTTGTTTAAAAAAATTGTGCCAAAGGCACCAGATTTGCCTTTCAGGTTTATGGGAAAGCTGGGTAGCACAGTATATGGAACTGTAATAGGGAAATACTAAATATTATACCTGTGTTTTCATTATACACAGTAGGACTCCATCATAAACATTACAGTCAGCAGGTGTCAAGCCCCGCTCCCTCACAAACTTACTGTGATGTCATACTGGTTCCCCTGGCCATTCTGAAGCTCAGTGTAGCAGTTCAACTATAGACCTGTCTTTAAGATTAAAGAGGTTGTCGGGATAAATTAATTTAACAAAGAGCTCCCCATACTCCCTCTTCCAATATCGTTTATTATACATTATTTTGAGTTTTACTGTAATCTACTTATGTCCCGGGGTGCGGATATTCCTGATTCCTGATAGAAGCCTGCCCCCCGCTTTCTCACTGCAACTGTAATCATGATATACCGAGGTAATTACAATATTATAGCCAAAGGAGAAGGTTATTGAGTGAGCGAGGGCTTCTGATGCAGCAGTGGGTGGGCTAGTTAGGGAAACGGGGAGAGGGTGTGAGTCAACTTGTGCAATGCATCATGGAAGTTGTAGGCTCAGGCCCTGTTCAAATCTCCATTTGGGATTCTGTTCAGGGACACCACTTGGGGACCACCCAAATGGAAAATTATGCGCATAGAAAAGAGAAACCCATGGATCCTATAGACCCCGTTGGTTCCGTGTGGTTTCCATTCAGTTTTCACACAAAACGTGGAGAGAAAAATGCTGCTTGCAGTACTTTTCTATCCGCATACTTCATGTGGACACCATTAATGTCTATGGGGTTCGTGGGTTTCTCAGGTAACCACTTTTTAATGCGTATAGGTTTCCAATCGGAGGAGTCCCCAAGCAGACTTCCTGAATGGAAACCCAAACCCTGCCTAAGACACCAGAAAGCTACCATTTCAACAAATGCAGAAGATGCCAGGAGCTCACAGAGAACCCCAGAAGTCGCTCAAAACACTGCTTAAGGTATTTGAGTACACTTATTAACCTAGTAATAGCACTACCAGACTTTATTGAAAAATGACATTTATTTTGCCTGGAAAACTCCTTTAGCTCCCAGAGTTTAGTGTCCTTTTTTTTTTTTAAAAAAAAAATGTAGATTGTTAGCCCCATATAGGGCTCACAATGTACATTTTTTCTCCTATCAGTGTGTCTTCTGTAGAAAGGGAGGAAATCCACGCAAACACAGGGAGAGCATACAAACTCCTTGCAGATGTTGTTCCTGGCAGTATTCGAACCCAAGACCCCAGTGCTGCAAGGCTAAACTGGTGTGTGTGTGTGGGGGGGGGGGGCGCAACAAGGACCCCCCCCCCCAGTTTAGTGTCCCTTTTCACCCCTTCCTTCCACGGCCAATTTAGACTTCATGTGGAAAAAAATGTGTCATTTTGCAGTTACATCTGAGTGGATGGGATTCCCATCCCTACTTTGCGGTAAAATACACTTAGCAGATACACTGCGATTTACAAAAGTAGGGCCTTAGCCTTAAGCAGTTATCCCGGTTATAACAACTTTTGCAGTGTTTACAAGCTGGACACAACATATTGAGAACTGATATTGCGTGTTTTAGGAGAAATTGCAATTTTCACTTGATGGTGAATGTCTGGAAAATACATTAATACATTAATTAATACATTAATCTGTGCTCCAAAAACCTAATAGAACTGCTTCCCTTCTATAACCAACTATATGCCCGAATAGCATTTTAAACCTATATATGACATTGTTGTATCTGGGATATCTCATCTAAAGTCATATGTGGGCATGAACTGCTGTTTGGGCACAAAGCAGGGTGCAGAAGACAAGAAGCGCTATTTGGCTTTCACAGGATAGATTTTGATGATCTGGTTTTGGGATGCCATGTCATATTTTCCAATCTCCTAATGTGCAAGTAAAGTGAAATACCACAAAAAGACTACCCTTTTTTTTTTGGGAGGGGGGGGGGGGTCTTTTTTTTTTTTTTATCAAGCTGAAGTAAGGTTTTCTCCTTCTGGCTTGCATAAATATCCACCTTACACACAATCTCTTACATTTCACCAGAACATGTACATCTCAGTTGTGCTTCTTAGGTACTATCAGGGCCGGTTTTAGACGAACTGTGGCCCCAATACCCTATGACAATACCGTCATAGTCTGTCACTTCTCTAGTCGGTTCTGCACTTCTAGCGGCACTGGTATAGTATTAAAAGATCAGGAGAATACAAAAATTTTTTAAAACATATAGTGAAACCACTATGTATGTACCGCTATGTGTATACTGCTATTATGAGAATTATCACCATACAGACAATTACCAATCAAAACACACAATATGAAGACCATTAATACCAATAATACCTCGATACTAGGCCAAGATAGTACACTACCTTCACGCTGTGACTACCTCCATTACACTGCTGACCCTTATAAATAATAATCCCTGCTTGTGAATAATAGTTCCCCCTTATGTCAATCTTTACTAATAATAGTTCCTTCTAATAAATACTACCCCCTTAAAAAAAAAAAAGTTTCCACAGTCTCTTTTTTGCAAAGACAATAGCTAATACTGTATCCTAATAAACATCAGATCAATTAAAGAGGACCTTTCATGTCCTCATACACATGCAGTTTTATTTACTGTTAGAAAGCCAACAGTGCACTTTTCCTTTATGTGCTGGGGATATCGGTGCCTTTAGTTTCTGCACCGATCTCTGACCACTGTCAGAAGGGCGTTCCTGACAGTCTAGCTGCGCTGTGAGGAACATCTTCCTTGACAGTACAGGCCTATGAATGTGTACTGTCAGAGGGGACGTCCTTACCTTCCATCGATGACGATAGACTGTCAAGACCGTGGAGAGAGATCGGGGCACATAACGCTGAATTCAGCACAATGTCAGCTTTCTAGCGGTATATGAAACTGCAGGTGTATGAAAGGGCCTATTTAAAGGGTTTTTCTGGCCCCAAATTGATTTTTATTAATATATACTGACAACCTATGCACACGGCTTTGCACACGGAGGCTGCTAGAACATTTGGCCCCCGACAAATTACATAATGATATACGATTTTGTGGATAGGTTGTCAGAATCAAAAACAGTTTGCGGCTGGAAAGCTCCTTTAAAATAGTGATTTAATTATACACTTTTCTGCCCCCAGTAATAACAACGCCCTATGTGTAGCCTTATGAAGTTTTAGGGTCAGTTCACACGTGAAAACCGCCTAGCTTATTTGTGCGAGGTAAAAAACCTCGAGGAGTTTTTTTGATGCTGTTTTTTGCATTCCACGCGGTTTTTGACGAGGTTTTTGACGCGGTTTTCGCTAGCGGTTTTCGCTAGGGTTTTTTTTTCCTATATGTGCTATAGAAACTGCAGGCGAAAACCGCGCGTTTTTTTGCAAAAAACCGCGCGGTTTTGTGTGCAAAAAACCGCGCGGTTTTTTACCGCGCGGTTTTCGCCTCCCATTCACTTCTATGCAATTCTTCAGGCGTTTTCCGCCTGAAGAAAGGTCATGTCGCTTCTTCAGGCGGAAAACGCTAGGAGGAAAAAAAAAGCTAGTGGTCTACATAGACCACCATGTTAAAGGAGAGGTTTTTGAAGCGAATTCCGCTGTCAAAAACCTCCCCTTTGCCCACGTGTGAACTAGCCCTTATAGTGCACCCTTATGCTATTAATATTATAAATGTGAAAGTTTGTGTGTTTGGATCCTCAATCACGTAAAAACCGCTAACAGATTTGAATGAAATTTAGTTTGTAACCTCGAATAAAACTGGCTACTTTTTATCCCGGTAAATGAAGGCTTCATGACTGTTATGAATTACATATGTTTACGTACTATATTACACTGCTCTTAGCAGCAGCTTATCTCAGCCTCTGATCAAGCCAGGTCTGTTATTTCTCTATCTAAACACTCAGCTAACACTCAGTCAATTCTGTACATGCATTTGCATATTATCTGATCTGCTCCAGGCAACATGCTGACACACTGGATGGGAAAACACCTTTAATCCAAATTGGTAGTTTGCTACTTTTAAACATGCCGGGGGGAAAAGAAAATCTTAATTTGTTGTAAAATTCTAAAACAATGACAGCTATGAAGGTAGCCAAAAGTCACTCCTCAAGTGGAGCTGAGGGACAATCATCGGCGCCAACAACACGTTTATATGGTGTCCCAGCGAGTTGCTGAGATGCCAGAACAATCACGGGCATAGCGTGAGGAACAAGTTCAACAGCAATGAATGCGTTCAGCAGCAAACCAGCTTGAGAGGTGCGGAAACGCTGGAGCAGGTACATTATCAACGCCAACAACATGCTAATTATATAGCTTCTAAGCTGCTGAGATGCCAAAACAATCGCGGGCACTTCACGAGGAGCGAGTTTAGCGGCAGGCCAGCTTGACAGCTGCCAAAATGTCGGAGCAGGTGGATTATCAATGCCAACAACTCGCTAATTACATACCGTATATACTCGAGTATAAGCCGAATTTTTCAGCCCAATTTTTGTGCTGAAAAAGCCTCCCTCGGCTTATACTCGAGTCAGCAAAAAAAAAAAAAAAAATATTTTTTTTTATTTTTTTTTAGGAGGGTGGGTCTATGACCAGCCACAATATTAATGTATATAATCTCCCATAAAATAGTGCAAAAAAAAAATTTAAAAAGTAAATAAATAAAAGTTCTGAATCACTCCTTTCCCTAGAATACATACAAAAGTAGAAAATGACTGTGAAACACATACACATTAGGTATCCCTGTGTCTGACAGTGCCCGGTCTACTGAATATAGAGGATCTGCAGTGCTCCTGTTCTATCAGGAAGGGGTTAATAGGAGCACTGCAGATACCCTATGTTCAGCCAGGCTGAATTCTCCGTGGGGGGAAATAAAGGAAGGGAAGGGGCAGACAGACAACCAAAACACCCCCTCCCCTTCCCCAGCATCTACTGCACCCAAAAACTCTGACCATTTTAATTTTTGAAATTTTCCAGTAGCTGCTGCATTTCCCCTCTAGGCTTATACTTGAGTCAATAAGTTTTCCCAGTTTTTTGTGGTAAAATTAGGGGGGTCGGCTTATACTCGAGTATATACGATAGCTTCTAAGTGAGCTGCTGAGATGCAAGAACAATCAGCACAGCACGAGGAATGAGTTCATGAGCAAACCATCGGCAGCAATTTACTAAATATAGGTGGATCATCGATGCCAACAACACGCGGACAAAGTCACGTGCAGAGGCTAGTAAATAATAATCCCTGCTTGTCAATAATAGTTCCCCCTTATAAATCAATCTTTTTTTCTAATAATAGTTCCTTCTTATAAATAATACTACCCCCTTATAAATAATAGTTTCCAAAGCCTCATTACTAATAGTCCCTCCTTATTAACAATAAATCTGCAGCTGGCCTTATTATTTCTTCTTTATGAATAGCCCTCAGCATTATTATTTATAATTATTCCTTCTGAATCGCTCTCCCATATTACCGATGGCTCCCATAGATTTATGAATAACAGTTACTGCTTATAAATAAATATATATTGGAAGGGGGTATTTATAAGGAGTAACATAATAAGGCTGGATAAACTATTATTAATGAGGGCGCTAATAGTATCCTTAGCTTTATTAAGAATAGATCCTTATAATTAATAGATCCTTATAATGTATGAGCTGGACTTATTAAAACTAAATATGTTCCTCTCCTTATCAGTAATAATGTCCCCTTATTTCACAGAAAATAATAAAAACGTTTACTCACCTTAACACAATCCGCTGCTTAAAAGGAGATCCCGGACAGGGGCGCAGTGCAATGACTTAATCGCGCCTGTCTTCGATTCAGCCATTGTTTGACAGAGCAGGGACTTTAAATCTCTCTGCTTTATCAGAGATATCCACAGTATATGGATGAATGATGTGGTAGAGTACTATAGTGGTTACTATGGTTGGAAATCAACTGGTATATCCTCCTTTGATCACTGGCTCCAACTATTCTATTTTAATTACTGCAAGTGCACTCAAATTTGAAAAAATATGCGCATGTACATGGAAATATGTTAGACATTGCTCCTAATAGGGATTGGGTGGGAGAGTGGTAGGTAAGTGGAGTGGTGTCAATAGTGAATGACTGACTGTTCAATTGATGTGCAATGAGGCGGATGGATTTATTTACTTATTTGAATTTCATCATAAACTATGTTTTTGTACTGATTTCTGAATTTATGTCCAATATACTTTGATTTCCTACTTTTTATGACACTTCAGTAGTTGTTGTTACCTTATTTTAGAATTGCAAACAGAAAAACTGCTCAAGTCTGCAGAATATAAATGATATAATGTGCAGAAATAGTGCTACTTCTCATGTACATACAGCAGATTATCCTGAAAGGTCCAACATATATAGCATACAGGCTAGCTACGCCTAATTAAATAACTGCCTAATCATTGCTTTTTTTTTTCTGTAAACTTTACAATGTCCTGACTTTTTGGGGGTTGGGTTTTTTGGGGTTTCATAGCTAAGAGATAAATTATGAACTATGTATAGTTATACGTAGTTCATAATTTATCTCATAGCTATGAGACAACTAGATACATTAATTGGGAAACAAAAAAAATGCATAAAGAGTTGCAATCAGAGTTCGAATTTTATATTAATATAATGATGATATATAATAATAATACATTTTGTTTATATACATTTTTGTCTATACAGCACTTTACAGTTTCATGTACAGACAAAAAGATACATTATAGAGAAATAGTCAATACATACAATGGGACTGAGGGTCCTACTCGCAAAAGCTTACAATCTATGAGGTAGAGGGGGTGATGAGGTAGCAGGGTTGGCATAGCAGGTGGTATTGCTTATACAGTGGTCCAGCCATTTTTGTGATGGAGGTTAAATAACCTCATTACACAAGATAAAAAAAAGGGGTAAAGTGTAAAGTTTGCTATAGTTTTTGCTAGTTATGCCTTTGGTTATATCTATCTGTGGGGCTCTACTGAGTTTCTACTCCCTCTCCATTAGTACAGATGAAAACATTCATTGCACTCTGAACATTATCAGGTTCTGCCTCCCATTGAAAACAATTGCAGCAGAATGATGGAAAGGGGGGGGGGGAGTGTCTTACTAAGGTTGAAAATTGACATATATCCATCAAGTTTATTTTGCTCTAAAAAGGCATCTAATTCTTTTTTTTAAGCTGTTGGCTGTGACCAGCTACTGGGGTAGGCTATTTCACAGATGGCAGATGGCCACCTCAAATTTCTCTTTACTTAACAGAACCTGGATGATATGGTTCCAGTATCTAGCAATCCTGGTGTCTGTTGTGAGGTGACAGGTAATGTTCTGGAAGGTTGCTATGTCTCCCCCAGATTCCTCACTTATACACAATACAGGTAACTGTAACAACATCACAGCTGTGAGAAGTCTTTTTCTGTTAACCACTTCTTGTTCTACCTAGGGAGGGGCTTTCAAGCACAGGTGGGAACATGGCCCAATTTAAGGCCTATAAAAAGTGGAAAGGGAAAGTGACGATCCCTTTCCGGAAATGGGGAAATTGATAGTCACCAAATTATCAGAAAATGTCTATGGGCAGTCATGTGACTGACCATGGGATATGGGTAAATATACATTGTTTTTTAAATTAATAATGTTATTTAGAAAGTAGGAGTGGGGAGGGTGTTTAGATTAGTGTAGGGATTTCATATTATCCCAGATAGATAGTCATCCGTACAGTTAGGGTCTTTCCTGTGTTTAGTTAGTAGCTCAATAAGTCAAAAGCTAAGGCCTATTTTGTTTTTGCCAGTTTTGTAAATATAAACGCACAGGGTAAAACCTGTTGGAACCCAATTTTTGTGTCCATCTCTGGTCCGCTGCTGCCACTGAGCCAATCTTCCCACAGTGTGTCCCTATAAAAGTACTACACCAAAGGTAATTACTGACAAAATAAATTGTCACCTTTCTTGGATTCCCAATTTATTTCTGGATAGTTGTAACCCACAAAATAATAATGATTAATTATGTTTTGCGAACTCATCTATTTGTCTTGTTAGTAAATTTCTCGCTTCTCCCATTATATTTCGGGTCTTTTAACAACCCCTATCAATATTTTATTATTCTTTATCCCTCCCCTAATTTCCATACAGACCCACATATTAAGTTTCCTACTATTTGTCATCCTGTAGAATGAGCTATGGGTATTCCCATGAACATAGGTTTCCCCCAGATCCAAACAGCAGCACAACAGACGGGGTATTCCTGCTCTTGTGTACAGTTTTAGGACAGGTGGAACTTTTAATAACATTAGATCACAAATTAACCCTCCTATAAGAGGTAAAGCCCCGTTCCCATGGAGTAATGCGCCACTCATTCTGACACGTAAACACGTGTCAGAGTGAGCGCTTCAAAACAGAATCCCATTGACTTCAATGGGTGCCGTCTTACGCGTACTACACATTGAAATCAATGGGTTAAAAGCCTCCCATTGATTTCAATGTGTAGTGCGTGTACCAGGTCAAGGTGGCCACCAAGGGCATGGCCTTATCTACTGCTGCTAGGAGGTCTTTGTGGCTAAAGCTGTGGAGGGCTGACAACGCCTTCAAGTACAATCTATGCAACCTCCTTTTTGGGCCTGGAAGGCTCTTTGGGAAAGATTTGGATGACATAATTGAAGGCCTAGCGATAAGAAGGAGAAGTCCACCCAATTTTACAGAGGCAAACCTGGACCATCATCCCGTGACAGGGGATTTCAGCATCAGCCTTACTCTAGACCTCAATCCCAGCAAAGATCTGGGTTCCAAGCCCGAGGCTCTGGCCATTGTTTCTCTAGGGAGGACCCCAAGAAGCCCTCATTCTGACGGTGTTTGTACTCCCTCTCTGGAGGGCTCTCCAGCAGTCAGAGGTTGTCTAAATCTTTTCTGTCCTGCCTGGCTTCAATCCATCCAGGACCCTTGGGTCCTCCAACTAATTGAACATGGATATCGGATAGACTTTGTGTCTCCTCCTGACAGATCTATCGCAATCCGCTCCAAAGCAGACCTGCTTGGAAAGGTCAGTCCAGAAATATTTGGGCAAGAGGCCTCAGGCATTTATTCTCTGGGTCTAGTGCAAAGGCATCAGAAGATTGGTGCATGATAATAGATCTCAGATACTTAAACTGTTTCATCTGCAAGGTACATTTCCGGATTGAGACCATAAAATCGGTGGTCGCTTTCCTTCAACTTGGCGACATTCTCACCACCCTGGACCTGAAAGATGCCTACCTTCACGTCCCGATATCTCCTTCTCACAGAAGGTATTTCAGAATAGTTACACGCCCGTGTCACCTTCAGTTTACAGCTCTGCCGTTTGGGATCTTGTCAGCTCCCTATATCTTTTACAAGGTGGTGGATCCCGTGGCTGCGGTCCTCAGACTCCAGGGGCTATTGATAGTCCCTTACCTGGATGACTGGTTACTTAAGGCCCACTCAGAAGAGGTCCTGCACTGTCATCTTCATATGACCATCTCCTTCCTCCAGTATTTCGGATGGATGATCAATTGGGATAAGTCAGATATTGTTCCCTCCACAAGGAAGGTTACTTCCTAGACTCTGTCCAGATGACAGTCTCCCTCCTTTGAGAAGGAGAAAATCAGATTGGCAACCAGATATCTCTACCTTACCAGTCAAGTCTCAATCGGAACGCTATGAAAGTCCTCAGCCTCATGTCAGCGTCTGCAGATGCAGTTCCTTGGGCCCTATGGCATATGTGCCCTCTCTAGAGGAAGGTCCTTAGAGTTTGGAACCGCAACCCTCTAGGTCTGGATATGCCAACTCAGTTCACATCTATCACTCAGGTGGTGCTTCCATCTCAAAGACGGAAGGTCCACGGTCCAGCCCGTCTGGACCCTGTTGACTACAGATGCATCTCTTACCGTTGGGGAGCCCATCTAGGCGAGATGCATGCTAGAGGAACATAGAACTGATTGGAGAAAACCAGGACATCCAACTGGTGCAAGATCAGAGTCATCTAAATGGCACTACTAAATTTTGCCCCTCTACTTCGCGGCAAGGCAGTAAAAATCCGCTCAGACAATCTGACCGCAGTCCTCTACCTAAACAAACAGGGAGGCACCGGTATTCTGCTCTCCTAAAAGAAACAAGTTAATCTTCTCCTGGATAAAAAGAAACTTAACACATCTCATGGCAGTCCATATTAAAGGGTCCCTAAATGTGCTAGCGGATCAGCTGAGTCGAGGCCGGACGGTCTCAGGAGAATGGTCCCTCAAATCACAGAGATATGGGGACTACTAGAAGTGGACCTGATGGCCACGAAATACAACACCAAGGTGAAGAGATTTTGTTCCCTCTACCAGGAGGACGATCCCTTGGCAATAGATGCCCTGTCGATTCCATGGAGGTTCAAGCTGGCTTACATCTTCCTTCAACTTTCCATGATACCAAGGGTACCACCACCAAGCATGGCTAAGCCACATAACTCGAAAAAAACTAGACACCCCCCAACCAAACCACAGCAAACTACCAAACCAAAAACACCAACAGATGACGACTAAGGCCCAAATAAAGGCAACCATAGAGGCAAACAAAGAGCAGTACATCGAAACAAAATAAATAACTCCAAGAAACTCACCATGTATCAATCCCTACAAAGGGACTACATCATGGCCACCTACTTGGAGAAAATACGCCACCCCAAATACAGACAAGCCCTGAGCCGGTACAGACTGAGCGCCCACAACCTAGAGATCGAAACAGGGCGGCACAGGCAGACATACAAGCCACGGGAGAACAGACTGTGCCAGCACTGCGACTAAGGGGCCCTAGAAGACGAGACCCACTTCTTGCTATACTGCACCAAATACTCAGCTGTGAGGGCCGTCTACTACCAAAGACTCTCTGCCCACATCCCAGACTTCACATCTGCAGACGAGAAGAGGAAACTCTACATCCTACTGGGAGAAGAGGAGGCCACTGTGGAGATCGCTGCTCAATATGTGTTGTAAGCCGATGGCTGGTCAGGTAATGGAGGGGGTGTACATCTCACCCAGACTACTCAGGTGGGTGAGATGACAAAACTCCAGGAATTTTTGTAAATTTTGGTAAATGCTCAGTACTGATGGGTTGCCAATGGAGATGACCCAAAATGGCGATACTTTCTATGGTCTGGGATTTGTCAGGAATCCAGCAAGGATTTTCTTATTGTAGCTGAGTTATTAAGCATGGCCACTACATGACTACATCAGAAAATATCCCGGCCATTATTATGGAAATAATAGCTGATTTTCTGAACTTAGAAAGCTCCTGCATTAATGATCATATCCATTGGCAACCGGTGAAGACAACAACTTGTGACTAGAAAATATTTAAAAACAATCTTTAACCCCTTAGAGACACAGCCCAAAAGTGCGTTAAGGACCAGGCCTCTTTTTTCAAAACTGATGTGTCACTTTAAATGGCAATTTTGAGACGCTTTAACTTACACAAGTGATTTTGAGATTGTTTTCTTGTACACATTATACTTCATGTTATTGGTAAACACTAATCAATATTTTTGTATTTACTTATAAAAAAAATAGGAAATTTGATGGAAATTTGGAAAAAAATCGCAATTTTCAAAATGTGAAATTCTCTGCTACCACTCAAATACATGAATAAATATCCACCATATATGCTTTATATCGGCATCATCTTTTGATTGTCTTTTAATTTATTTTGGACGTTACAAGGCTTACAAGTGTAACAGCGATTTTCCAGATTTACAAGAAAATTCCCTAAACTAATTTTTTAGGGACCACTTCAGTTCTGAAGATGATTATAAAGGCCTATATAATAGAAACCCCCATAAATCACCCCATTTTCAAAACTGCACCCCTCAAATAATTCAAAACAGCATTTGGGATGTTTGTTAACCCTTTAAGCATTTCATAAGAATAAAAATAATATGGAGGTGAAATTTAGACATTTTTTTTTTTTTTCACTAATACATTCGTTTAGATCTGAAATTAACACATTTACAAAGGGATATAGTAGAAAATGCATCTGACAGTTTATCATGCAATTTCTCCCGAGCACAGAAATATCACACATGTGGGTGTAAACTGATTTTTGGGCAGACGGCAATGCATGGAAGGGAAGGAGCGACAAAGGGTGTTTGAACAGCAGATTTTGCTAGAATAGTTTTAATGCACCATGTCTCATTTGCAGAGCCCTTAGAGTACCAAAACAATGGAAACCTCCCAAAAGTTCCCCCATTTTAGAAACTACACCCCTCACAGAATTCATTAAGGGGCATTGACACAGCAGCTGTTTCACAGATTTTATTAACATTGGAATGTGTAAATGAAAAATGTCACTTTATCCCCAAAGTTTTCATTTTCACAAGGGGTTAAAGGAGAAAAAGTCCCCCACAGTTTGTTAAACAATTTCTCCTGAACACAGCAATACCCCATATCTGGTCATAATCTGTTGTATGGGAACATGGCGGGGCTTGGAATGGAAGGAGCGCTATTTGGCTTTTGGAGGGCAGATTTTGCTGGTATATTTTTCAGGTGCCATGTCACATTTGCAGAGCCCCAAGAGTACCAATATTGTGGAAACAGCCTAAAAATGACCCCATTTTGGAAACTACACCCCTCATAGAATTTATCTAAAGGTAGAGTGAGCATTTTGACCTCACAGCTGTTTCACAGATTTTATTAACATTGGGACATAGAAATGAAAAATTACTTTTTTTTCAATAAATCGTCCATTTAGCGCCTTATTTTAAATTTTTGCAAGTAGTTAAAGAATTAAAAGCCCCCACAGTTTATTACACAATTTCTCCTGAACACGGCAACACCCTAAATGTGGTCATAATCTGCTGTATGGGTACATGGGGGAGCTCAGAATGGAAAGAGCGCTATTTGGATTTTGGAGGGCAGATTTTGCTGGAATAGTTTTGAGGTTCCATGTTACATTTGCTGAGCCCCTAAAGTATCGGTACAATGAAAACCCCATTTTAGAAACTATACCCATCAAGGAATGTATCAAGGGGTATTATGATTTTGAGACTAAAAATTGAAAATGGAAATTTTTAAAGAAATATGCCATTTCGGTGTCCAAAACATTGCACCCACTTTGTGTTGTGAGAGACCTGCACTCCTAAAACTAACAAGGGGCCATCCCAAGGGGCCAAAAATTATATATGTGGGTGTAAACTGCTGCTTGGGAACACAGCAGGGCTCAGAAGCGAAGGAGCACTGCGCTTTTTAAGTTTTTGAGGTACAGATTTAGAGGGACTTTCTGGGCGCCATGTTGTTTTTGCAGAGCCCTGGAGGTGCCAGTAAACTGGAATTCACCAAGAAGTGACCCCATTTTGTAAGGGCAATTTTAGGGTCTCTGCAAATGTGACATGGCATCCAAAAACCAAACCATCTAAGTCTGTGCTCCAAAAACCAAATAACCCTTCGTCCCCTCTGTCCGGCTGTGCAGTTTATACCCACATATGACATTACATACGTTATCCTGGGTACACCAGTGTCATACATGTTCCCTAATATCAGTTTATACCACATATGACATTACGTCCGTTATCTGGGGTACACCAGTGTCATACATGTGGTATAAACTGCAGTTTGGGCAGACAGCAGTACACAGAAGGGAAGGAGCGCTATGCGGCTTTTGGAGTACAGATTCAGATGTTTGGTATCTGGACGCCATGTCATGTTTGTAGAGCCTGTAAGATACCAGAAAAGTGGATTCCCCAAAAGAGTAAACTCATTTTGAAAACTGCACCCCTCAAAGAATTTATCTGGGGGTGTAGTGAGTATTAGTATCTCGGACGTGACTGCACAGCGGATGGCGAAGAGGGAATATATAAGCGGTGCGGACATTGCAAACACCTATTCCCTACTATGTCCCAGTAGCTCCTATGATTGGGGGGGTCACTTTGGGGTTCACTTCTGGTATATTTTCCCTCATAAGCTCTAAATCTGGGGTGTCCACTGATATACACTCACACAGCTTATATATTCCCTTCCTGATGCAGCCAAATGTGTTGTAATTATTTGGCGATTTTGGGGGGGGGGGGGGGGGGTTGTCTTCACATTGCTAGATGTCTTTTTTTTTTTGGTGACGTGGCCATATAAGGGTTTGTTGTTTGTGGGATGAGATGTATTTTGTGATGACACCATATAATTTTTAGGTTTTTTTTATATAATTCATTTTCCATAGAAAAAAGGGATTTTTGGGGCTTTATAACTTTATTAATTGTTTTAAAACACTGTTTTTTTTTCTTTTTTACTTTTTCACATGTCACTTGGATCAGTAATGATTTCATCACTAATCCTGTATTATGCAGTGTGAGACACAGCATGCATGTGTCTCACACTGCATAACAGGAAGTGACCCCAGGCTACATAGAAACGCCGCGCAACCGCTTGTTTGCCATGATCATGTTTGATCACGGCAATCAAGGGGTTAAAACCTCCGATCGGTAAAAGCACCGACCGGAGGTTATGGAAAAGGGTGAGAGCTGTCGGGCGAGCGCTCCATGACGTATTATTACATCATGGTGCGCGAGGTACCTAGCGCCCATGAAGTAATAGTACGTCATGGCTCGCTAAGGGGTTAAGATTATGCAAAATATTTAATTACTTATTTTTGTAAAAATGTTTAATTTGTAATTGTCTACAACTTAAAAATAATGGCTATGTTCAGGGGAATACCCCCTTTTTAAGGCATCATTTTACATCCTCCTTTTTTTTCCCCTATTTATATACATAGAAACAAAAGGCAAAAAAAAACCCCATAAGGCTGATGCCAATTGCCCCATTCCCCAACTCCAAATCTGGCAATCTGTAATATTTCTCGGTTTAAGAAAGGTATCCAGGTCCTGTTTTAACCCCTTCCCGACATGCGCCGTAATAGTACGGCGCATGTCGGATGTGTAACTATGGCGACCACCCTGCCATAGCCGCCGGGTGTCTACTGCTTTAAGCAGTAGACAACCAGCTCTAATGCCTCCGATCGGTCCCCTCCGGCGTCATGGTCAAAGGCGCCGGAGGCACCATTTTCCCGTTGGCGCATGGGCGTCGCCATTTTGCCAGTGATCGCCGGCTCCTGGAGCATGCACCAGGGCCGATGTCACGTTGGCATGACAGCCGGGAGCCTTTACAAGGCTCCCAGGCTTGTCTGCAATCTCTTTCTTTTGCAGGCTGGTCTATGCAGCCTGCAAAAGAAATGATGATTTTTTACAATGCATTACCATTGTAATGCATTGCATTAGTGATCAGACCCCTAGGAGTTCAACACCCCTAGAGGGTCTAATAAATGCAAAAAAATAAAAATAAAAAAAGTATTAAAAATTCAAATCATCCCCCTTTCCCTAGAACACATATAAAAGTAGTTAAAAACTGTGAAACACATACATGTTAGTATCCCCGTGTCCAAAATCGCCCGCTCTACAAATCTATAAAAATATTTTTCCTGTTTGGTAAACGCCGTAGCAGGAAAAATAGTCAAAAGTGCCAAAACGCCGTTTTTTCACTGTTTTGATTCTGATAAAAATTTGAATAAAAAGTGATCAAAGCAATAGCATTTCCCGAAAATGGTAGAACTAAAAAGTACACCCGGCCCCGCAAAAAAGGACGCCCTATGCATCCCCGTACACTGACGTATAAAAAAGTTACGGCTGTCGGAATATGGTGACTTTTAGAAAAAACATTTTTTAACACAGTTTTGGATTTTTTTTTTAAGGGGTCAAAATGTAAATAAAACCATATAAATTTGGTATCCCTGGAATCATACCGAAACACAGAATACAGGGGACGTCATTTTGGCTGCACAGTGAACGCCATAAAACCAAAGCCTGTAAAAAAGTCACAAAATGCATTTTTTCTTCAAGGAATTTTTTTCCTGCTTCCCAGTACATTATATAGAATAATTAATGGTGGCAACATGAAGAAAAATTTGTCCCGCAAAAATTAAGACCTCATATGGCTCTGGGAGGGGAGAAATAAAAAAGTTATGGGGTTTAGAAGGAGGGGAGTCAAAAATGAAAAACGAAAATCAAAAAATGCCATCGGCGAGAAAGGGTTAAAGGGATTCAATCGTTGGCTATAGTGATTTTGAACTAAGCATATATTTACATAGCCTTTAGAAAGGCTATTCCAGACATACCTTTTATTTCGTAATTCTCCCAGCCGGTTTTCAATTAGCCCGCTTTTATTGACATGTAATTAGCCTCCACAGTGCACTCAGGAAGTTCACTGAGTACTGTGTGATGTGTGAAAACGGGGATTATGAGGTCATAATTAACAGCAGCAGCCTTTCCTGCCCTCACCTCCCTCTGTTTACTCACATCATACAAGTGCTCAGAGAGCATCACAGAGACTTTTGGGTGCACCGTCGTATCAATAAAAGTGAGCTAATTTCAAAAATGGCTGGGAGGATTACTGAATAAAAGGTATGTCTGGAATAGCCTTTCTAAAGGCTATGCAAATATATGTTTAGTTAAAAATCACTAGAGCCAATAATAAATAACTTAAAGGGGCTCTATCAGCAAAATTTTGCGTGGATAGCCTTTAAAAAGGCTATTCAGGCACCAGTAATCTTATTTTAAACCCCGCTCCCATTTTAAAATAAAACTATGAAAACATACATGTAAATCATACCTTTGCATGCACAAGGGGCGGATGTGCACGATCCGACGTCATCTTCGGTCCCGCCTTCCTCTTCCTTCTTCTTCCAGCGACGTCCTCCTGTCCTGGCTCATGTCCGCCTTCATCTTCTGTTCTTCCAGTGGGTTGCATTCAAATACTGCGCGTGCGCAGTAGCGCTTCCTCCGGAGCGCTACTGCGCATGCGCCGGCGCCATTTTTGTTGTAGTTCTAAGTATCCCTTAGAACTACGAGAGCATGCGCAGTACACTTGCAAACGTCTTCACTCCAGAAGATGAAGGCGGAGAAGAGCCAGGACAGGAGGACGTCGCTGGAAGAAGAAAGAAGAGGAAGGCGGGACCGAAGATGACAACGGATCGTGCACGACCGCTCCCTGTGCATGCAAAGGTATGATTTACATATGTTTTTATAGTATTATGTTAAAACGGGAATGGGGTTTAAAATAAGATTAGCGGTGCCAAAATTTTGCTGATAGAGCCCCTTTAACAATTAATCACAATCACAACAGTAAAGAATCCCTGTCTATTATGCTGGTGAAATGTTCTTTCCTCCAGGTGTAGAAGATGTCATCTTGTCAATGCCAAGGTGTAAAAAGATCATTAGAAAGGTCTTTGTACTGTTCAGTTATTTACTATTAAGTGCAGTTCCTTCTGGGTGACATTTAACGGAGAATTTACATTCTTTCTAGTCATTGCATTTTCTTTTTTTGAATACACTAAATTTGCTTTTCCTCAACCTCCTCTACCATTACTCCCACCTTTTTTTTTTTTTTTTTTTTTTTTTTAAAGAACCACGGTCTCAGTTTTAAGTTTCATATTATATATGTAAGGGCTCGTTCACATCTGCGGCCCGGTCTCCGTACTTAGGTTTCCGTTTCCTGCCTAAAACACAGGCAGGATACGGAAACCTGCAGGAGACTTTCTCACCCATTCATTTGAATGGGTGAGAAAGCTGTCCGGCCATGCGCGGCGGTGAGCGTTTTGCGCTCTCCGCCGCGAAACCGGGTTTTATAATCCGGACACAGAGTCGGACATGCAGTACTCTGTGTCCGGATAAAAAAATCCGGTTTCGCGGCGGAGAGTGCAAAACGCTCACCGCCGCGCACGGCCGGACCCGGTCTATGGTTTGCGTCTTCTGGCATGCAGAAGACGGAAACCATAGAACGGAGACCCCAAACGCAGGTGTGAACCCAGCGTTACTAGTAATATATTATATATGTAACTAATCCTGCGGCTTCGCTCGCGGAAAATATGTTGAATTGTTATTGAATGCTAGCTAACGTAAAATTTTCAGTGTCACACATAAATTGACATTTTCAGAGCGCTACAGTAAATCTTTTTTTCCACTTTAAATTTATTATTTTGGCATTTTACTAATTTGTCGTAAGTGAGCTAACGTGGTGGCTTTCCAGGAGGCTCCAAAGAATTCAGGAACTCCAATGGATATGTTACGCCTTGTTCACTCTCCATGACTGACTCAATGGACATGTATGTGGTTGCTAGACCAGGCAGCCTTCTCTGAATTAGTACATTGATGGAGCTGACACTATCATTTTTAGGCGCTAGGATTGCATGTTCACAAAGCAACTGATGGTTGTTAAAATTGTTACAAATATCATGGAAAACTTGGTCAATAAGCTCCATTACCGAAGAAGTCATTTCACAAAAATCTTCTGGAAAGGAAATTAGACCAGTAGTGGAATCAGTAGGGAACCTGTCATTTCCAAGACATAGTAGCTGATGTGTAAATTTGTCTCCAATTGCATTTCCCATCAAATGAACCTGCATATTAGTACTGTGTTTCCCCGAAAATAAGTCAAGTCACGAAAGTAAGACATAGCAGGGGTTCTGTTGAATTGCCTAATATAAAGCACCCCTGAAAGTAAGACATCCCCCAATAATAATAATCTTTTTGCGCAAAGATTGTATGAAGGAAAACATTGACGCCGCTGCAATACGTTGTATCCATTGTTCCTGCTGCTGTACCGGAAGGATGAGTTGGGAGATGCCCACTGTGCATACACTAAGCCTTGTATGCAGCGGGGGGTCTACTCTCCCAGCTCATCCCATAGCACCTGGAACAGTGGATACAACGTACGGTATCACAGCAGGGGCAGCAGCCAGCTTTCTTCTGCACATGGAGCACTGCACACAGCGTTCAGCCGGCTGCAATGTTTTTCTTCATACAGTCTTTGCGCAGCAAGCAGATCTCAGCGTAGCGAAGTGGTGGCAGCAGCACACGAAAATAAAATTGTCATCCCACAAAAATAAGACATAACATATCTTTAGGACCAACATTTAATATAAGACACTGTCTTATTTTCAGGGAATTCACACAGAGTAAACGTGCGTGTATTTTGGCAAAATACACGTGTAAAAAATATACGTGTAAAAACAAGACTCCCATTGACTTCAATGACATTTTTCATGTGTATTTTAATGCATATTTTGATGTGGTTTTTTTTACACGTGTAAAAAAATGTCATTGAATTCAATGGGAGCCTTATTTTTACACGCTTATTTTGCCAAAATACACGCACGTTTACTCAGTGTGAATTTCCTGAAAATAAGACAGTGTCTTATTTTGCTAAAATACACGTGCGTTTACTCCGTGTGAACGGGACCTAAGAGATATCCACAGATTTTAGGCATTCAGCTCATCCGCAGGTGTTGCTCACTTAAGAACAGGTAACGTCTGTCAGAAGTCACCTGCAAAAATTACAACAATTCCCCCATTAAACAATTGGTTCCCTGCAGATCTTTCAAGGTGCGATCAAGGGCCTCGACTGCTTTCTTGTGCGCCATGGTACATTCATCCCAAACAATTACTTTGCAAGTTTGTAATACGGTAGCTTTCCCAGAGCCCTTAGGCTGGGTTCAGACTGGGTTTTTTTGGACCGGATTATGACGCGGAGGCTACCGCTGAGTCTGGTCCAAAAAATGGCTAGCTGCGATTGTATGTCGGTGCAGTACATCGAAATCCAGTTGCAGCATTCCACTCCAGATTAGGCCCAAATGAATGGGCCTAGTTGGGAAGGAGTGTCGTGCCGCTGAATCCACGTCAAGAAAGGGCATGTCGCTTCTTTTTTCCATGTCAAAATCTGGACCAAAAAACCCCCTCTGAACCCAGCCTAAGTGATATTACAGACAGGAGTTTCTGACAGCGCTAGATTAAAGGGCAATCCTAGTGCTGAATAAGCTGTGCATCCTCCATCTAAAAGAGTGGCCGCAATCCCAGATGATACATCAGTCAAGGAAATGTCATTGTTTAACCGGTTAAGGACCAGGCCCAGAAGTACATTAAGGACCGGGCCTCTTTTTTCAAAACTGACATGTGTCACTTTAAATGGCAATAACTTTGAGACGCTTTAACTTACACAAGTGATTTTGAAATTGTTTTTTCGTAACACATTATACTTCATGTTAGTGGTAAACACTAATCAATATTTTTGTATTTATTTATAAAAAAACTAGCAAATTTGATGGAAATTTGGAAAAAATTGCAATTTTCAAAATGTGAAATTCTCTGCTTTTCAGGCAGATAGTCATACCATCCAAATACATGAATAAATATTATCTCCCATATCTCTGCTTTATATCGGCATCATCTTTTGATCGTCTTTTAATTCATTTTGGATGTTACAAGGCTTACAAGTGTAACAGCAATTTTCCAGATTTACAAGAAAATTCCTCAAACTAATTTTTTAGGGACCACTTCAGTTCTGAAAGGAATTATAAAGGCCTATATAATAGAAACCCCCATAAATCACCCCATTTTCAAAACTACACCCCTCAAATTATTCAAAACAGCATTTGGGATGTTTGTTAACCCTTTAAGCATTTCATAAGAATAAAAATAATATGGAGGTCAAATTTAGACATTTCATTTTTTTTCACTAATACATTCATTTAGACCTAAAATTAACACATTCACAAAGGGTTAAAGGAGAAAATGCATCTCAAATTTTGTTATGCAATTTCTCCCGTGCACAGAAATACCCCACATGTGGGTGTAAACTGATTTTTGGGCACACGGCAGTGCACGAAAGGGAAGGAGTGACACTGGGTGTTTGAACAGCATATTTTGCTGGAATAATTTTCAGGCACCATGTCACATTTGCAGAGCCCTTAGCGTACCAAAACAATGGAAACCCCCCAAAAGTGACCCCATTTTAGAATCTACACCCCTCACGGAATTCATCAAGGGGTATAGTGAGCATTTAGACCGTACAGTTGTTTCACAGATTTTACTAACATTGGAATGTGTAAAAGAAAAATTACTAAAATGTCACTTTATCCCCAAAGTTTTCATTTTCACAAGGGGTTAAAGGAGTAAAAGCCCCCCAAAGTTTGTTAAACAATTTATCCTGAACACGGCAATACCCCATATGTGGCCATATTCTGCTGTATGGGAACATGGCGGGGCTCAGAATGGAAGGAGCGCTATTTTGCTTTTGGATGGCAGATTTTGCTGGAATAATTTTTAGGTGCCATGTCGCATTTGCAGAGTCCCTACAGTACCAATACAGTGGAAACCCCCTAAAAGTGACCCCATTTTGGAAACTACACCCCCCACAAAACATATCAAAGGGTAGAGTGAGCATTTTGACCCTACAGCTGTTTCACAGATTTTATTAACATTGGGACATGAAAATGAAAATTTACTTTTTTTCCAACAAACTGTCAATTTAGCCCCAAATTTTTCATTTTCACAAGAGGATAAAGGAAAAAAAGCTCCCTAAAGTTCGTTACACAATTTCTCCTGAACACAGAAATGCCCCATATGTGGTAATAATCTACTGTATGGGAACATGGCGGGGCTCAGAATGGAAAGAGCGCTATTTGGCTTTTGAAGGGCAGATTCTGCTGGAATATTTTTCAGGTGCCATGTCGCATTTGCAGAGCCCCTAGTGTACCAATAAAGTGGAAACCCCCTAAAAGTGACCCCATTTTGGAAACTACACCCCTCATAGAATTTATCTAGGGGTTTGGTGAGCATTTTGGCCTCACAGCTGATTCACAGATTTTATTAACAATGGGACGTAAAAATGAAAAATTACTTTTTTTTCCAATTAATCGTCCATTTAGCGCCATATTTTTAATTTTGCAAGTAGCTGAAGAATTAAAAGCCCCCCAGAGTTTGTTACACAATTTCTTCTTAACACGGCAATACCCCATATGTGGCCATAATCTGCTGTATGGGTATACGGTGGGGCTCAGAATGGAAAGAGCGTTATTTGGCTTTTAGAAAGCAGATGTGGCTGGAATAGTTCTCAGGTGCCATGTCGCATTAGCTGAGCCCCTAAAGTATCAATACAATGGAAACCCCCCATTGTGACCCCATTTTAGAAACTACACAGGTGACAGTAAACTGGAATTCACCAAGAAGTGACCCCATTTTGTAGGGACAATTTTAGGGCCTCTGCAAATGTGATGTGGTGTCCAAAAACAAAGAATATAAATCTGCACTCCAAAAGCACATATCGCTCCTTCACATCTGCGCCCTGCTGGGTACCCAAATAGCGGTGTATGCCCACATGTATGACACTGGTGTACCCCGGATAACGTACTTAATGCCATATGTGGGTATAAATGGCTGTTTGGGCACAGCCGGGCACAGAAGGGAAGGAGCGCTATTTTGGTTTTTGGAGCACAGTTTGGTTTTAGGACACCATGCCACTTTTGCAAAGCCCCTGAATTGCCAATAAAGTGGAATCCGCAGACATGTCACCCCATTTTGGACACTAGCCCACTCATGGGATTTATCAAGTGGTGTAGCGAGCATTTTTAACCCCTGAGTGTTGCATTTATTTAGTTTCCAGAAATGAAATCACAGCTGATAATGAGAAGTTAAAAATGAAAAATTTCCAGAGATTCGCCATTTTAGTGCCCGATATGTTGTGCCCAACTTATGTCAGCAGAGACACTCCAAAAACTGGTAAGCGGGTATCCTGGGCACAACAGCTTTTAGAGCGTTCATCTCTGATACAAGGCGGGCACAACATATTACACACTGAAATGACGTATTCCTGGAAAAATGGTCATTTTCACCTTTCACAATCAGCTTCGTATTCATTTATGGATAATAAGTTATAGCAACACTTGGGGGTTAAAAATGCTCTCTGTGCCCCTGGATAAATCCTTCAGGGGTGTAGTTTCCAAAATAAGGTCTCATATCAGGGGATTCCACTTTACTGGCGTTTCAGATCTACAAAAGTGTCATGGCATCCAAAAACCAAACCGTCTGTGCTCCAAAAACCCAATAACCCTTCTTCCCTTTTGCGTCCAGCTGTGCCCTAATATCAGTTTATACTCACATATGACATTACGTCCGATATAACGGGTACACCAGTGTCATACATGTGTCATAAACTGCAGTTTGGGCGCACAGCAGGGCGCAGAAGCAAAGGAGCGCGATGCGGCTTTTGGAGTACAGATTTTGATGTTTGGTATCTGGATGCCATGTCATGTTTGTAGAGCCTGTAAGGTACCAGAAAAGTGGATTCCCCAAAGGAGTGACCCCATTTTGAAAACTGCACCCCTCAAAGAATTTATCAGGGGGTGTAGTGAGTATTAGTATCCGGACGTGACTGCACAGCGGATGGCGAAGAGGGAATATATAAGCTGTGCGGAGAACATTGCAGACACCAAATTCCCTACTATGTCCCAGTAGTTCCTATGATTGGGGGAGTCACTCTGGGGGTCACTTTGGGGGTCACTTCTGGTGTTTTTTCGCTCATAAGCTGTAAATCTGAGGTGTCCCCTGATATTCGCTCGCACAGCTTATATATTCCCTATCTGCCGCAGCCAGTTGTGTTCTAATAATTTGGCGATTTTTGGGGGGTTTTGCCTTGACATTGCTAGATGCTATATTTTCTTTATTTTTCTGGTGACATGGCCATATAAGGGCTTGTTGTTTGCAGGATGAGATGCATTTTGTAATGGCACCATCTTTGGGTGCCTACAACTTACTGATTACATTTTATTAACTCTTTCTTGCTGGATTAAAAAAAAAAAAAATCAATCCTGCATTGAGTTTTACATTTTAAATTTTTCGCCATGCAGCGTACAGCATAAGTAACATGTGTCCTTTATTCTGCGGGTCGGTACGGTTACGGCGATACCTCATTTATGTTATTTTTTTATGCGATACTAAGTCTGCAGAACAAAAACACATTTGGGGACATAAATCAGTGATTTTTGCATCGCCATCTTCTGAGAGGCGTAACATTTTTATTTTTCGGTTGACAGTGTTGGTTGAGGGCTTATTTTTTGCGGGAAAATGTGTGCTTTTTATTGGCACTGTTGTGGGGTGAATATGACTTTTTGATCACTTTTTATAGCATATTTTGTAGGATGAGATGGCAAAAAATCATTATTTCCGGCGAGTTTTTTCCGTTTTTTTTTTCCGACGTTCACCGTGTACATTAAATATTATTTCAGTTTTATTGTACAGGTTGTTACGGACGCGGCGGTACCAAATATGCATTGCTTTTTTTAATTTTTAGTGCTTTTTTTTATATAATTCATTTTGTATAGAAAAAAGGGATTTTTGGACTTTAGAACTTTATTACTTTTTTCATACACTTTATTTATTTTTTTTTAACTTTTTTTAACTTTTTCATGTGTCCCTTTAGGACACTTGAATCAGTTGATGCTTTGATGAAAGCATCAGCTGATTCTACACAGTAGCAGACAGGACACGAGCAGGACATGAGCCTGCTCGTGTCCTGTAAGCTGCAGAGGAAGTGAGACACATCGCTCACTTCCTCCACCGCCTGGCAGGATCACCAGGTATGTGGGGGCTCCGGTAGTCTGGGGTCACTGGCCAGACCCCAGACTACCTTCTACTGACATCGGCACCCCCCGATCTCGCCGCGGGGGGTGCCGATCTGGTTAACCTGTCGGCGGATCCCTTTCGATCGCGCCGCGATGTTTGACGGCGCGATCGAAAGGGTTAACACGTCCAGTCGGACTCAGTTCCGACTGGACGTTATGGAGGAAGGGGTTAGGTGTTAGTAACACCTAACCCCTGTCCCCCCCGCACCCCTCCCCCCGCCAGAAAGGTACCTAAAGGCCGGACGTATTTCGGCAATAGTCCGGTCTTTAGGTACCAGCACATGAGGCCGTAAATTTACGTACGGCGGTCCTCATGTGGTTAAGCGAATTTCTGCAAGTAGCAAATTCATTAAAAATGTTTTACCAGTACCTCCTGGTACATCTAGGAAAAATAGTCCCCCATTTCCACTTGAAATCTAAGCCATAATTGCCAAAATTCACAGCTTTGTGCACAGAGAAATCTATGGAACCGCCAAATCCATGGCCCGGATTTTGACGTGGATTCCACGTCAAAATCCGGACTAAAAAACCCTGTATGAACCCAGCCTAAGTGATATTACAGACAGTAGTGCATTTAGGAAAAATAGTCCCCCATTTCCCGTGAAAAATACTGTGGTGTGCAAACAGCCACTAAGGATACCAGACGTGTTTTGTCAGTGTGTGTATACACGCATGTGATCCAAGTGTGTGCATGCATGTATGTGTGTCCGTGTTATATGTATGCATGCATGTGATCCATGTGTTTGTGCGTGTGCAGTGCAAGTGTCCATGAGTACACATGTGCTCTGTTCAACTGTGTTTGTAGTGTGCATTCATCAGAGTGTGTTTGCATGTGTTTGTGGTCCTTGTGTGTGTGTGCACGTGGTATTAATGGGGTGGTGTTGTGGTTTGTTTTGTGTGTGTCTAGAGTGGTCTGGTGTTTGTGTGGTGTGTTGTGGCATTTGTGTGGTCTTGTGCTTGTGGGTTGGTGTATGTGTGCTGTCTGTGTGATGTTTATATGGTGTTTGTGTGTGGTGGTGCGGCCCCTTTAGCAGCAACTCTTGGGCACCGTCACTGTAATCCGTCGCTGTCAGTCACAACTGTTGTTTTCCTCTCAGCACTTTCACTTTTCCCCATTATATGTATAGGGCCTAACTTCAGGGGCCCCAATCTCATGACGGGGGAAAGCTAGCAAGATGCAACGTGCACAGTATTCTGCTCCTGTGGGTGGAGAGGAGGCGTGCCAAATTTCACGCAAATCGGGCGAGAACTGTGGATTTGTATAGAGCAGACTACTACAGACTTTCAGTTTTATATATATAGACTGTGGGAGGTATCTGCTGTGTTGCTGAGCATAGCAGTGAGGATACTCCATGTGCACATCTTTGACATGGCTACAAGGGCAGGACCAAAAGGACGGCGCACACTTTTCCACTGGAGGACAAGTATTTTTTTTTGTCAGATGGCTGACATCAATGCTATGATAGGGATGCTATTTGTCACAAAGGTTATGATGAAACTGTTGCTATATTTCAGTAGAAACGCACTCATCAGGAAATTTTGAATAGAGATGCTAAACTTCTCAAGTTCTCCATCTCTATTCAAAATTTCCTGATGTGGTGACTATATTTTAAGAGCAGCATATATGCACATGTATATGATGAAGCTAAAGAGTGTGTGAACTAAAGCATTGCAGCATTGTATTAATTCAGTCCCTCTGTCTGATGAATAAGGAAATTTGTATATATGTTACTTTGATAAATGTGGGTAGTATGCATAATCACCTGGTATTATACATAAAGGTAGTTAATGTAATAAATAATTTAGATTTTACAAAATTAATCACATTAACGTGTTATTATGAATAATATCCAGCACCCTTTGGTTAGTATGATAAATGTCCCACTTATGCAGGTTTGAAGCAGTCTGTTCCTGATGTCCAGAGGGGTAGAAGTGACTCCAGGAACATTCTTGGGGTTATTCTGCAGATGGATGCTGATGGCAAGATGTTTGAGATTGGCACTAAGAAAGGACGATTGGCTCAAAAGTATTCTAGGTACCAGTAAGAAGAATTTCATGTCACAAGAGGAAGTTCGAGATGTAATTGTGACTCTTCATGAGTGTGCTAGGAAACCTTCAATTACAGGTGGTCAAGGTTTCAAAAGATGTAACTGCAGGGAAAAATTGCTTTCAGGAAAATGTAGCTACAGGAGGCCTGAGTTACTGTGTAATTCCACATGCCATTACAGTTTGCCAAGTAGAAGGTTGTTTGTTTACAAATGGTGAGAATAAAACAGTTTTTCATTGAATAAAACATTGTCCTGTTTTATTTCAAAAGCACTCATGAAAATTCCTGTATCTCCTAAATATTGAAATTTATCACTTCAGCCAAGAGGATTTGGGTTGTATGTAAAATAACCAATTAAATTAATAAATTAACTACATATCATTACATTAACCACCCTTATTGGTTATGATACTAACACATTTATGAAAGTAACAGTATACACTGTTGCACTGGGAGCTGTACACACATATGATGGAATAAAATAGAGTGTGAATTGGGGCCAAGCATTGTATTAACCCCTTAAGGACACAGCCCAAAAGTATGTTAAGGACCAGGCCTATTTTTTCAAAATTGACACGTGTCACTTTAAATACCAATAACTTTGAGACGCTTCAACTTACACAAGTGATTTTGAGATTGTTTTCTCGTAACACATTATACTTCATGTTAGTGGTAAACACTAATCAATATTTTTGTATTTACTTATTAAAAAAATAGGAAATTTGATGGAAATTTGGAAAAAATTGCAATTTTCAAAATGTGAAATTCTCTGCTTTTCAGGCAGATAACCATAGCACCCAAATACATGAATAAATATTATCTACCATATCTCTGCTTTATATCGGCATCATCTTTTGATTGTCTTTTAATTTATTTTGGACGTTACAAGGCTTACAAGTGTAACAGCGATTTTCCAGATCTACAAGAAATGTAACTATGTTTGTTTTGTTTGTTTGTTTTACACACTTTTTTTTTTTTTTTTTAAAAAAACCTTTATTACATTTGTGCTGTAAGCACACTAGAACCAGCGATCAGAGAGGATCACTGGTTCTATACTAACTATAGACTTGCAATACACGTGTATTGCAGTCTATAGAGGAAGCTAGCTATGCAGATGCATAGACTAGCTTCCTCTCGTCCCGGCATCCAAGGGGTTAACCCTCCCCCCATCGGAGCTTGCTCCGATGGGGGGAGGGATTAAGGAGCAGCGTGTAGCTGTAAATTACAGCTAACACAGACTCCTTATGCAGCCGGCAGCATGCTTTATAGCCGGCCAAACCCCTAGGGTGCCATGATCACTATGGATCATGGCACCTTAAGGGTTAAACAGGGGGGGGGGGGGGTCGGTGCAATCACTGTCCCTGCTGCTACAGGGGAAGCCTGGCTGTCAGATACAGCCGGCCTCCCGTGGAGATCGCACGGGCTCTGCTTCTGAGCCCGTGCGATCTCCATCACGTACAGGTACATGGGAATGCGGGAACTAACCACATTCCCTGACGTACAGGTACGTGATTTAGCGTTAAGGGGTTAATTTATGCCCTGTGGTATTGAAACATTGAAACATTGGATTTATTCAGTCCCGATGGCCAAAGGGAATTTATATAAACTCTGTTGTATTGGGATCTGTATATATACACACATATATGATGATAGAAAATAGTATGGCAATGTAGTTATAGTGTTGCAAGTATGGTCAATGAATATACCATAGTCTCCATACTTTTAGTTTAAAAATGTGTTTTTTTTTTTTTTTTAATGATAGAATCCCTCTAACGAAAACAGCAATATCTCACCAAGCACGGCACCGATTCACAAGGGAAAAAAACCCCTGTATAATACACTTCATGTGGCAATAACTTTGATATGCTTTAAATTACTAGAGTGATTGAGATTATTTTTTAGTATTTTTTTTTGACACATTGTACTTCATTTTAGTAGTAAACATTGGTTAATTTGTTTTGCATTTGTTTTTTTTTTGTTTTTTTTTTAAAAAAACATTTGATGGAAATTTGCTAAATTTCAAAATGGGAAATGCTCTGCTTTTCAGACAGTCATACCACCAAAAAACATTGATAAACATTATCTGGCATATCTCTGCTTTATCTTGGCATCCATCTTATTTGTCCTTCCATTTATTTTGGACATTTTTAAATCTTACAATTCTAACAGCATTCTTCCAGATTTCCAAACCTATTTGTCAGGGACATTAGAAACCCCCATAAAGCACTCCATTTTCAAAACAGCACCCTTAACTTTAGCTCTACGTCCCTCCCAGGGTGGCACTTCTGTGATGGAGGATGTAGCTACTATTCTATCTTCCCTACTGTTGCCGATATCTTAGGGCTGGATGGAGCTATCTTGATGGTTTAAGATTCATTTTAAAGATGATAATCTCATCTTTAAAATTAAATCACGGTCTTCATGATAGCACTTAGAGTTTTCAACAGTGAATCGCTCCCTAACAATAAGTGCTATCATGAAGACTGTGGTATCATTTTAAAGATGATATTGTCATCTTTAAAATGAATCTTAAACCATCAAGATAGCCCCATCTAACCCTGAGATATAGGGCTCTAAAGTGTCCCTATCCCTCCTGTCTCAGGAAGTATCTTACGAACTATAGTAAGAATGGGAGGGGGAAGGAGGAGCCCTGCAGCCTCCACAGAGGCGGTGAATGATTCTCATCTCTACGTAACCTGTATGTGACCCCAGGAGTGGGGTAGTAGGGGCTTATGTCCTGTTACCACCTCTTCTGTCAATCAGAGAGCATTCTATACTTTTGCTCTGATTGTCACATACAGGTATACTGTAATTCCCCCTCGGTCTTACTAGAGGGGTATTTTTATCTAATACCCTCTAAACATAACCAGTTTAATTGGTGCTGTGACCCAGATGTTTACCATTGTCCAGGTCACAGCGCCAAAAAAAAGTCGCACCAAACACATAACACACAGTAAAATACACCTCTAGCGATATCCGTTACACGCTAAAATAATAGTAATAACGATTATCACTAGAGATGAACATATAGATTGCTAAAATTTTTATACGGGGATGGAAAATAACAATTTTATGTAAAGTCCTATTTAATTTGCATGCACAAAATGGGTTGGTGCATTTCTGCGACTTTGGCGTTTCTCTAAAACCCATCCCTATATATATATATATATATATATATATATATATATATATATATATATATATAAAACTACAAGATGTGAGGAGTTCATACATGCCACACATATGTGTGTGTGGGGGGGGGGAATGCAGCAGCTACTGGAAAATTTCGAGAATTAAAATGGTCGGAGTTTTTGGGTGCAGTAGGTGCTGGGAAAGTCGAGGAGGTGTTTTGGTTGTCTATCTGCCCCTACCCTGAGCTTGAGGACTGGGTTGTTTTTCCCCCACTTGGAATTCAGCCTGGCTGAATTTAGGGTATCTGCAGTGTTCCTATTAACCCCTTCTCAATGGAACAGGAGCACTGCAGATACCCTATATTCAGTAGACCGGACACTTTCAAACACAGGGATACCCTGTGTTTTCACAGTAGTTTTCTACTTTTATATGTATATACATTTATATGTATATACTTTTATATGTATGTATATACTCGAGCATAAGCCGAGTTTTTCAGCACAGTTTCTGTGCTGAAAAAGCCCCCATCGGTTTATACTTGAGTCGAGCAAAAAAAAAAAAAAAATTCTGTTTTTTTTAAGGGGGGGGGGGTGTTTGGAGGGGGGTCTATGACCATTCACAATAGTAATGTATAGAATCTTTAAAAAAAATATATAACAAAATAGAATAAAGTTATAAATCACTTTTTCCCCAAAATACCGTATATACTCGAGTATAAGCCAACCCGAATATAAGCCGAGGCCCCTAATTTTATACTCGAGTATATACAAATTATGTGCAATATACATTTTTAACATATTAGTGAATAACAGCAAAATCCTGCCTGTAACAGAATACAGATATTAGTGTTTTTGGGAGCCCAAACTCTTGTTGTAGTTGATGTTTGCGGTACATAAACCGAGGGGGAAAAATGCAGCAGCTACTGGAAAATTTCAAAAATTAAAATGGTCAGAGTTTTTGGGTGCAGTAGTTGCTGTGGGCTGGGAAAGGGGAGGGGGTGTTTTGGTTGTCTGTCTGGCCCTTCCCTGAGTTTGAGGACTGTTTTTTTTTCTCTCCCATTTGGAATTCAGCCTGGCTGAATATAGGGTATCTGCAGTGCTCCTATTAACCCCTTCCCGATGGAACAGGAGCACTGCAGATACCCTATATTCAGTAGACCAGGCACTTTCAGACAGAGGGATACCTAATGTGTATGTGTTTCACAGTAATTTTTTTAATTTTTTTTTTTTTTGCTTAACTCGAGTATAAGCAGAGGGTTTTTTTTTTCAGCACTAAAACTGTGCTGAAAAAATTCTGCTTATACTTGAGTATATACATTATTTTAAATGTATTTTGTATATGAATCTGAGATTGAATATGCGTTTTAGGTGCAAATATGTGTTTTAGAGCAATTTTCAAAAAATTATTTGTGTTAGCCACATCCACCTTCATGAAACTTTCTGACAATCGATGACCCATTGAGACATTTGCAATCTTCAGGTTGTCTACTTTCAAAAAATATATAGGGTTTAGGGATTCACTTACTTTTCATGGTGTGTAATCCCTACATTTTATAGGATAATACTTTTTTAACATTTCCAGCTTCAAAGCAGATTTTTGTTCCTTCCAGTTCTAGCAATTTTTTTTAAGACATGTGTATGTGGGTGTAAGCCATAGTGATATGAATGAACTCTGCACATGTTGAACTCTTATTTTTAGGAGGTTTGGTGCATATAAATTTTTTGTTTGGTTTCTGCTTTTAGCAACTAATATACATTAGCATTTTTTTTTCATAAAACATTCACTTTAAATCAAAATTGCGCGAAGGTGCCTGTTCGCATACAGTACCAAGAGGCATTCTGACAATGCTGCAGGTTTCTACTTTAAGAAAATATACAGGTATAGGGGGGTTGGACAGACAAATCAAACCTAAATTGCAACATTAAAAAATCATCCATCTCAAAACAGAAAATTGCTCTGGCATCCAGAGGTGCAAAATTTCCAGAGACCCTTGGCAGTGAAAAGGTTAAAGGGATTCTTCGGTTTGCTTATGAGTTTTGGCTTCTTCTGGATTTAAAATTCATGCACGCGCAAGCGCATGTCTGCGGCCATTTTCTTGTGGCCGCTTACACAGTACGCTCATGTAACCAGCTGCAAGAAAATTGCTGCAGATATGCACAGTCGGCTCTGCCCGATGGAAGAAGACATTGCGGGGAGACATGCTAGAGGAACACAGAGGACGGCGCTGGAGAGATGTACCAAAGTAAACCGGGATAGCTAGGGAACGGCGCCGCGGAGAAGACATCTAAAGGTAGGAGAAGAATAGCCTTTCTTCAGGCTATTCCTATGTGCTATTGAGAAAAAATGCAATTTTAATGATTAAATAGTTAAAAACCACATTTATGAAGTTTGTTAAACCATTTCATGTTCCCATGAAAAACAATATGGAGGTGAAATTTAAAAATTTCATTATTTCGAATAATATGTTCATTTATCCCAAAATTTACAAATTTACAAGGGGTGATCGGGCACAACGAGTAATACTAAATGGCTACACATCGAACTGGAAGAAAGTCAAAAGCGGGGTGCCGCAGGGCTCTGTTCTGGGCCCAGTACTTTTTAATATTTTTATAAATGATCTGGATGATGGAATTATTGGGGAACTCATAAAATTTGCAGATGATACGAAGATAGGAGGAATAGCCAACACTAGAGAGGAGAGAGTGTATTCAAAAGGACTTAGACACACTGGAACAATGGGCTGAGGCGAACAAAATGGTATTTAACAGGGAGAAATGCAAAGTTCTACATCTGGGTAACAGAAATGTAAAAAACATATATAGTATGGGAGGAATAGAGCTAAGTGATAGCATAGGGGAAAAGGACTTGGGCATAATAGTAGATCACAAATTCAACATGAGCCAACAGTGCGGTGCTGCTGCAAAAAAGGCTAATAAAATTCTGGGATGTATTAAGACAAGCATTGAATCTAGATCAAGAGAGGTCATTATTCCGCTCTACTCTTCCCTGGTCAGACCACACCTGGAATACTGTGTACAGTTCTGGGCGCCTCAATTCAAGAAAGACATCGATATATTGGAGCAAGTCCAGAGAAGAGCAACCAAAATGGTGGAAGGTCTGCAAACCATGTCCTATGAGGAGCGGCTAAAAGAACTGGGATTGTTTAGTTTGCAGAAGAGAAGGCTGAGGGGAGATTTAATAGCAGTCTACAAATATCTGAAAGGTAGTCACAGTGCAGAGGGATCTACCCTATTCTCATTAGCACAAGGAAGTACAAGAAGCAATGGGATGAAACTAAAGGGAAAGAGATACAGATTAGACATTAGGAAAAACTTTCTGACAGTGAGGGTAGTGAGAGAGTGGAATAGGCTGCCACGGGAGGTGGTGGGCGCTCCATCAATGGAAATCTTCAAGCGGAATCTGGATAAACATATAGCTGGGATGATCTAGGAAAACCTGCACTCGCAGGGGGTTGGACCCGATGGCCCTTGAGGTCCCTTCCAACTCTACCATAAGAAGAAGAATAAGAAAATTCTCTGGAGAAATTGAATAACAACTGCACATATGCATCTATATGTGGATGCAAACTGATGGTTGGGCACACGGCAGTGCACAAAAAGGAAAGAGTGCCACTGGGGGGTTTGGAAAGCAGATTTTGCTGGAATAGTTATCAAATCCCCCAATGGAAACCCTAACAAGTGATATAAAAATGAAATCACTAAAATGTCACTTTATCCCCAAATCTAAAATTTTTACAAGGCGTTAAAGGAGAAAAATCACCACACAGTTTGTCACAGAATTTCTCCTGAACACGGCAATACCCCAAATATGATGATGTATATATGGTGGGGTTCAGAATGGAAAGAGCGCTATTTGGCTTTAGAGGGCAGATTCTGCTGGATAGGTTTCAGGTGCCATGTTGTATTTGCAGTACCCTAAAGTACCAGTAAGTAACCTGAAAAAGTGACCGTATTTTGGAAACTACACCCCCTATACAATATTGAGGCCAAGAGTGCTTCTTAAAAATTAATGTAAAAGTGAAAATATAAATTTTTAAAGAAATATGCCATTTCAGTGCCAAATATGTGTCAAATATGAGATGCATTCCTAAAACTTTTGAGTGGGTTATCCTGGGTACGAAAACGTATATGTGGATGTAAACTAATGTTTGGGCACAAAGCAGGGCTCAGAAGGGAATAAATAAACTGTGTTTATTTTTTTTATTTTGTTTTTGGAGTATAAATTTAGAGGAACTGGTCTTTAGAAACCATATTTTTTTGCAGGATCCTGTAGGTAGAATTACCCATTGTGTAAGGGATATTTTAGGGTATCTGCAAAGGAGACACGGTGTCCAAAAACCAATCAAATCAATCAATCAAAATATGTGCTCCAAAAGCACATAGCACAGCAGTTGATACACTCATGTATGAAACTGGATAACAATGCCATATGTGGGGATAATCTGATGTTTGAAAACATGGCAGGGTTCAGAAAAGAAGGAACACTTTTTGCCACTTTTTCAGAGTCCCTGAATTGCCAGTAAATTGGAATCTACTGACACGTGTGTTGAAATGATTTCGTTTCCAGAAATGAATGCACAGCTGATGATGAAAACTGAAAATAGCAATTTTTCCAGAAAAACATAATTTCAGTGTTGTGCTCACCTTGTGTCAGCAGAAACAAACAAGTTTGGACTCCGGTCACACGGACTAATGAAGATAAGTATAAGGAAAATGTTTGTTTTTGTACCGTGTTAGCCAGTGGGTAGGAAATATAAAAACAAAAAACTTGAGAGTCTTCAGTAGTTGATACCTTTTTTAATGGCTAACTAATAATGATGACAGATTACAATGTTTCAAAGCTCTGGGCTTCTTCTTTAGGTATATCTAAAAACAATTTCTGAAGGATGCATATTTATGTACAAAAAGACACTCAGGATTAGAATTCTAGGAGGGAGGGTGGAAGAAAGTTATTGGTACATACAAATAAACAAATCATCAATTTGCAATGTTCTTATCAGTTTAAGATTCGTCTTTTATGGTTGTCTCAGTTCAGTGATTTCTGTAGAATGCCATGAACCTATATGACAGATTCATCCCTTCTTGCAATGTTTGAAGCAGGGTCATAAACTTGTACTCATAAATCAGTCTCTCTTTCCTTGATTTAAAATTCCCTCCTAAAACCAAATTTTTCATGTCATTGGTGATATTATGATCTTCATTGCTGAAATGTTTTGAAACGGGAAGGTCCATTCTTTGTTCTCTAATTGTGTGATGGTGTGAATTCATCATCAGTCTAAGCTTCCAACATACAAATCTTCAGTGGAACATTTGGTGCATATTATTAAATACACTACATTAGGTGTGTTACAGGTGAACATACCTGGGATTTTATATTCCGTGTTAGAATTTCATATCTCTATCTTATCAGTGGTCAGTATGAGAGGGCAGGTTTTGCACCTTTTTATTATTGTTATTATTATTGTTTATTTATATAGCACCATTAATTCCATGGTGCTTTACATTTGGGGGTTTACATACAATACACAAAATATACAGGGAAGGGGAGGCAGTGTTTTGATTGTCTGTCTGCCCCTTTCCTGAGCTTGAGAACTGGGATTTTTATCCCCCACCTGGAATTCAGCCTGGCTGAATATAGGGTATCTGCAGTGCTCCTATTAACTCCTTCCCGTTGGAATAGGAGCACTGTAGATATCCTATATTCAGCCTGGCTGTAGACTGAATTCCAAGTGTGGGGGGGTATGCCCCTTTAAGCTCAGGAAAGGGGCAGACAGACAACCAACACCCCCCTCCCCCTTCCCCAGCACCTACTGCACCTCAAACCCCAACCCTCCATCAACATCAATCTAGTATTTATCCCCTAGGGTTGTCCAGCCAGGTGGTCTACGGGGAGTGCAGCGGGATGCCCTCATTGTCCGGCTCCTGCGGCAGCTCCAAGCCGGTGATGGTTCAAGTGCAGCTGCTCGTCGCTCTCTGCCTTCAGCTCCTGCCGGCCCGGACCCGCGGGGTGCGCCATCTTCCTGTGGACCCTGCCAGCATCGTCATTTAACTGCGCAGAGAGTCAGCAGTTTTGGCTGCAAGGTCGACACTGAAACTGCTGACTCTCTGCGCAGTTAGTGACGATGCTGGCGGGGTCCACAGGAAGATGGCGCTCCCCGAGGGTCTGGACCGGCGGCAGCTGAAGGTGGAGAGCGAGGAGCAGCTGAACCAACACCAGCCTGGAGCTGCCGCAGGAGCCGGACAGTGAGGACAGCATCCCACTGCACTCTCTGTGGACCTTCTGGCTGGACAACCTTCTCTCCCTGGAACAATGGCAGTAGAATGTGAGTGCAACCTACATCATGCAAACAATACAGTGTCTGGAGTGTATATAACAATATCCCCCCTGCGCTTGACTCGATTATAAGCCGAGGGGGACTTTTTCAGCACAAAAACTGTGCTGAAAAACTTGGCTTACATTATTACAAGATTACATTTTTATACGGTAAGTAAACTGTGCAGAGTGAATTGGGAACGCCAGATTCCTATACTTTTCATTAATACCATTTTGGGCTATATATGACTTTCTGATCACTTTTTATTTCATATTATCTGAGGCAAAATGAAAAAAATTGTTACTTCTAGCGTTTTTATTTCCCCGTCGTTTACTGTGCGGATTAACTAATTATTTACTTTTATTTTAATGGCCAGTTCTGGTCACGTGACTCGGCATCAAGGTTGGGGATATCCATGTATTTTATTATGAATGATCGTTAGACGTATTCATGGGAGGAGCTTAATTACTATATGGAGATGTTTCTCACTTTCTATTGGCTGGCCGAAAAAAACGTGACCGGAATAGTCTTGGTGAAGCATTTTCCCTGTGTCTCCTATCTATTTAGGATGGTAAAACTAGTTATATATAATTTTGGTCACTTTAATCCACTTTAGTTACACAACAGATCGTTACTGCTTCCAGAGAAGGGAGTTATATAATACTTGTAAGTACACTCGGTTATGCGGGTGTTGTAAAGTAGGAAATAGTTGCTGTGTGTTGATCGATTTTAGACTTAAAACACATTACAGTCCCATTGAAGCAGATGGTTGGTTGATATACTGGATACCTCTGGTGAGACTACATTGATTTTGACTTGTAGGGGGATGACAAAAAAGTGCAGCCAGTGTGAATTGAGTTATATCTGTTCATTGGTAGATAACTACTAGCTGAATTAGATCATTAGCATATTTCCGAATATAATTTAATAATTTGCTTTAGTTAAAAATGACGTAGAGGAACTAATTTGAGGTTTTCTGATAAAGCTACGTAAGATTCCTTGCTGTCCAAATAAAGAGAATTTAAAAGGTCTGGAATGAAACAATCGGAAGAAAAATGGTGAAATTATAGTCAGATATTTTTTATAGTTATGAATACTATATAAAAAAAATAAGGAGTTCATATATATGTGTTTAGATAAATTTTTGCTTATTGAAAAGAGTGAAAATGTGACGCTGCAGAAATACGTTACATGATGGAAACACATGAATGTGTATTTTGACTATTTAGATTGGGTTGTGACATTTGTTTTGTGGGTATGTCCAGGTGTACTCAATCTAATCCAATGAAGTTACGACATGTTGGAAACCTATATATACCTAAGTTAGTTTAACTAACATGCGCTCTGAGGAAGGAACTATGTTTCCGAAATGCATCTGCGTTTTTTAGGGGATTTATTTAATTTATTTTCTTTTCCAATATCACATCAATTTTTTTGTCATTTTATGGTGTTTTTTATGTTATATTTTAATATCGGAGAGCTGCCGGACAAATTTTCTTCTTTCTATTGTGGATCTTTTACACTCATGGAATAGAGTGTGTTGCCGTGCACCCCGAGGAATAAATTTTCCAAAGCCGTGAAATGGAATCAACTTTTTGGTGAGCTGAATTTTCCTTTTTCTATGGTGAATTGACCCTGAAGCAGGATCTAGAGCAGACTAGAGCAGACGAATGTGAACCTGGGGCCTACGGAAAAGGTCCTGGGCTGCAGAATTAGGTCAAAGAACCAAGTAATTGCAGTTTAGCTACTATTCATGAGCTGATCTGCAATCACCTGGTTTGCCAACTACACAGTGAATGGAGCTGTCTGCCTTGAGCTCTATGCTCTGCATATCAGCTGCCAAGAACAAATGATAAACAGAGTACCTAGTGTCAGACTCCCACCAGTCTGATACTGTTAATCTATCCTTAGGATAGGTCATCAATATTTTTGTCCAGAAAACCCCTTCAACTCAATTAAAGGAGTAGACCCACTTAAAGAAACATACCTGAAAACATACAGTCAAAAATGTATTAATATATTAATATGTTCAGTAGATCTTGATTATTAAAAAATAAAAGCAAAAGTACATCCTCTGGTTGTCATGGTAGTGTCTACCTGAGAGATGCAGCTGCTTGAAAATCAAATGGCATGTCTTTATTTTCATGGGAGGTTTCTTGTGTGTAGGTTAATAATTCCGCTCTATTTCTTTTATTAACTTTGGCTTCAGCTCTTTTTGTCATCCACTTTGTCATGTGTGTTGTCATTCAATGGGCGTATGAGAGCCAGGGGTTATCCACAGTGGATGACAAAAAGAGCTGAAGCCAAAGTTAATAAAAGAAATAGAGCGGAATTATTAACGAAAACACAAGAAACCTCCCATGAAAATAAAGAGGCTTTACCTTTAGTTTTTTCAACTCCATTCAGTATGGAAAAAAAGAAACTTTACTAATAAATACAAATTTAATAATAACAAAAAGATCTAATTCCATTAAAATTCCATTCTTAGAGTTGTCTAGTTGGTAGTACTGATGTGATCTAAAGATAAAAATAAAAATAAATTGAGTTTCCACATATATAACTTCGTGAGAATAATATGCCTATTTTTCCATAAGCTTTAGTCCCTATATTACACGTTTCAACTGAACTTGAATGTAAGATACCATAAGTAGGTTATCTTATTTGAAGGAGTTTTTTACTGTATAGTCTGCATGAGTACTTACTGGTGTGCGATTTAAACAGAATTTGTATCCCGGTTATAGTGTTGCCGATTGTGAGTAGTTTGCTTAGTTAACCATCAATGAGAAATATAAGATTAAGTTTTAGGTGTGGGTTAAATACAATCAGACCCAATTTCACATGCAATACACACTAGGCGGTTCTCATGCCGGTAGGACATTTGTTTGGTTGGTGTAGCCTTTATGGATTACTTTATTATTTATTCTAGTGAACTGATTTATAAATATTAGATTGGAATATAAATTAAAAATGTTAACCTAATAAGAGTACTACCTAGAAGATTATAATTTTGTGAAACTGATTGGAGAGGTTTTCACTATAGAGTATAAGTACCAGCACAAGAAGGGTTAGTTCTAGATAATTATGTACAGGTGTGTAGTGGGTGGATATCAGCCCCACTAAGCTTCTTAAACAACAGAATGTTAGTTTGCTGGCAGCTACGACTAAGACACGTATGTGTCGAAACGCGTCAGCCGAGATGCGGTTTTAAACACTTTATGTTTTCCTACTCTTTCACTGATGTCCATGTGTCTGTCTATGGAATTTTAAGAAGAATGAATTAAAAGTCACGCTTTATACGACTACCGGTTGTGCCGTTCCACCTATTTTTCTTCTATACACTGCTATGATGGAGCTTAAACAGTCCAAAGCTGGAACCGTGCACCCGGACCTTTGAACAGCCTGATAGCAATTCGTGGTGAGCATATGCTTATTTTTCTTTTTTATATATTAAGCAGTCCACTACATACTGTTCTGAAGCAAATAAGAAATGTTCACACTGGTATTGTTTGGTCCATGGTTCTGATCTGTCCTCTGATAAAGAAAAGTTAACAAGATATATAGACAGAACATGTATTGTTTGCATCCTTCATCATTGCGCAGAACTTAATCTTCCATTGACAAAAAAAATATTACATTTTTTTTCTTAACATATGAGTAAGGATGCAAACAGAAAGTGCTCTGTCTTCATCCTTCATTCTGTCAACTTTTCAGTCCAAGGATGGATCAGACCAACAGACTGAATAGCACCAATAGCTTTACAAGCCTCCATGTCTAAAATCTGATAAATATTAGAAATACAAGTAGAAATTGTTGCTGAATCCATTAGGAAAAACTGAAATTATTATTTCTCAGAAGAACAAAAGCCACAACAATGTCATAAGAGGCGTTCCCCACAAAAGACAGTTGTGACAAAGACCTAGGATATTCCTAAAATGTGTCAGAGAGACACCTCTGGGACACACACGTCTATCTGAAAAAAATCTCCCAAGGGTCAGTTGTTGTCAGGTTTTACAGAACCATTGTAAATCTCTGAGCTACACTGTTTCAGAATGGAGGTAACATATAGTGTAGCTTTTTTTTCATAATTCCTCACCACAATTGAAAGTCAGGATTTGAGGGACACCTGGGCGATGGAGTCTAAGTGGTTTAAATGTCTGTTGTGGGCAAAACCCTGTAACTATAACAATGTCATATATAATGTCATATATACTTCCTGTGAAAATGCCATAATTGTCTTTCAGCGAAAATCCCTTTAATAGTTGTAGAGAATGCAAAGTCTTTTCATACAGTGATTTATATAATCTTCAGAAATGCTGTTGTAATCACAGAATTTAGTACATTATTCTTTTCATATTATATTCTGATGAATGCATACATTTTATATTGTATACTTTCTAATTGATTGCTATACAAATAAAATAAAGAATAAAATAAGAAATTAAAACTTCTGAAAATTTTAAACATAAAATGTACATTAGATTAAAAAAAAAATAGGGAAGCTGCTTATTTCTCAGCTAAGTTGTTGATGATTAATTTATTTAGAATCTATATAACAAATTATTATGGACAGAAACACACAATCATGGATCTTCTTTAACAAAATATGAAAGTACTTCATGACAGAAGATAAAGGTAAAGAAGTAAACACAAAGGTCAGTAAAAACATCCACCATCTTGCCATATGTATCCAATGAACGACTTATCACCTCAGAAGGGATTCCAGATAATAGAAGAGCTGCAGTAAGGACAGTTGTTTTAGTCTTCTTCTCCCCCTAAAAAAAAAAAAAGTCAAAATAATGTAAATATTGGCACTTGTAAAACTTTTCTACACATTTTTACCCACTGAAGGACATGTTTTACTCACTGAAGGACATGTTCTGGATGCAAATGTTTAAGCTTTTTGTTCTCTGCATTTTAAAAGTATACATAAACTTGGAAACGTTTTATTTTCTGGAAGCATTTGTAACAGTGATAATATTTTACTATACTTTATTAACAACTTTTTGGCTTTCTGTGAGATTTTGTGCCCAAATCTTTTTTCTTTCCATGTTTATTGCTAGCTGAAATACACTGAATGTACACTGCCTCTAACTCAAGAATGGACAGACAGGCTTATGTGCTCAGAGAAGCTGAGGCATGGCTAGGGTTTCTTCAGGTGGATGAGATTCTGGAGTCATGTGAAAGATCAGAGAAGATCACACGTTTACCTTTAGGACAGGCATATTTTGATATATCTGTATTTTCAGCTGGCAAGATCTACAAAAATTACCATATAAAAGTTGAGAATCATAAAACGCACAAGATAAAGTGACACCTCAACCTAAATTTCCCTGCATTATACTAGAGCTCACTCATCTGTACAAAGCAGGGCTGTGGAGTCGGTAAGCCACAGTTGCGACTCCGACTCCTGGATTTTATCAGGTTCCGGCTCCGACTCCTTCAAAAATGGCCAATTCGTAATAATAAATTTACTGTTGTAAACTATTAGCATCGTGCTTATTCAGTTTCTCAGCATCATATAAGTAATCAGACCACTTAGAGCAAAAACTATATTTATTAGAATACAATTAGAATATAGCAAATAACTTTTATAAACTTTTCTAAACTCTTGTAAGTAAATATGCAAAAAACACTGTTATGCAGTTAATAAGAAGACATCTATAAATTTGTCCTCAGAAAAAGTATTGCCTCTGTCAGATCCTCCTTCATGGATGCCCTTAAATCTGATCTAATTATTTTGAGAGCAGAGAACAACCTCTCTACACTAACTTGGGTTGGTGGCAAAGCAGTAACCACTCGGGCAACATCTCTGACAATGTCAGTAACATTTATAAAATTCAATTATGAAATATTAATACTTTATTTTAAAGCTGGAGTCGGAGTCGGTACATTTCTACCGACTCCGACTCCAACCAAAACTAACTCCGACTCCACAGCCCTGGCAGTGGAAAGCAGTACACAGATCTCACTTAGCAATAATAAAAAAAAATAAGAAAAAGAAAGGGGACTTCACAGGAAGGAGTGACAACTAGAGATGAGCAAACAGTAAAATATCACAGCAAGGAGTGACAACTAGAGATGAGCAAACAGTAAAATATTCGATATTCGTTTCGAATAACTGCTCAATATTCGACTACTCGATCGAATATCGAACCCTGTTATAGTCTATGGGGAAAAATGCTTCGTTTCAGGGGAACCCACCATTCGACTCAGGGGGGTCACCAAGTCCCTCAGCAAATGACACCTCAGCAAATGATGCCAACATCTCTGGAATGCAACTGGGACAGTAGGGGAAGCATGCCTGGGGGCATCTAACAATCCCAAGTCACAGTTTTACCCCACCATCACAGCCTATCAACTACACACTTTCCACACTTATAAAAACTTCTATCAAAGTGGGAAAATACCTGGAAACCTTCTTTCTTTCCCAAATGGATGGACAGAAACCCAAATTTAAGCTAAAGAAACATTAACAAGCACCCCTTTAAATCACGTTGCCCATGACAACCACAAATGGAATAGGCAATGGGAAATCCAAAAGCCCCCACCCTTAACGGTCATTGTGGATGTGTGTGTGTGTATGTGTTTCTGGCCCTTAACATGAGCCCTTCCAAATTAAGTTAGAGGCCCTTAAGCTGAGCTACCAGCAGAGTTTTCGGCCCTTTAACTTAGTTCAGCCTTGCACCAGCAGAGTTTTTAGCCCTTTGGGGAGTTGAGCCTTGCACCAGCAGAGTGTTAGCCCCTTTAAAATTCTTAGCCCCTAAAACGGTGTTTCCAGAACCATCAATCTCATTGTGTTGGATGGATGTAGTGGATTGGACTGAGGACCCAGACATTGACCTTGATTTTGATTGGGAAATTGATAACATTTTGGCATCAAGTCCTGGGGATAGCTTTTATTTAGAGGACCGCAAAGGTAGAGAATTGGCTGTAACTACTACTACTGGTAATGGTCCTCTAATATCGGACTCTACATTACGTCTACAGGGTTCTGATCAGGAGTTAATAGTCCAAACAACATGCTCCAGTACTTTAGATGTAGATCAGAAACCACTTTCCCTTCCGACACCAGATTTAACCAAGATGGGAACTGAACAAAATTCACCAGCAGTGTTTTTGGCCCTTAGGGTGAGTTGAGCCTTGCACCTGCACGTGTCCCGTAACATCAGGCGGGCCCTAAGTTCTGCGCTAAGTTGCACAAAGTTCCACTTGACCACCGACGCGTGGGCAAGTGCATGCAGCCAGGGACGCTGCATCTCAATCGTGGCACACTGGCTGAATGTAGTTGAGGCTGGGACGGGTCGCAAACTGTGGCAGCCTGCCTCGTCTCCCCGCCCAGTATTCCTGGCAGGAGTGCTGAAACACCACCCTCCTCCTCCGCCGCCGTTAAATCGACCCCGCTACGAGCTAGAAACGCTGCAACACTGGCGTGGGGAGATGTCAGCAGGCCGTGCTGAAGCTCATCAGCTTGGGGGACAGACAGCACAGTGCCTCCGATGCCAGGGATGTCATCCTGGATGAGATGGCAATGTTTTTGGCCCCGCTGGGCGTATGTGATAAAGGCTTGAACCTGGTAGCAGATCTGGAGCTTGCCAGACTCAAACACGGTCCACACATGGCCTACGTTTTCAAATTATTGGTGCAACGGTTTCTAACAACTTACCCCAATTTACACAAGCTACTGGTTAAAGTGCGGCGCTTGTGCTCCCACTTTGGCAAGTCTAAAGTACCTGGTGCTAGCCTCAATACACTCCAGCAACGCCTACATCTGCCTGAAGCACCGGCTGTTGTGTGAGGTCACCAAACGCTGAAACCCTAGATACCGTATGTTGAGCAGGGTGTGTGAGCAGCAGAGACTTTTGATGGAGTTCCATCTACAAAACCCAAGGGTTCATCAAAGTCAGCTCCCTCAGTTTCTGCACCATGAGTTTCCATGGGTGGCAGACTTATGTGAAATCCTATCCCATCCTTTCCATTGGACAAGAAACATTAGCATGCGATCATCACAATTGCTGATATGACAGCTGCGTTAAGCAGGGTGTATGGTACAACGCAGACCAGGCCCGAGGGAACAGGTGTTACAATGGCTAGCGGATAATGCTTCCAGCTGCTTTTCCTGCACTACCTGCAGTTGTATTCATACCCAAGAGTCTGCCCCTCCTTCCTCCCAACATGCCAAATCTTCCCAACAGAGTCATCCCACCCTTGCCCCCTCCCAGGATCTTTTTTCGGGTCCTTTTACTGTGTCTCCCTCTGTTGAACCACTTCCCGAATCCCAGGAGCTACCAGACGACTTTGTGTGTACTGATGCCCAAACACTGGAGCATCCGCCATCACCTGGCGATTTTGTGGTTGTGGACCCGCAACCAGCATTTTCCGTCCTCAGTGATGATGATGAGACACAGTTGCCATCAGGGCATGCTGTTGTCATGTTCAGTTTGCAGTAGGAGGAGTGAGCAATTGGAAGAGGAGTTGGTGGACGACGAGGCCACCGACCCTAAATGGACAGGGGTGATGTATAAGCGGAGAAAGCAGGGTAGCAGTATTTTAACCCTATAAGTGCTTAACAGGAAATACAAAATGGAGGTGAAATTTTCAAATTTGATTTTATTTTACTAATATTTTTGTTTAGCCCTAGAATTTGCACATTCACAAGGGGTAAAAGGAGAAAACGCATCCCACAATTTGTTATGCAAGTTCTCCCGACTACCATAGTACCCCACTTGTGGGTGTAAACTAATATATGGACGCACAAGAGACGCAGAAGGGAAGGCACGCCAAGGAACTTTTAGAGGGCAGATCTGGCTGTGATCAGTTTCAGGAACCATGTCGCATTTACAAAGCCCTTGAGGAGTCAAAACAGTGCAAACCTCTAGAAAGTGACCCCATTTTGAAAACCGCACCCCTCAAAGAATTGATCAAGTGTTGTAGTGAGCATTAGTAACCCCGAAGTGAATATGTAAGCTGTGCGGAGTAAATTGGGTACACCATATCCCATTCTATTTTCCCACTAGCTCCTATGACAGGGAAGAGGGGCATTCTGGGGGATCAGCGCTTATCTCTCATAAGCTCTAAATATGGGGTGTCCCCTGAAAACGCTCGCACAGCTTGCACATTTCCTTCTAGTCGCAGCCACTTATGTCCTAATGATTCAGCGACTTTTGGGGTTTTTGTCTTCACATTGTACAAGCTAGATTTTTATTTTTATTTTCTGGCAAAGTGGCCATATGAGGGCTTGGTGTTTGCGGTATTAGATGTACTTTTCAATGCCACTATTTTGGGGTCCCTGTAACTTATTGACTACATTTTATTAACTCTTTCTGCGTGGGATGTAAAAGGAAACATCAATTCTGGCATTTTTTCTTAGCATTTTTTTTTCCTGTGCAGAGTACAGCATAAGTAACATGTTACCTTTATTCTGCGGGTCGGTACGGTTACGGCGATACCTCATTTATATTATTTTTTAATGCATTGCTATTTGTGCAGAATAAGATTCAATTTAGGGAAAAAAATCAATTATTTTTGCATCGCCATCTTCTGAAAGGCATAACATTTTTATTTTTCGGTAGACAGAGCTGGTTGAGGGCTTATTTTTTGTGGGATTACCTCTGCTTTTTATTGGTACCATTTTGGTTTTCATCTGACCATTTGATTACTTTTTATTGAATATTTTGTAAGGGAAAGGTAGTGAATCATTATTTTGTGTGGTTTTCTACGTTTTTAACCGTTCGGGTTAAATGTTTTAATTTTATTGTTCAGGTTATTACGGATGCGGTGATACCAAATATGTAATGTTTTTTTTCTATTTTTCTTTATTTTACATAATAAAACATTTTATATGGGGAAAAAGGGATTTTTGGGGTTTGATTTATTTCTAATTTATTTTAAAGGACAGTGATTGAGGGATAAACCCCAAAGAAACACCAATTTATTTTAAACTTAAACTTTTTTATTTTCTGCTGATCACTGCTTCACTAGATGTATCTGCAATACATGTGTTACACATGTATTGCAGAGCACAGGAAGCAGTCATCTTGTGCAGACGCACGGGATGACTGCGTCCAATCCTGGCAGGATCAACCAGGTTAAGGAGGGACAGCATGGGGCAGACCCGGGGTCACTGATCAGACCCCGGGCTGCCCACTGCCAACACCGGCACTCCCTGAAACCGTTGCGGGGGGTTCCGATCGGCGCCATTATGTCGCGATCCCTGGAGGGGTTAACACCCGCGATCGGACCCGGGTTATGTTACGGCTGACACCCGCAGGGCATGGTGTGCACACAGGTTCTGTGTGCGCAACATGCAGCGGCCGTAGTAGTATGGCGGTTTGCGGGAAGTCCTTCCCGGCAGCGCCGTACTATTACGGCGGATGTCGGGAAGGGGTTACAGAGTGTGAAAAGTGTGTGAGAAGGGAGAAGGAAGAAGAGAGGGACTCACATGAATGGTGTTTACTGGTGGTAGAGCTGGAGGAGAGGTCTGCAGGAAGACAATAGCTAAGATAGTAAGTGACAGTGCAGCTATAGGATACCATGTGGTAAAACTTGTGTTTTAGGTTGAAATTTAGGTATCGCCAACAGAGCAGGTGCTCATCTCTAGTGAGAACCTAAAGTATATTATAATATTTATTATTCAAAAATTCTGACCGAAAAAAAGATATTTGTTTGAAAATTTAGTTACTTTTTAATCTCTTCCCAACATCTGTCGTAATAGTATGGGAGATAATAGATCTTTAAATATGGTGCCTACTCAGAAGATTAGCAGGCACCATAGCCACCAAATATCTGCCTTTCTATATAGCCGAGACGAAGGGACGTGTGGTCCCGAAACGCGTTGCTCTATTCTCAGGCCAGACTTCTGCTATGATGGCACAGTTTTATTTATGATAAAATAAAAGTTAAATTTTAATCCGCGGACCTTCATTTCCATCGACCGGACGAGTGTAGCTGGCACTTTTACCACGTTGTTGTACTTGGTGGCAATGTTTGCGATTGAACTGATCCTCCAAAAAGTCCGCCATCTGGTTCCAGGGCTTAATCAAATTCACATGGTAGATTTGAAAAGGCTTCCTTTTCCCTGGTTGGCGAACCTTATAGTTGACTGGCCCTACTTTTTCCACAATTTCATATGGGCCTTGCTATTTCGCTAAGAACTTGCTCTCCACAGTAGGCACCAAAATAAGGACTCTGTTCCCTGGGTTAAACTCTCGGTCTCTGGCAGAACAATTGTAAATTCTGCTTTGGGCCTCTTGTGCTCTTTGCAGATGTTCTTTTACAATTGGCATGGCTGTTGCTCTATGACACTATGGTATGGGGAAGCCTCTATTTCCCAGGTTTCTTTGGCTATATCAAGTAAGCCCCTGGGGTGTCTACCATAGACTAATTCAAAAGGGGAAAAACCTGTAGATGCTTGTGGAACCTCTTTAATAGAGAACATCAGATATGGCAACAGGCAATCCCAGTCACGACCATCTTTTTCTACCACCTTTTTAAGCATATGCTTGAGAGTCTTATTAAAGCGCTCCACTAACCCATCTGTCTTCGGGTGATACACAGACGTCCGTAAGTGGGTAATTTTAAATAGCTTGCATAGCTCTTTCATCACCTTTGACATAAAGGGCGTGCCTTGGTCAGTCAGTATCTCTTTAGGTATGCCTGTTCTTGAAAACATATAGAATAACTCACGGGCAATACTCTTTGATGTCGTATTACGCAAGGGAACCGCCTCAGGATAGCGTGTAGCGTAATCTAAGACAACCAGAATTAATTGGTGACCTCTAGCTGACTTGACGATTGGACTGACCAAGTCCATACCAATCCTTTCAAAAGGCACTTCAATGATGGGCAGGGGAACCAAGGGACTAAGGAAATGTGGGGCTGGGGCATGTACCTGACACATAGGACAGAACGCACAGTAGTCCTTCACTTCCCTGTACACGCCTGGCCAATAAAATCTTTGGAGAATCCTCTCCTGTGTTTTCTCCGCCCTAGGTGTCCCCCAAGCACATGATTATGGGCCATATCAAATACCACACGGCGGTATGGCTTTGGTACAAGAAGCTGCTCCACAATTTCCCCATTAATTTTTGCAACCCGATAAAAGAGGTCATTATTCATAGCAAAATGTGGGAATTGGTGGTCAGCATCAGGTTCCTGAGGCACATTTTTAACAACTGTCACATTATCATGAGCATTAGCAAGAGTGGGATCTGTCAACTGTGCAGTACCAATATTATCCCGTGAGACCTCTAATTCAGGTATGTTAGGCTCAGGAACTGGGGAAGAGACATCATCCTCCTCTCCAGCTAGGACCCATAAAGGAAAGGTGTCGCCCTCCTCATGCACTTTGGGCGTAGGCGGGGTTTCCACCTTTGGCTGTGTGGTTGCACCTTTTCCCCATAAATCCCAGAACAAAGGTAAATCACGTCCCAAAATCACATTATGCATAAGGTTTTGTACAACACCCAATTCATAATAAACAGATCCTAATATAGTCTCTACTGTGACCTTGGACATGGGGTAGTCCTTGACATTCCCATGGATTCAACAAACACTCATACATTTGTCCGGGATAAGCTGACATACAACAGAGTGACCAGGCTACCAGAGTCCAACAACGCCTGGACAGAATGGCCATTCATCTCAACTTGACAGACCTGAGGCCCAGTCTCTAGTCTTGGTGCCACAGCACAGACAGGCCTGGCAAATAATGATCGAGGCCCACCAGCGTCACAGTCCATTGGCTCAGAGGTGACTGGGCACTGGGCAGCAATATGTCCCTGGCATCTCCAACACTGTACCAGCCCTGGTTTCTCCAGCAGAGAGTCCCTTCTTGGGCTGGTGGACTGCCTAGAAAAAAACATCTCCAGCTCTTTTCCCTCCGCTCTCAAATAACGGAACAGTCTTACCGGGAGGTGCCCTCTGCCAGGTGTTCTTGGGGGATGGTCGCGCTGTAGGGTCATCATGGAGTTCCGCCTAAGTCGTCAGGTGCCTTTCCAGAAGGCTGACGAGCTGGTTGGCATCTTTGGGGTCTCCATGTACAACCCAGTGCTGCAACGCAGGAGGAAGAGCTCTGGTGAACCCTTCTAGGACAACCTTCTCCACCATCTTTGCAGGGGTACAGGTGTCTGGTTCCAGCCACTTTTTCACCAGGTGAATCAGGTCGTACATCTGGGATCTGGAAGGCTTCTTCATATGATAGCTCCAGGTATGTACTCGCCGGGCACGGACAGCAGTGGTTATCCCCAGCCGAACAAGAATTTCCACCTTTAACTTATCATAATCCTGGACATCTTGCTGGCAGAGTTCATAATAGGCCTTCTGGGGTTCACCAGTCAAATAGGGTGCAATATCATCTGCCCAGTCAGCAGCTGGCAATTTCTCCCGTTCGGCAACTCTCTCAAACACAGTCAGGAAGGCCTCCACGGGGTCATCTTTTGCAAAGCTCTTTGCACAGCTCGCTTCTCATCTCTGTGCTCCACAGGTCTTTGCGGGTAGTGACAACAGTTTCTTTAAGGAGCGCAAATTGCTCCATCAGCAAATGATTCGTTTGTTGTTGCTGCACATTGGACTGTACAAGATGCTTCAGCATCTCCTCCATAGTCTGGGTCTGTATTGTGGCAGCAGCCTTCCCCCCAAGACATAAAAAACATTTTCTCCAGCAAGGAGTGGACATGTCATTGCCACTAGCAACCAATGTATCTCACAGATGCGAAAGAAAAGAAGAAAGTCTCGATCTCACCATATAAGTATGCTCCAAGATAACCCTCCGGGTGCACGGCCTTTAACCTCCGGACTGAATAAGGCAACTCCACAGCTGAATCTTTAACCAAAAATAGTAGGTCCGCACTCCTCGGGTTCCATAAAATATAAATTTTAATAAGCCATTAAAAACTCACACAACATAGAACACTTTGTGAAAAAAGTAGGAAAAAGACACATAGTGCTTAAAACCGCCGACGCGTTTCGAAGCTTTACAGCTCCTTAGTCATGGCATGGCGGTTTTAAGCACTATGTGTCTTTTTCCTACTTTTTTCACAAAGTGTTCTATGTTGTGTGAGTTTTTAATGGCTTATTAAAAGTTATATTTTATGGAACCCGAGGAGTGCGGACCTACTATTTTTGGTTAAAGATTCAACCAATGAATCCCCTAGCAACCGATGTATCCCCGTGTCCTCCACCAATTGCCAGGGTCTGGGGTTGCTGGCATAGACACACAAGTCCAGTTTCTTTTAGTCCAAAACAAAGGTAGAGAGTTTATTTTCACTCAAAAAGGTTAGAACAGCAACAAAAGAAAAACAATACAAAAATAAATACCTGCCCGGCTAGGCTCTAACTAAACACAGAATAGGTTACCTCACCTAGAATAACAGAAATCCAAAAAAAGCCAGTAGAATCATTCAGGACACAGCTCCCAAAAATATGACCTCTCTGTCAGCTCTCCAGCCAAACTCTGCCAAAGTGTTGCTGCTGGAGCTGGCTTCTTAAGCCTCCTTGACAAGGAAACTCTCTGCAGCTGAGTCGCTGCCGGAACATCACCAAAGTGTGGACTGGAGGGGGGTGGAATGACAAGACCCACTACCAATCCTACCTGTCATTCCTAAAAATCCAACCCAAAATGCTCAGCAGACGAATGTTGTCTGCTGAGAACAAATATTCCTGGAGTATTCTCGTCTCACCCACCTGAGTAATCTGGGTGAGATGTACACCCCCTCCATTACTTGACCAGCCATCAGCTTACAGACATATGTTCAGTAGGAGTCTGAACAATCTGCTAGGTGTTCCGACACTCTGATTCTAATCTGACGTATAGTGCAAAGTAGGTTGCAAGACGTGCATTCTGTTATGTACACTGTATAACTGCTATTGCATTTTAGATAGTTTGAGATTTTAAATAAAGATTTGTTTTGTGCAGTACCGAAACTGGTGGTCTTTTTACATAACTTGCAGACTGTACACCTATTATGACCACATCTATAAAAACCTGGATTCTTTAACCAAGTGGACTTAGCCTCTGTTTTGGACGTGAACATACTGGGTGAGAGAATATCTCCCAATGACTTGACTAGAAACAAACTTTCAAAAAAAAATTCAAGTATTTGCAAATTTTTCTTAATAATTTGAGTTATTTGATTAAATTGTACACTAGATGGTGTTGAAAAATCTAATGTAACATTATTGCCATATTAACTGCATGAGTAATTTTGTAGTTCATGTGATTTTGTGTCCATGTTGGCGTTTTTATATCGGAAAAACCATTAGAAATCTCTATGTGCAATTTAGAGAACATTTCAGATCCATAACTACTGGTAAGGGTTCCCCAAGATTAATAGAACATATTAATGAGGCTCATGGAGGTAGGGCATAATGTCCTTTCTTTGCTGGTTTATTACAGGTAAAAGCACTACCGCAAGGAGGCGACAGATGTCGCCGACTATTACAGGAGGAAGCAAAAATTATTCTCTGCACGTTCGCTACAGGTTCCTTAGGCTTAAACGATAATTTGGACAAGAGTGTGATTTTATAAATGGTGTCTGTAGTTCTGAAATAACCCTCTTATTGTAATCCTCTGGTTTGCTAATGCTATGTATTTTGAAGCTCTTATGAATATTCCTCTTGACCTACGTTCACAGTGAAACGGTTTTCTTAACGAAGGTTTATTCCTTCCCGTATTGCGGTTGATGTCCAGTAATTATGCGGTTCCTCGCAATGCTTAAAAAGAATATAACCTTACTGAGCGAGAGGCTTTATAGGTCACTTTGCTGACAGTCTAGTCTTGTTTTTCTCTGTAATATAGCTTCTAATTTGTCTTGTTCTCCTTTTTTATAAGTCAATTATCTGTAATTAAGATGAATATGTCTTATCCACCTTTTGTATGCAGTATTCAGTGCCGTTTTGGAGGAGGTGTGGTTTATTGTTCTTTATCGCCTCCTATTGTTTAAGAGCCACTTCTCCATCGGTATTTAGTCTTCCTTCAGGTCCGCTTTAATGGGTGTGACCTTTGAGAAGCTTGGTTGCTTCTGATTGGTGGGAAGTTTTTTTGTTTGGTCTATGAGAGATTTGCTGTGTTTAGGAGCGTATTTGAGCAGTTCTGATTGGTTGAGATTAGAGATGAGCGAGTAGTGAAACATTCGATATTCGTTTCGATTAGCCCCTCAATATTCGACCGAATATTGAATCCCATTATAGTCTATGGGGAAAAAAGGCTCGTTTCAGGGAAAACGACAATTCAACTCAGGAGAGTCAACAAGTCCACAATGACACCCCAGGAAATGATGAACACCTCTGGAATGCAACTGGGACAGCAGGGGAAGCATGCCTGGGGGCATCTAACATGCCCAAGTACCAGTTAATACTGTTAATACCAGTTAATACCAACTAGACACTCCAAATTCAATATGGAAAGTGGAAAAATACTTGGAAACCTTCTTTCCTCCATAATAGTATGGACAGAAAGACAAATTTTAAGCTAAAGAAACATTAGCATGTACCTCTTTAAATCATGTTGCTCATGACAACCACAGATGGTATAGGCAATGGGAAATCCAAAAGCCCCAACCCTTAACTGTCATTGTTTAGGTGTGTGTGATGTGGTGAGACCTTCAAAAATTACTTTTCTGGCCCTTCACGTAAGCCCTTCCAAATTAAGTTAGAGGCCCTTAAACTGAGCTACCAGAAGAGATTGAGGCCCTTGAGGTGCCTTCAGCCTTTTACCAGCATAGTTTTAGGCCCTTTAAGTTAGTTCAGCCTTACACCAGCAGAGATTTTTGGCCCTTTGGATGAACTGAGCCTCTAACTAGCATAGTTTTTGGCCCTTTAATTTAGTTCAGCCTTGCACCAGCAGTGTTTTATCTTTTGGCCCTTGGGGTGAGTAGAGCCTTGCACCAGCAGTGTTTTACTTTTTGGCCCTTGGGGTGAGTAGAGCCTTGCACCAGCAGTGTTTTACTTTTTGGCCCTTGGGGTGAGTAGAGCCTTGCAACAGCAGTGTTTTACTTTTTAATCCTTGGGGTGAGTAGAGCCTTTAACCAGCAGTGTTTTTCTTTTTGGACCTTGGGGTGAGTAGAGCCTTGCACCAGCAGTTTTACTTTTCGTCGCTTTGCATGCCAATTTCAGCATGCTTATGTGCTTATTTTACGGAAGATGCAAAAGAATCGTATCGATTTTAAGACGCTGCGGTGAGTGCCCTGTTCCTTTTTTTTACTACATTGTTTTGGCTTATTATACAGTGAGCACCACCTTACTCATAGAGAACAGTGTATGCCATCTGAAGACCCCCAGAGTCTTTTTCATAACCTTCTGCTGTAAGATTTCATGTCTGGACATTAGTGTCATCTTTTTCTCTCGTTTCATATCTAGTCAAGTCAGTGATGATTGCACAAATAGCAGGACTAAACAACCCTATGCAAAGTTCCCCAACAGAAATATTTGGGGCATGGCATGGAGTAGAATGCACGCTGCCTTTGTTTCATCTCTGTACTGCTGCTCTGTGGACCTTATACTACCTTCTCACCACTAATGGTCAAGAGACTTCTCAAAAAGATACCTCCTCTCACACCTGGACCTTCTGATCGGCCATCCAGGGCAACCCTGGATGGCTATCTGTCTCATCCTCTCCTCTCAGGCCAATGCGGCCATTTTGGGAACAGCCTGTGCCTTCTGCGCCTGCAATACAGCCGGCTCCCTGCAGCACATACTTCATTGCTGGGGACCCCTCTGTTTCCTCATTTCCGCTCGTCTCTGGTCCACTCCAGGAGTCCAACTGTCCTGGGACCTGCTGCATACTTCAGTACCTGGTGCAGTTTTCCCCTCCACTCCAGGGCTCCTTCAGTGTGCTGCCTACACCAACAACAGTGAGTAAGGGACCCTTAGTTATTCCTCCTGGACTGTACCCTGCTTCTTCTTTTGGCCTGAGTCCCCTTTCACCTCAGCAATCTCTTTTGCTGGCCACTGCATCTTCTCCTTCCATGGACTCTATTGCTGCTCATTTACCTCAGGAGTGCGCTGCTCTAGTCTCCTCATCCTCTTTTCTGGCATCTAAGACCTCTGCTATAGACTCTCTCCATGTGCCACCACAATGGATGGCCTACAAATCAAGATTTCTCATTTCTGAAATAACTGAGACCTCTCGGGTGGAGATATCTGCTGTACGAAAAGATCTACATTCCATAGCCGTCAGAGATGAAACTTTGGAGGAAGACCATGACCACACTACTGCCTATGTTTCTATGCCTCCATGATACATGCAGCGCCACTTAGAGGACATTGATAACAGGGGTAGATGTAATAACATAAGGATTAAAGGACTCCCTGAGGCTACCAACAAGGAATCCTCCATGTCACAATTTAGGCCATATTTAACATTATTCTTTAGGAGTCCCCATCCCATAAAATGAAGCTGAATAGCTCTCCTTTCCAAGAGCTCTTCCTCTACTCTGTGAGACATCATCTGCTGCATCCATGATCTCGTCCCTAAAGCAGGCCATTATGAATAGGGCCTGGAGACTAAAGGACTTTGATGACGCTAAATTAGAACTATACCAAGACCTTTCTCTCCAGAAGAGGCGTCACCTCTGTCCTTTCCTCTAGGGTGCTGTGGGATCACCAATTTGGTTTTAGTTTGGGGCTTTCCGTTTGCCCTCATAGCATGAAAAAAAGAGTCTGCCACATTCCGTGCCTATTTGGATTTGCCTTCCTTTTGTAAACTACTGGAGATTCTTATTCTGGAGTTGTCAAATTGGGAACTATCCTCACCTCCTCCGCCGCCTCCAGCAGTCCCCCAAGAGATGTCAACTGCCTTCTCAGAGATCTTCTTCCCAGAGACCTGGTCTGGAGGGTATTCCGAAGTGATCTCTGCCACTCCCACTGACTCTTATTGACTTGCTGGTTATATTAAGCTTTTGCTCATGTTACCCTATATTTTTTCATTTATAGGTCTACAGGAAAACTTTTAGTAGTTTTTTATTACCGTATATACTCGAGTATAAGCCGACCCGAATATAAGCCGACCCCCCTAATTTTACCACAAAAAACTGGGAAAACTTATTGACTCGAGTATAAGCCTAGGGGGGGGAAATGCAGCAGCTACTGGAAAATTTCAAAGATTAAAATGGCCGGAGTTTTTGGGTGCAGTAGTTGCTGGGAAAGGGGAGGGGGTGTTTTGGTTGTCTGTCTGCCCCTTCCCTGAGCTTGAGGACTGGGTTTTTTCTTCCCCCCACTTGGAATTCAGTCTGGCTGAATATAGGGTATCTACAGTGCTTCTATTAACCCCTTCCCGACTGAACAGGAGCACTGCAGATCCCCTATATTCAGTAGACCGGGCACTGTCAGACACAGGGATACCTAATGTGTATGTGTTTCACAGTGATTTTCTACTTTTGTATGTATTCTAGGAAAAGGAGTGTTTTAGAACTTTTATGTTTTTAAAATCTTATTTTTTTTTTTTTTCTTTTGCACTATTTTATGGGAGATTCTATACATTAATATTGTGGCTGATCATAGACCCTCCCTCCTAAAAAAAAAAAAAAAAAAAAAAAAAAAAAAAAATTTTTTTTTTTTTGCTGACTCGAGTATAAGCCGAGGTGGGCTTTTTCAGCCCAAAAACTGGGCTGAAAAATTCGGCTTATACTCGAGTATATACGGTATCTGGTTGTACAGGGAGGAGTGGAGCCCACTTGACTCTTACCACACATTTTTTTATTTCTGGGTACAAAGCCTATTGACACTCCACATTTGCTTCTTTCCTTGCTCTCTCTCCCTAATTGGTAAATTATACTGACAACTTATGATTGTTCCCTGGCAGAATAATTAGTCCTACCCATAACTTGATATTTGATTCTTCTAGGTTTCTCCAGTTTCCTCTCTCCTCTCTGGAAGCTTCACAAAGTGATCTACACCTTCATTGTCTGCTATCAACACCACTCTATGTTCTGCTTCTAATTTATTGCCATTTTTAACTCCATCCTGTTACAATGGTTAAATGCATTACTATGAATAGCAAGGGCTTGGTGATTGATATTGCAGGAGAGGCGTTCCCTGTATGCCGATGTTGCGTTTCTTCTAGAATCGCAGTATGATCATACAGGAACATTTAATTTTGTTAAGCAATACTTCCCTGTTGCTTACATCACTTTTTGCAATCAATGTAGAGTGGAGTTAGCTATTCTTCTCTTACTCTCTTGCTTCCCACATTTATGCACAGGGACAATCCATCATCCCAGAGGACCTCATTCCCTGCAGCTCTATTATTTTGTGTTATGTTTACAACCCCCCCCAACAACTCCCAGATTTCTTTCTCATGCAGGGTTATGAATCACCTCTGCTCCCACCGCTCAATGACCTGGCTCCTGGGAGGTGATTTTAACAAGGTGTTTTTGGAACATGCAGACAGATTGTCAGTACCCCATTAGCCTCTAAATTGTAAGCAGGTCCAATTAGCGAGAGAATTCTGACATGTAATAAGATCCCATGATTAGTGACTAATTTACTATATGGCTAGTAAACAACCTCATGGCGCACTCCTACACATTTTAATACACACATGCATGCACATAGATTTCTGCTTCGGAAGCGTCCTTGCCCTTAGACAAATGGTAGACTTTGACATTGACACCCTTTCCTGGTCTGACTATGCACCAGTTGTAGTGACCTTATCCTCTTCCCCAGCTCCCATTAGATTTGGCGCCTTAATAAATCCCTGCTAAAGATTCCACACTGTAAAGGACCCATCTGCCAACTTATTTTCAAAACAATCTCTCGGTCATGCATGGGCACTGTATTGCTCTGTACTCCTGCTTTAAAAAAGATAGGCAGTTGCAGAGATGGCAGTTGTTCACACGGCTCCCATTTGGGCTCTTTCAGAATGCACTTCCCTGGGGGTCCAACAGCAACTAGTGACAGACCAAGTTGACCTGTCTTGGTCTCTGATCTGAGGCTTAGATACTGGACTCATCAAGTGCCATGTCTTCTCCTATACACCCACCAACGCTACTATGAAAGAGGCAATAAAGCTCATGCTCTGTTGGCCAAGACTCTCACGGACTTTCAGGAGTAGGTGTAGGCGTAGGCCCCATGCTGTTCGTGACTGCTCTGGTCGTTTGCATCGTCATACTGAAGTCATTGTGTCAACATTTTGATCTTACTGTTCTAAACTGTATAACTTTGCCCCCGGGTGCGTCAACGTCCGTGGACAACCCCCCTTCACTTGCAGACTCTCTCAGTGATTGTCCCCTTCCACGGTTGCCCTGAGAGGCAGTCTTTTTCCTGAACGCCCCTATCACTGTTGAGGGGGGCCCAGGAGCCGATGGCTTTACTTACTCCTACTATATAACCTTCAAGTGCAAACTATTGCGCACTTGGTAGAATTGTTCAATTCTTGAACACAATAGTTGGGGAAGGGGGGTAGTAGACAGCCCAAGTCCAAGACAAGGAGGGAGACCCCCGTACAGTATCTGGGATCCTCAGCAGTTCGAGCCTCCATTGGGCATTGAAGTAGGCCAGGGGTAGGTGTCATAATCATTCGAGAACCCGGATACTGCGTGTGGCCTGAGGAGGGGCGTAACCCAGGCCTTACTCGCTTTTATGGGTCCAGTGGCCTAAGATTTTTGTATTGTTCTTTTTGTCTATTTGAAGAATCTTTTGATAAACACTGATTAAACATAAAATGCCCCATTAATCCTGATTTTGATTTAGGTCATAATCACCAAGCCCTACCTTATATAGAGAGGTTGTTAGGGATTATTAAAGGGATCCTATCATACAAACGTTTTTTTTTTTCTGAGTAACACGTTGGAATAGCCTTAAGAAAGGCTATTCTTCTCCGCGCCACCGTTCACCTGAAATCCCACTTTTTGTCGGTATGCAAATGAGTTATCTCGCAGCACTGGGGGCATCCCCAATGCTGCGAGAGAACTCTCTGCAGCACCGCTTCCATCTTCGTCAGCAACGTCCTCTTCAACCTCTTGGGGTAGAAGAGGTAGGAGTAGAATTGCCTTTCTTAAAAAAAAAAGCAGCGTTCGCTTGATAGGATCCCTTTAATAATCCCTAACAATCTCTCTACATAGGTAGGGCTTGGCGATTAATTAAAATCAGGATTAATGGGGCATTTTATGTTTAATCTGTGTTTATTAAAAGATTCTTCAAATATGACAAAAAGAACAATACAAAAATCGTAGGCCACTGGACCCATAAAAGCGAGTAAGGCCTGGGTTGTAAGCGCGCAACTGCCTTTACGCCCCTCCTCAGGCTACATGCAGTGTCCAGGTTCTCAAATGATTATGGCACCTACCCCCGGCCTAAAAGATACTACCTACTTCAATGCCCAATGGAGGCTCGAACTGCCGAGGATCCCAGATACTCTTCTGGGGTCTCCCTCCTTGTCTTGGACTTAGCCTGTCTACTACCCCCCCCTCCCCAACTATTATGTTCAAGAATTGAACAATTCTACTAAGTGCGCAATAGTTCGCACTGGAAGGTTAGACAGTAGGAGTAAGTAAAGCCATCAGCTCCCGGGCCCCCCTCAACAGTAATAGGGGCGTTCAAGAAAGAGACTGCCTCTCAGGGCAACCGTGGAAGGTGACAATCACTGAGAGAGTCTGCAAGTGAAGGCTGGTTCTCCACGGACATTGACGTACCTGGGAGCAAAGTTATACAGTTTAGAACAGTAAGATAGAAATGTTGACACAATGACTTCAGGATGATGATGCAAACGACCAGAGCAGTCACAAACAGCATGGGGCCTATGCCTACACCTACGCCTGAAAGTCCACGAGAGTCTTGGCCAACAGAGTATGAGCTATGCCTCTTTCATAGTAATACATAATCCATAACGTAATTAGGGGTAATGGGTGTAATCTATTTTCCATAGACCTCAATGTCACTGGCTATTCAGTTGAACTAGTGTCCTGGCAGTAAGTGTTCTCCTGTGTTCTGATTACCTGTGTTTCTGACCCCCTTGCCTTGATCTCTGAACTTGCCTTTGGCTCCTGATTTTGTACTGTGCCTGTTCCTGTTTATGACCCTGTATTGCCTCTAGACCGCCGCTTCCTGAATTACTGTTTTGTACTGATTAGGCGTCATTGCTTCTTTGGACAATCTTCTTGTGGAACATTTTTCTGTTCAGGAATGCATGGTTTGGTTTTATGAGATTTATAATATTTATGTATTTAAACTTCCATACTTGTGTGAAATATTTAAATTATTACCATGTATCATTTATACACTTGTTTGGGTCACTCAAGTTTTTTTATGCAATTTTTATGACAAATATTAATTTATGATTTTCTTTTAGAAGTAAATCTGCCTTGCTTACCTTGTATTCTTTAGGAAGAATATGCAAATCTGTCTTCCATGATGTAATTAGGAAGTCAGCTGCTGCCTCAGTGTTGCAAACCAATAGCGGGCGCTCACAGCATGCAAGCCTGTCTTCCCTGATGTAATTAGGAAGACAGAATTTCAGTGAAATAACCCAATAAAGGTTTGCTCCCTTTAGCATCATGCTCGACCTTCCAAGAGGCCTTTGTTTTGCAATGACTGAGGATGGCCGTTTCGATGTACTTGCATCTCATCAGCCCGATGTAGAGAAGACTATAACCTGGTAGAGGTGAGAGGCTTAGACAGGGTTTAGGGGATATTGTTACTCCTTGGGGAGAGACCACCATATAGGTGTGTGGAGACTTATTAAGCCTTTAGCACTCCACTTCGCAAGGGACCATGGGAAGAATATGCAAATCTGTCTTCCATGATGTAATTTGGAAGTCAGCTGCTGCCTCAGTGTTGCAAACCAATAGAGGGTGCTCACTGGAATGTGCAAGCCTGTCTTCCCTGATGCGTATTTTTCGGACCATAAGACGCACTAAGGTTTTAGAGGAGGAAAATAGGGAAAAAAAAATTAAGCAAAAAAAACTGGTAAAATATTTGATAACCTAATAATATAATATTTCACCAATGTAAATAGAACCGGGGGTTTTCGGACACAGGGATACCAAATGTGTATGTGTTTCAACGGTAATGTTTTTGTTTTATATGTATTCTAGGGATATGGGGGTGATTTGAACATATATATATATATATATATATATATATATATATATATATATATATATATATATATATATATATATACACTAGCTGGTACCCGCGACTTCGTCTGCGGTGATTGTAGCAGTGGGTATATACAGGCATGGGTAAGGTTTTCGTACTGTGTATAAAGTATGGGCTAGGAAATGTAACTTTGTATCTTGTTTTTGCTGTAATTCAGAGAATACGTGAGACTTTTGTGTTGAAGGTAATTTGTATTTCAGCTGCTATACGGTGTTCTGAGAAACTTTACATAGTGACTTTGGGACAGAAATATTTGAAGTTAACCCTTTCCCGCCGATGGCATTTTTTGACTCCCCTCCTTCTAAACCCCATAACTTTTTTATTTCTCTGCTCCCAGAGTCATATGAGGTCTTAATTTTTCCTGGGACAAATTTTTCTTCATGATGCCGCCATTAATTATTCTATATAATGTACTGGGAAGCAGGGAAAAAAATTCAGAATGGGGTGGATTTGAAGAAAAAATGCATTTCTGCGACTTTCTTATGGGCTTTGGTTTTATGGCGTTCACTGTGCAACAAAAATGACATGTCCCCTGTATTCTGTGTTTCGTTACGATGCTGGGGATACCAAATTTATATGGTTTTATTTACATTTTGACCCCTTAAAAAAAATCCAAAACTGTTAAAAAATTTTTTGAAAAATTGCCATATTCCGACAGCCGTAACTTTTTTATACGTGCGTGTACGGGGATGTATAGGGCGTCTTTTTTTGCGGGACCGGGTGTATTTTGTAGTTCTACCATTTTCGGGAAATGTTATTGCTTTGATCACTTTTTATTCAAATTTTTATCAGAATCAAAACAGTGAAAAAATGGCGGTTTGGCACTTTTGACCATTTTTCCCGCTACGGCATTTACCGAACAGGAAAAATATTTGTATAGCTTTGTAGAGCGGGCGATTTCGGACGTGGGGATACCTAACATGTATGTGTTTCACAGTTTTTAACTACTTTTATATGTGTTCTAGGGAAAGGGGGGGTGATTTGAATTTTTAATCCTTTTTATTTTTTTTATATTTTTTTTTACTTTTTTAAAACATTTTTTTTTGCATTTATTAGACCGCCTAGGGGTATTGACATGGGTGGGCGGTGTCGCGGATTGTCAGAGCGGTGGGGGTCGGAAAACATGGCTGCTCCGGAGCGTTAAAGAGAACCTCCTGGAGTATCGTTAAGGTGAGGGGCAAAGTGGTAAAGTATATGTATATGAGATTGTGTGAGGTTAGGGGCGAGGCTGGAGAGGGCAATATGAATTTTGTGGCTTGCTATGGTCCAAAGTGTGTGAGATTGCAGAGATGGTGGTGTGAGTTTGGGTTTTGTGGCGGTTCTGGCACAAACGTATGTGCGCTATTGTGACGAAAAGTAGCCTATTGTTTAATCGGGTGTATTAACTATGTTTGTGGAAAATTTCAGCCAAATCGGTGGAGCGGTTTTTCCGTGATTGAGGAACAAACATCCGAACATGCAAACATCCAAACACACAAACCCACAAACTTTCACATTTATAATATTAATAGGATATATATATATAAATGTATATATAAATAATATGTTGTTTCAATTAAAATTGTGTCATGCACTTTGTGCACAGGTTTGGCATCCATGGATGGAAAGAGACACCCTGCAGTGAAGCTATGCAAGAAGAGAAAAAGGGGCGGGCCAGACGGGTGAAGGAGGTGTGGTTTTCTAAGCAAACTTGAAAACACGTCTTTCACCCGTCTGGCTCGTCCCTCCTTCACTGCCTCTCAGATCTTGCTCCTGCAATGAAGCCACACAGGCAGGGAAGTAGGGGCAGGCCAGACGGGTGAAGGAGGCGTGGTTTCAAGCTTGCCGAGAAAACCACGCCTCCTCCCGTCTGGCCCGCTCCTCCTTCCCTGCCTGTGTGGCTTCATTGCAGGAGCCAGATCTGAGAGGCAGTGAAGGAGAGGCGGGCCAGACGGGAGAAGGCGTGGTTTTCTCGGCAAGCTTGAAACCACGCCTCCTTCACCTGTCTGGCCCGCCCCTACTTCCCTGCCTCTCATATCTCGCTCCTGCAATGACGCGACACAGGAAGGAAGGAGGGGCAGACCAGGCAGGCACCATGCTGCTCTCCTTTTGATTCGCACAGACGGGACACAGACGCTGCACACGCTGCATTCGGACTATAAGACGCACACCCATTTTCCTCCCATATTGGGAGGAAAAAAGTGTGTCTTATAGTCCGAAAAATACGGTAATTAGGAAGACAGAATTTCAGTGAAATAACCGTCCTCGGTTGAGAGACTATACCTGGTAATAATCCCAGCGTCATTGCAAAACAAAGGCCTCTTGGAAGGTCGAGCATGATGCTAAAGGGAGCAAACCTTTATTGGGTTATTTCACTGAAATTCTGTCTTCCTAATTACATCAGGGAAGACAGGCTTGCACATTCCAGTGAGCACCCTCTATTGGTTTGCAACGTTGAGGCAGCAGCTGACTTCCTAATTACATCATGGAAGACAGATCTGCATATTCTTACCATGGTCCCTTGCGAAGTGGAGTGCTAAAGGCTTAATAAGTCTCCACACACCTATATGGTGGTCTCTCCCCAAGGAGTGACAATATCCCCTTAACTTTGTATTCTTTACTCATACATGTTCTATTAGCATTGTATATGAATTATGCACTTACCCTTTATAATTTCTGACATTCATTTAGGATTACTGATACTAATTTATAAATGATCAATTGTATAATTATTTTGTACATTTGGGATATGAGTTTTTGTGCTGCTCACTTCGCACCTTAGGAGTTCTTTACGGTCTGCGAATATGATTGTCTTATGTGCAGTTATCTTTGTCTACTGGTCCTAAGGATGGACGTTTTCCCCATAATCTGGTCTCTCAGCCTCTCACTTCTAACAAATCAATTCTCTCCAGGCTGCGCTGATGAAGTCCAACCAGACAGAAACGGTGCCGTCCGTAGCTGAGAAATTGATTTGGTTATAACCCCGCATTACGCAGTAAAGACTTCTGGGAAAGTCAGGCATGATGTTCAGGGTGCTTCCCATAGAGGGCAACATAACAGAGGCACTGTTTCCCTATTTACATCTTGGGAGACAGATTTGCATATTCCTCCCATTCTGGTAGTTGGGGTTTCTAAATTTTACATATATGTAGTGATTTGGCAGGGCATCTGGCATCACTGACTTAATTGCATTGTGATGTCAGGGACTCAGTGGCGTAACTAGGAATGGCGGGGCCCCATGGCAAACTTCTGACATGGGCCCCCCCCCCCCGACCAACGCCAAAGACCTCGACTAACCCAATCCCCCCCCCCCCCGCATTTATGTGAACATTATTATGCCCCATAGTGGCCCCTGCAAAAAGTATTATTCCCCATAGTGGCCCCTGCACACAGTATTATGCCCCATTGTGGACACCAATGAACAATTATTATACTCTGGGGTCTTTTCATAATAAATCGGAGACCCAGGGGGGCATAAAAACATAAAAAACCACTGTTACTCACCTGCACTCTGCGGTAACGGCCTTTAAAAAAAAAAAAAAAAACAACCCTGCAGTGGTAGCCTCTAATGGGCCCCTAATGTCACGGCCCTGTGGCTGCTGCTACCCCGGTAGTTACGCCACTGCCGGTGCTCATTACTATAGCGTCTGGTCTCAACTTCTCCCAGTGTAGGGTCACAGTGATATCAGATGCTGTATCTTGCAGCAGTAGCGGCTGCACATTGGCAACTGACGGAGTACATCTGCTTATTGGAGGCAAATTTCACTTGGTCAAAATTTATTTTAATATTCTGCACCTATATTTTTCATATTTAATTGGCTAATTAAAGCTTTCCAGTAACGGGCAAGTTTAGGGCACGTGAAAGTGAAGGCTGAAACAAACATTGGAGGATTGTTTTGGTCTGCATCTCCCTAATTATTATGAATATTTAGTTGCATGCATTAGTTGCAGACAGTATATAGATACAGTAAAACTCCCCCTCCCCCCTTCCCTATCAGCATGTCTTTCGAGTGTGGGAGGAAACCCACGCAAACATGGCGAGAGCATACAAATTCTTTGCAGATATTGTCCTAGGCAGGATTCGAACCCAGGACTCCAGAGCTGCAAGGCTGCAGTGCTAACCACTGAGCCACCGTGCTGCCGCAGTAAAAACTTTTTAGAACAGTGAATACAATATTAAACTACTATGAAAAGCGTAAAAAAAAAAAAATGAAATTTTTTTTACCTTTGGAAAATACTTGGACAGTCCCATGAACGCAAGTTGTAATGTAAGAAATGGAGCAAATATTGACTGTAGAAAAAAAACAAACAAACAATTAAATACTGTATCTTTAAAATTTAAGGAAGTTGGAAAAAAAAATTATATTATATTATAATATATATATATATATATATATATATATATATATATATATATATATATACATACACAGTCCTATGAAAAAGTTTGGGCACCCCTATTAATCTTAATCATTTTTAGTTCTAAATATTTTGGTGTTTGCAACAGCCATTTCAGTTTGATATATCTAATAACTGATGGACACAGTAATATTTCAGGATTGAAATGAGGTTTATTGTACTAACAGAAAATGCGCAATATGCATTAAACCAAAATTTGACCGGTGCAAAAATATGGGCACCTCAACAGAAAAGTGACATTAATATTTAGTACATCCTCCTTTTGCAAAGATAACAGCCTCTAGTCGCTTCCTGTAGCTTTTAATCAGTTCCTGGATCCTGGATGAAGGTATTTTGGACCATTTCTTTCTACAAAACAATTCAAGTTCAGTTAAGTTTGATGGTCGCCGAACATGGACAGCCCGCTCTCAAATGATCTGAAAACAAAGATTGTTCAACATAGTTGTTCAGGGGAAGGATACAAAACGTTGTCTCAGAGATTTAACCTGTCAGTTTCCACTGTGAGGAACATAGTAAGGAAATGGAAGACCACAGGGACAGTTCTTGTTAAGCCCAGAAGTGGCAGGCCAAGAAAAATATCAGAAAGGCAGAGAAGAAGAATGGTGAGAACAGTCAAGGACAATCCACAGACCACCTCCAAAGAGCTGCAGCATCATCTTGCTGCAGATGGTGTCACTGTGCATCGGTCAACTATACAGCGCACTTTGCACAAATAGAAGCTGTATGGGAGAGTGATGAGAAAGAAGCCGTTTCTGCACGTATGCCACAAATAGAGTTGCCTGAGGTATGAAAAAGCACATTTGGACAAGGCAGCTTCATTTTGGAAACAAAAATTGAGTTGTTTGGTTATAAAAAAAGGCGTTATGCATGGCGTCCAAAAAGAAACAGCATTCCAAAAAAAACACATACTACCCACTGTAAAATTTGGTGGAGGTTCCATCATGCTTTGGGGCTGTGTGGCCAATGCCGGCATCGGGAATCTTGTTGAAGTTGAGAGTCGCATGGATTCCACTCAGTATCAGCAGATTCTTGAGAATAATGTTCAAGAATCAGTGACGAAGTTGAAGTTACGCCGGGGATGGATATTTCAGCAAGACAATGATCCAAAACACCGCTCCAAATCCTCAGGCATTCATGCAGAGGAACAATTACAATGTTCTGGAATGGCCATCCCAGTCCCCAGACCTGAATATCATTGAACATCTGTGGGATGATTTGAAGCGGGCTGTCCATGCTCGGCGACCATCTAACTTAACTGAACTTGAATTGTTTGTCCAAAATACCTTTATCCAGGATCCAGGAACTGATTAAAAGCTACAGGAAGCGACTAGAGGCTGTTATCTTTGCAAAAGGAGGATCTACTAAATATTAATGTCACTTTTCTGTTGAGGTGCCCATACTTTTGCACCAGTCAAATTTTGGTTTAATGCATATTGTGCATTTTCTGTTAGTACAATAAACCTCATTTCAATCCTGAAATATTACTGTGTCCATCAGTTATTAGATATATCAAACTGAAATGGCTGTTGCAAATACCAAAATATTTAGAACTAAAAATGATTAAGATTAATAGGGGTGCCCAAACTTTTTCATAGGACTGTATATATATATATATATATATATTAAACTCACTGTTCCCGGTGCTCTGGAGTCCTCCCAGTGCAGTCTGGTCCTTTTGCTTCCATGTCTCATTGTTCTCTCCCTGAGTTCTGCTGGAGCCGCTGATTGGCCTCAGCGGTCACACATAGTGACATCACATGCCTTTCGCTGAGGCTTTGGCCTCAGACATGTCGAAACAGGACAGAGAAGACCAGACCACGCTGGGAGGCACTCGAGCACTGTGGAAAGGAGTGTATGAATTTTTTTTTTACATTTTTTTCACTGCCCCCCGGCTGATTTAAAAATTTAATGGGTTGTCTAATTTTGCCTGGAAACCCCTTTAAGCACACCATTTTAAATAGTTCAAACTAAACCATTGTACATTATAATTTGTAAGTCATCATTCCTATATTTTTTCTAGAGCATAACATTACACTCACCGGCCACTTTATTAGGTACACCATGCTAGTAACGGGTTGGACCCCCTTTTGCCTTCAGAACTGCCTCAATTCTTCGTGGCATAGATTCAACAAGGTGCTGGAAGCATTCCTCAGAGATTTTGGTCCATATTGACATGATGGCATCACACAGTTGCCGCAGATTTGTCGGCTGCACATCCATGATGCGAATCTCCCGTTCCACCACATCCCAAAGATGTTCTATTGGATTGAGATCTGGTGACTGTGGAGGCCATTGGAGTACAGTGAACTCATGGTCATGTTCAAGAAACCAGTCTGAGATGATTCCAGCTTTATGACATGGCGCATTATCCTGCTGAAAGTAGCCATCAGATGTTGGGTACATTGTGGTCATAAAGGGATGGACATGGTCAGCAACAATACTCAGGTAGGCTTTGGCGTTGCAACGATGCTCAATTGGTACCAAGGGGCCCAAAGAGTGCCAAGAAAATATTCCCCACACCATGACACCACCACCACCAGCCTGAACCGTTGATACAAGGCAGGATGGATCCATGCTTTCATGTTGTTGACGCCAAATTCTGACCCTACCATCCGAATGTCGCAGCAGAAATCGAGACTCATCAGACCAGGCAACGTTTTTCCAATCTTCAATTGTCCAATTTCGATGAGCTTGTGCAAATTGTAGCCTCAGTTTCCTGTTCTTAGCTGAAAGGAGTGGCACCCGGTGTGGTCTTCTGCTGCTGTAGCCCATCTGCCTCAAAGTTCGACGTACTGTACGTTCAGAGATGCTCTTCTGGCTACCTTGGTTGTAACGGGTGGCTATTTGAGTCACTGTTGCCTTTCTATCAGCTCGAACCAGTCTGGCCATTCTCCTCTGACCTCTGGCATCAACAACGCATTTCCGCCCACAGAACTGCCGCTCACTGGATGTTTTTTCTTTTTCAGACCATTCTCTGTAAACCCTAGAGATGGTTGTGCGTGAAAATCCCAGTAGATCAGCAGTTTCTGGAATACTCAGACCAGCCCTTCTGGCACCAACAACCATGCCACGTTCAAAGGCACTCAAATCACCTTTCTTCCCCATACTGATGCTCGGTTTGAACTACAGGAGATTGTCTTGACCATGTCTACATGCCTAAATGTACTGAGTTGCCGCCATGTGATTGGCTGATTAGAAATTAAGTGTTAACGAGCAGTTGGACAGGTGTACCTAATAAAGTGGCCGGTGAGTGTATATTCTTTACAACATAGAGCAACACAACTTAGGAAGTACACTTGGTTATAGCTACTTAGTCAGAAAAGTATACAGTAGCTTAGAAAAGTATACAGCAACATGTGAACAGAGTGAGAGAGCATGCATACAATGGGTCGGTCGGGCTGTATTATTTACATCACTCCGTACAGAGAACTAAATGATCCTGCAGTGTGTCTGTGTTTCTTTCTTTTTAGTTGCTATGATTCCTAGGATTTCTCTATCTGCCATGAGCTTTTATGTGTTTTTCTCTCTTGTTATATACTACTGTACCATCTATGAAACTGTATCACTGAAATTTCCCCATTGTGGGACTATTAAGGGATTATCTTATTTCTGCGGCTCTCTTAGGGGCTTCAGTTTTACAGCGTTCACTGTGAAGCCAAAATGACATGTCACCTGTATTCTATGTTTCGGTACGATTCTGGGGATACCAAATTTATATGGTTTTATTTACATTTTAACCCCTTAACAAAAATGTTTTTTACTAAAAGTTGCCATATTCTGACAGCCATAACTTTTTTTTTATACTTCCATGTACAGGGATGTATAGGGCGTCTTTTTTTGCGAGGCTGGGTGTACTTTTCAGTTCTACCATTTTTGGGAATTGCTTTTGCTTTGATCATTTTTTATTAAAATTTTTATCAACAGCAAAACAGTGAAAAAAATGGCGGTTTACCGTACAGGAAAAATATTTTTATAGATTTGTAGAGCGGGCATTTTCGGACACAGGGATACCTAACATGTATGTGTTTCACAGCATTTATCATATTTTTCGGACTATAACACGCACTTTTTTCCCTCCAAATATGGGAGGAAAATGGGATGCATCTTAAAGTCCGAATGCAGCGCTGGAAATACGGTGTGTCTGTGTCCCGTTCCTATCCCGTCTGTGCGATGCAGAGAATGGCTACAGATAGAGGGTACAGGCGGCACAGGCAAGTTACAAGAAAGCCTGTGGCGCCTGTACTTGTTTATCATGCCCCTTCCTGACATCTGTGAGGACGACGAGGCATGTTGACGAGTAGATAGATACTACTGTACATTGACTTGTCTATCTACTAGACAAGTCAATGTACAGTAAAATCTATCTACTCGGGAACTTCGCTCAACTTACCTGCTCAGAAGTGCTGCCGCTGCCCACTGCTTGTCCGGTCCTCTGTCCTTCATGTGGCTTCAGAGTGCCCTGTGCCCCGCAGACTAGTATTATAGAGAAGGCGGGGCTTAGGAGAGTGTGGGCGGGTACTGGGAGGGGAGACTTGAGTGATGCACTCACGTCTCCCCGCCCACACCAAGCCCCGCCTACTCCTTGCATCTCTACAATAGTAGTCTAGGGAGGTGGGGGGGGGGGAGGAGCAGGGCGCTCTGAAGACATGTGAAGGACAGAGGACCAGACCGGACCAAGAAGAACTGGGAGCTGCAGCTGTGCGGGTAAGTGGACACCGGTGGGGTGGGGGGGAAATATTATATTATTATGTTATTAAATATTTTACAAATTTTTACAATTTTTTCCCCTTTTTTCTTCTCTTATGGTCCGGTGCGTCTTATAGTCCGAAAAATACGGTAACTACTTTTATATGTGTTCTAGGGAAAGGGGGGGTGATTTGAATTTTTAATACTTTTTTTTTTGCATTTATTAGATTGCAAAAAATCATCATTTCTTTTGCAGGCTGCATAGACAAGCCTGCAAAAAAAGAGATTGCAGACTAGCTGGGGAGTCTTTACAAGGCAACACAAATCACTTGTCAATCCACTTCAATTTAAACTTGGGTTTAATGAAAAATGTTGTAATTGCACTTGATCATGATGAAAATGGTTTCCAGTATTTGAAGGAGAAGTTTGGCACACTGAAAACAGAGGCTAAAATAAAGGGTAGAATCAACTAAATAATGCATGATGACACATTCAGAAAAAAACTCAACCCTCTAGAACTTGTAGCTTGGGATGCATTTGTGCTAGCAGTGCAGAACATGTTTGGGAACAGACGAGCTGAAAATTCTGCTGAATCAGTAGACAACCTGCTTACAACATATGAACGACTTGTCTGCCGAATGTCATTGAAAATGCATTTCTTACATTGCCATCTGGACTTTTTCCCACCCAATTTGGTACACGTAAGTAACGAACATGGAGAGCGGTTCAATATAGATATTTCTACAATGGAGAACAAATATCGAGGCTGCTAGAATCCCAACATGATGGGAGACCACTTGTTTTTGCAACGGGAAATTATGACCATTCACAAACACAAAAGCAAATGCCTGAAGCACTTTTAAAAGTCCTGGGCCTTGCTCAAGTAAGGCTTTTTAACTGAAAAACGAGATTTTTTTGAAATTTTATTATTCCATTACATTTTCATACACTGTTTACTACGAAAACTTTGATGTAGATCACATTATAATTGTTCAATGCTTTCCAAATGCTAATTCATTGAGGCATACTTATGCATACCAAAATTTTCAAATGTGTTACAACAATTCTGACTTCGGATTTGGAATCTGCACACTCGATTTGGTATAGGACAAATGTTTTTTGTCCAGTAGCAGACGAAAAGTTATTTTTTGTTGCGTGGTGTTATAACCACTAAGCATTTAGCTACCTCTGATAAAACAGAAATTAATGTGGAAATGCGTCAAGTGTTAGATTGTGTGTTATATCATAGCTACTGTGAAGGAAATATCTGATCCCTTGCCGATTTTGTAAGTGCCCGATCTCCGTTTTCAGGTTTCCGTCTTCTGCCGACAGAAGATGGAAATCTGGCAGACCGTATCCGGCCATGAGCGACTGTGAGCGGTTTGTGCTCTCCACGGTGAAACCGTTTTTCTTTCCTGTATGTCCGACTTTGTGTCCGGTTAAAAAACAAAACGGTTTCGCTGCGGAGAGCACAAAACGCTCACAGGTGCTCACGGCCGGACACTTTCCAAACTGCAAAAATGACTGCAGGTTTCTGTCTCCTGTCCAGTTTCAGCCAGGAAATGGAAACTTGCAAAACGGAGACTGGGGTGCAGATGTGAACGAGCCAAGACAAAGACATGAACAGTCTATAAATGAGTGATAGAACACCAAACACCAAAAATAAAATCCAGAAACCCATATTGTATAAATTTTATAAATATAGTTTCATTTTGCATATAGAAATAAGTATTTGATCCCTCTTAATACTTGGTGGCAAAACCCTTGTTGGCAAGCACAGCAGTCAGATGTTTTTTTGTAGTTGATGAGGTTTGCAAACATGTCAGTGGTTAAGTAATTTAGATATGCATTCCTGACAATTGTTTCTTATAATACTCATTTAGAAAAATGCTGTCTTATTATCTAAGAGCTCTGCTCCTGCTCCATTCACATTGGGTACTTACCATGGTCAAGACACGGTATAAAAGGCTACCTGGGGACTCCCTGGCTTCCCTGCCACCAAAGGTATCAATTTCCACCTTCTTTACCCCGTGAGGGGAACAGCAGGGATCAATTATGTCTGAGGCATGCAGGGATCCACAGGCTCCATCTCCCTCCTCCTCTAAGTAGATGGCAGCGATTCAGCCTCCCTGCTGGATCTGAGGCAGAGGGACCAGGACTCTCCTGGAGCTCTTGCTGATGACTTGGGCCTTCCACAGGTACCTGCTTATCCCACTATCTGCTCCAGCCCCTGACCCTACCCTGGCTCCCACTCGTCCCCTGGACATAGCACAGCAGAGATCAGCGGCGGCAGGGGCGCCGCTGCTCTCCATTGCCGCTTCTCAGGCTGGTGGACTAAGAGACTCTCAGCAATCGCTACAGATGACCCTTCCATTACTTAGACAGAGTGGCTGGCAACCATCTGCACGTGACTTGGGCCCTGATTGGGGCGTTAGCCCACCTTCCAAGAGATCCTTGTTTAACTCCCCTAGGCCTGCCTAGCAGCGCCCTTTACCTGGCTCAGATTTCTCCTCGGATGAGGACATGGTACCGCCTGTCACTTGCAAAAAAACTCAGAGGCCCAACTCTGCTCCTGCGGCCCTCCGTGCTGAGGTGTCTTCTTTTGTATCTTTCCTTCCACCACCAGAGGAAGCTACACTTACTTTACAGAAGCATCCAGAACTACAGGCCCTCCTCGCCCTGAGTACAAGGGACATGGACAGTCTTGCTATTGATCTGAAACATGCATGGTGCCAGGACCTGCATGTAGTGAAATCTGACATTTCTGACCTGCAGCACCGGGTGGCGGCCCTCGAGAGTTATTGAAAACCATAACGGCCGCAATAACATACGTATTCGTGGCCTCCCGGAGTCCGTCCAAACGGTTGACCTCGTCTCTACCCTCATGAGTATTTTTAACTCGATCCTTGGCCATCCCCTCTTAGTCTCACATCATACCTCCCAACTTTCAAAGAAGAGAAAGAGGGACAAAATGTGCCCCGCAGCAAATTTAGCTCCGCCCACTTCTAAGTTGACTCCGCCTGTTATCCATTTTTTTCCATGTGCTCCCACAAAGTATAATCCTCCTACAGTCACCCTAACGGGATATGCCCCCACATTATAATGTTCCCTTCCAATTGAGCCACAGTAAGAAGTCACGCTCCTAGTGCCCCAGTATAAACTGGGGGAAAATAGGAAGTGGAGGACATTAAACAATGGGGTAGTTGGAGGGGGACAAATTAATGGCAACTGGAGTGGAACATTAAAGTGGGTGCAACTAGAGGGGGGAGATTAAACTGGGGTAGCTGGAAGGGGAACATTAAACTGAGAGCAACTAGAGGCGGACATGCTGTCCCCAGTTTAATGTGCACTCTGCACCCCAAATCTCTCCTCCCACACTACACCCCACATCTCTCCCCTGCACACAGTGCACTCTGTACCCCACATCTCTCCTTCCATATTACACCCCACATCTCTCCCCTGCACAGTGCACCCCACATCTCTCCCCTGCACACAGTGCACCCCACATCTCTCCCTCCATACTACACCCTACATCTCTCCCCTGCACACAGTGCACTCTGCACCCCACATCTCTCCTTCCACACTACACCCCACATCTCTCCCCTGCACACAGTGCACCCCACACTACACCCCACATCAGTGCCTCTTATGAAGCCAAGGTACAGCAGTGATAGGTAAAGGACACAGCGACTCCCCAACCCAGAGTTTGGAGCGACTGGAGTGGTACTAGTCAAGAATGAGAGTGGCAACCGCAGCCGAAAAATATTTAGCACAATCCGGGACAGCCAACCCGCTTCTCCATTTGGACCTGAACAGGGTGGACCTAGCGATCCGTGGTGGCTTAGCAGCCCAGATTAACTTCCTGAAAACCTACCCCACCACTGAGAAAAACCGGGATGGTAGAATCACAGGCACAGTTTGGAAGAGTTACAACAGTCGGAGGAGGACATTCATTTTTAATAAGTTAATGCGGCCAGCCATGAAAGGCCCTTGATGTCCCATTGTGCTAGGTCAGTCTGCAAGGTGCGTTGGATCGGGAGTAGGTATCCGTCAGATTAGTAGGGAGGTGCACCTCCAAGTATTTGGGGCACCAAGGACCGTCTCTGGCAGGAAAACATTAAGGGCAGTACTTTTAGTTACTGTAAATGCCATAGACACTGATTTCCCTCAGGACGGGAAGCGGATGAGTAACAAAAAGGAGGACATTGTCCGTGAACGCTAATACTTTTAAATGGAGACCAGAGACCTGGAGGCCCTTGATCCATCAACAACTGAATATTTATCATTTTTTTATAATACTCCTTCTCCAAACAAAAAGAAAAGTGTTTTTTGTTAACTCAACAAAAATGCAAGCAAACTTACCCAAAAGAATCAACAGATAATTTTTGTTGCATCCAGAAAAATGGCTGCTTCCCAATCTAAAATAAAATTTGTGATATAAAGCAAAGTTGCTTTACCTTCTCCTCTTAGGTAAGAGAAGAAGAGGAACTATAACAAATAGATATGAGCTCATACCATTCGATCGAGTAGGGATTCGATCGAATATTACGGTATTCGACATATTCGATTCCGATCGAATACCACGCGGTAAATACAGTAAAAATTCTTATCCCCTCCCACCTTCCCTGGCGCTTTTTTTTTTGCACCAATAACTGTGCAGGGAAGGTGGGACAGGAAGTAGGAAAACGTAGACAGCGAAAAAAAAAATAGGAAAAAGTCATTGGCTGGCTAAATCAGGTGACCTTGGATTTATAAGAATAGTGTCAGCCATATTCGTGTCAGATGTGGTTTGGTGAGAGAGGGAGAGACATCGTGATCAGGGTCAGAGAGAGATTTTAGCTTCTGCTAGGCAGGAAAACTGAAAATCAACAGCTCTTTTCAGAGCTACACTGCAGGAAGTGTATATATACACCTCCAGTATATAGACTCAACCTGCCAAAATTTCATAAAAGCCCTCTTTAGGGCTCAATTCACCCCAAGGGCCAAAAATTAAAACTCTGTTGGTGCAAGGCTCAAGTCACCTCAAAGGCCAAAAACACTGCTGTTTAAAGGCTCTGCTGTTTAAAACTCTGCTGGTTAAAGGCTCAATTCACCCAAAGGGCCAAAAACTAAAACTCTGCTGCTACAAGGCTCAATTCACACCAAGGGCCGAAAACATTGCTGGTTAAAGGCTCAACTCACCTGAAGGGCCAAAATCACTGTTGGTTAAAGGTTCAATTCACCCCAAGGGCCAAAAACACTGCTGTTTAAAGGCTCTGCTGCGACAAGGCTCAATTCACCCCAAGGGCCAAAAACTAAAACTCTGTTGGTGCAAGGTTCAAGTCACCTCAAGGGCCAAAAACATTGCTGGTTAAAGGCTAAACTCACCCAAAGGGCCAAAAATACTGCTGGTTAAAGGGCCATTTCACCCAAAGGGCCCAAAACACTGCTAGTTAAAGGCTCAATTCACCCAAAGGGCCAAAAACACTGCTGGTTAAAGGCTCAACTCAACTCAAGGGCAAAAAACACTGCTGGTTAAAGGCTCAATTCACCCAAAGGGCCAAAACACTGCTGGTTAAAGGCTTAAGTCACCCAAAGGGCCAAAAACACTGCTGGTTAAAGGCTCAACTCACCCCAAGGGCGAAGAACTAGAACACTGCTGGTTAAAGGCTCAACTCACCCCAAAGGCCAAAAACACTGCTGATTAAAGGCTCAATTCACCCCAAGGGCCAAAAACACTGCTGGTTAAAGGCTCAATTCACCCCAAGGGCCAAAAACACTGCTGGTTAAAGGTTCAACTCACCCCAAGGGACAAAAACACTGCTGGTTATAGGCTCAACTAACCCAAAGGGCCATAAACTAAATTACTGCTCAATTCATCCCATATGCTCCTACAATCCTTAATTCATCCCAAGAGCCTAATAATCTGCTACTACAAGGAACAATTCACCTTAAGGGTCTCAATCTCTGCTACTACAAGGGTCAACTCACCTCAAGGGCATAATACTCTGCTGGTACAAGGCTCAACTCACTTCAAGGGCCTCAATCTCTGCTACTAGAAGGCTCAATTCACCTTAAGGGCCTCAATCTCTGCTGGTGCAAGGCTCGACTCATCCAAAAGGCCAAAAACACTGCTGGTTAAAGGCTCAATTCACCCCAAGGGCCAAAAACACTGCTGGTTAAAGGCTCAATTCACCCCAAGGGCCAAAAACACTGCTGGTTAAAGGTTCAACTCACCCCAAGGGACAAAAACACTGCTGGTTATAGGCTCAACTAACCCAAAGGGCCATAAACTAAATTACTGCTCAATTCATCCCATATGCTCCTACAATCCTTAATTCATCCCAAGAGCCTAATAATCTGCTACTACAAGGAACAATTCACCTTAAGGGTCTCAATCTCTGCTACTACAAGGGTCAACTCACCTCAAGGGCATAATACTCTGCTGGTACAAGGCTCAACTCACTTCAAGGGCCTCAATCTCTGCTACTAGAAGGCTCAATTCACCCCAAGGGCCTAATACTCTGCTGGTGCAAGGCTCAACTCACCTCAAGTGCCTCAATCTCTGCTGGTAGCTCAGCTTAAGGTTCTATAACTTAATTTGGAAGGGCTGACCTCAAGGGCCAGAAAATAATTTTTTTTGAGGTCTCACCACATCTCACAATGAAAGTTAAGGGGGGGGGCTGTTGGATTTCCCATTGCCTATGCCATCTGTGGTTGTCATGGGCAACGTGATTTAAAAGGGTGCTTGCTAATGTTTCTTTAGCTTACAATGTGTCTTTCTGTCCATACTAATGTAGAGGAAAGAAGGTTTCCAAGTATTTTTCCACTTTCATAGAGGTTGTATTGAGTTTGGAAAGTATCTAGTTGATAGGCTGTGATAGTGGGGTAACACTGGGACTTGGGCGTGTTAGATGCACCCAGGCATTCTTCCCCTGCTGTCCCAGTTGCATTCCAAAGGTGTTGGCATCATTTGCTGAGGTGCCATTGTGGCTTGGTGACTCTCCTTAGTCGAATTGTGGTTTCCCCTGAAACAAGCATTTTTTCCCCATAGACTATAATGGGATTCGATATTCAGTCGAATATTGAGGGTCTACTGGAAACGAATATCGAATATTTCACTACTCACTCATCTCTAATAACAACGTAATTATGCTGTTACAACAGACCTATCTACATGAAAGAACATTTGATCTCTAGAGCCTGCAGCTGTCACTGCCAACCAGGCCTACTTCCTGTAGTTACTACGGTATCTGAATCCACTAACTTTTAAGTTCATATGTTCAGTACATAGGAATATGTTTGAGATAAATGACCATTAATACTAAATTGTACTCAATTAATAAACATTCCTTTTCTAGGTTTCTATGTTATGTTAAGCTTAACATCAGAAGTATCGGCGTCCACCATCAGGGCGCCGAGAACTGTGGTTTTTACTGCATCCTCTAATCTTGGGGTCTCTGAAACTATACATCCGCTACATAGAAACTCTCCTGATGAACCTAGCATGGAGAATGATGCTGGGGGAAACGCGTAGAGGGAACAGTTTGTAATTAAAAACTAATGGAATAGTGCATTAGCAGAAATATCATTGAGCTGCAATTCAGAGATTTAGTGCAGACAATAGTGCTATGCATATCCAGAATGTTTTACTGCGGTTAGGGACAGAATAGAAACAATGTATCTCTGTCCGACCCCTGAATATATGCTAATATATAGGAGGATATAGACAGTAATCACGGGCATAATATAGTGGTTACAGTGTCATTTACTGAGCATCAGCGACGTAGTGACAAATTTAAAGTGCAAGGATCTATTCAAATCAAGGCTTTAGCACTTACTACTGCAGTATTCTTCTTGTTTGAATTAGGTGGAGCTTTAGAAGTGGGTGTGTGGGTGAGGTTGAGTTCATAGTGTTGAACTAGTGCTATCGTATCCCCCACAAAACTGACACTTTTGCTTCACCAACATTAAACCTATTCAGGCAAAAAAACAATTTTGGGGAGTGAGCTACTCTCTTGATGCTCAGGATATGTTTTTAACCAGAGTGTTTTCTATCATTGCCCTACAATACAATACCGACTAATATAGGGCTACAGGCTCCTCACTTCTCAGTTAGGGATTGTTCATACCTTATGCTGAGGGTAATTTATTTGGAGGAGTACAGTTTTCACGTATGTTATCACTATATATATGGTTTTAATATTCCCAATAAAGAATTGAAGTTTTATCTTATATTTTTTTGCCACTAAATTTACTTTACAATTAGACCCGCCTGTGTTTCTAGGTTTCTATATTGACTATAAAGACAACTGCTGCACCCATTGAACAAATACTAAAGAATAAGAAGTACAAAATATTTAAGTAGTAATCTTACCAGGTACTTGCAGATAAACAGTCTAACGGTCAATGCCAAAATAGCACTTCCGGCAAGCCTGAAAATGCGGAAAGAGTCCAATTCTTCCACTGCACTACCGGTTTCAGTAGCTGGCTTGTCACTACCGAGCTGGTTTCTAAGCTTCATAGCCTCATCAAATCTAGTAATGTATTGGTTCAGGCCTGTTGGCGCAGACTCAAAGGTCACATCTGTTCTATTTCTCAAAACATTGCTGTCGTTCTTGAACTCAGAATTCTTGCTTAAGTCTTTAGTTTCCATTGTGTATAACTCCATACAGTCCACTCCGGCACAAGGGTGATCACTTGAAGTTCCATTGTCTCCGGCAAGAATAGTCTTTCGCTTCATTAAAGATGGTTGCAACAAGAAAGAGTCTGAGTTATCAAGTTGTTCCATTCTGAGTTCATCTACTGAGAAAAAACAATGAAAGAAAGAAAGAAAGAAAGAAAGAAAGAAAGAAAGAAAGAAAGAAAGAAAGAAAGAAAGAAAAAAAAAACAACTTTACCAGATATAGAGTTTGAGTTTTCAAAAAAAAAAAAAGTTTTCTAGAATAAATGAAAAAATTAATAGGAAGACTGCTAAACCCTGACAATTATATTCAGATCCTTGCAAACATGCTTTACTCCTTTTCAACCTTAAAGGTTATGGACACATTTGCGAATTTAAAAAACAAACAGAACAAAACAAACAAAAACTTGGTGAGCAAGCTGTGAAAATTCATTCCTATTCAGCAGCCCTTATTTCCAATTTACAGTCTCTATTTTCAGGGTCCATTCACACGGAGGAAAGTGGTGCTATATTTGGCACTGAAGAATTTTCCACGCTGAAAAAAAAAGCCTCCTATTGACTTCAATGAGTTTCTGCTAGTTTTTTTTTTTTTTTTTTTAACACTCGTGCAATTTTCTGCTAGCGAGTAGAAAATAAAGCTAGTGGAACCCATTTAAATCAATGGGAGGCTTTTTTTTTCAGCGAGGAAAGTTCAGCGCCACTTTCCTCCATATGAATGGATCCTTAGGAATTCACTAGCAGTGGCAACACAATCTCTTTGTTCTCATTTCACCTGCACAACTTCAGCAATCACCCCCACCCCTTCCTTGTTCTTTGCCTGTTTGTAGTCTCAAAAAGTGCTTGCTCGCAATGGCATTCAATGGCTCATTGGGAAAAGTAATTTTTAACTAATCACATACTTGCATGGGCTTTAGAAATGCTATTCCACACCTACCTGAGGTAAATTGCCTCAGTGGTTTTTGAATAAGTCAATTTTTATTCATATGCTAATGAGCTTCCAGCCAGCACAAGAAGTTCCCAGCAGCACTCGTCTCTGCTATTATCTCCTATGTGTGTATGTGCAAGCAGGAAGCTGAGTCGTCATGATCATCATCATCAGCAACCTGTGCTGTATACACCCATAGGAAACAATAGCAAAGAGGGTGCACAATGCATATGAATAAAAACGGATTTATTCAGAAACCACTGAGGCAATCTATATACTAAAGGTAGGTGTGGAAAAGCCTTTCTAAAGGCTATGCAAGGATGTGATTAGTTAAAAATGACTTTTCCCAATGATAGAGCACCTTTAATATAAAGGAGCCTGGCGTCATATGATTTATGTACATGCCCCTTTCCAATAGAAAAAGTAAAGAAAAAACTGAACATGTATGACAATGCTGTCTTTATTTGAGGTATGTGGCCTCTAGTGAAAGTAAAAAAAATATAAATGCCCGCATACAAAATATTACATCAATCTTAGGTTTTTTGACACACCAGGTCAAAAAACTGGTCTTGAAAAAGACCTATTCATAGGATGTACCCATATCCCATTACAAAATAGAGCCCTCTGTTTAGTATACAGGCTAATACTATTAGATGATCATTGTTTCTATTGGTATTGGGGAAAAAGAGTCAAGCGGATAGTGTGTTTATTTAGATCGAGGCACTGCATGCACGGCATGCATAATTCACTAAGGTTGATGGAGAGGAGATATCTTGATATATATATATATATCAAATCAAATCAAACAAGCTTTATTGGCACGTCCGAGTAGATATTTGGCATTTGCCAAAGCTAGTAAAGTGTGTGTGTGTGTGGGAGTTGGATTCGGGTAGGTGAGTGGTGGGTATGGGAGGTGGGGCGGATGGTTCGGGGTATAACAGTCCGTGGAGTTTCATCTTCCTCTTAATTGGTGACCGCTATATGGGGAGGTGGGGTGGGGCGGGTGTATTGGGGTAAATATAACAGTCCGTGGAGTCTCATCTTCCTCTTAGTTGGTCACAGCTGGACATGTATCTCCAGCGATCTCCACAGTGGCCTTCTTCAATACAAGGTGATCTAAGCAATAGACATTCCCCAAAATGGTATAACTAAAAAGTACATCTGGCCTCGCAAAAAAACAAAAACAAACAAACACTCTATGCATCTCCTACAGCTGCAGGGTCACCTGTCAATGTGGCCTTGCAGCTGTTGCAAAACTACAACTCCCATATATTAAATATTTTACCATTTTTTGCTTCAAAATTTTTTTCCCCTATTTTCCTCCTCTAAAACCTAGGTGCGTCTTATAGTCCGAAAAATACGGTATATTTTTTTTTAAAAAAAGAAAACTTTTAAATCACCCCCCTTTTCTCTAGATAATATATAAATAAACATTAGGCATCCCCAAGTCAAAAAATGCCCAAAATATTAAAATGCAAAAACATTTGTCCTATATGGTAGCAGGAAAACAAATCAAAATGGCTGATTTGGTGGGGTTTTTTTTAGCCAAATTGCCTTCCTAAAAAAAAATTATATATATATATATATATATATATATATATATATATATATATATATATGGAACAAAAAGTGATCAAAACAGCATACATTCCCTGCTCACTCCAAAGTAAAAAAAGAAAGACATAAGAAAACAGCTGTACTGCATTTTTTTTTCTCAATTCCACCTCATTCTGAATGTACAAAATAATAAGTGGTACCATTTTGAAGTACAACTTGTAACATAAAAATCTACTTCTGTTTACTATGTAAACAGAAAAATGAGAAAGTTATGTCTTTTGGAATGCAGGGAGTAAAAAAAAACAAACACACTATAATGAAAGATGTCTGCGTCTCCTAGGAGTTAGGGGGCGTTCACACTACCGTCCCTTAAAGGAAATCTATCTTTGACATTTTTAACTAAACATATCTTTGCATAGCCTTTAGAAAGGCTATTCAAGAGATATCTTTTACTTTCTCATCAGCACTGGCGTTTTTGAAATATTCCAATTTTAGTGATATTAAAATTAGACAGCAAGGAGCACCACCAGCCTTCCTCTTCTCACTGCCCTCTAGAAGCAGTGAAGAAATGTAGGAGGAGGGATCCTGTGTAAAGAAGAAGGCGTTGAGAAGGGGAAGGCCGCTTCTGCGGCGCTCAAGCAACAGTTAAAAGGCTTCCAGTCCTCCATGCCGGCTAATTTGCATATCACTAAATCCAGGATAATAAAAATTGCCAGCATGATAGAATAAAATGTATCCCTGGAATAGTCTTTCTAAAGGCTATGGAAAAATATGTTTAGTTAAAAATGCCTATTGCAAACTTAGATCCCTTTTAACCCCTTAGTGACCCAGGACGTCTTGACTCGCATGGGGATGTATGGAGAGAGCCATACAGGGCAGATGCCGGCTGAATAATACAGCCAGCACCCGCCACTAACAGCTAACTGTTTACCCTGTAGATGCTGAGGTCAAATGGGACCACAGCGTCTAAATTGCGCAGGCGGCATGGGCACCACCTTTTTTCGCTGATTGCTGCCCTCCTGAACGTCACCAGAGGGCGGCAATCGGTTACTATGACAACCGGAAGCCTACTGAAGGAACCCAGGCTTGTCAGGGCTCATTCACATCTGCCTCCGGGGTCTCTGTTATACAGGTTTACGTTTCCTGCACGAAACTGGGCAGGAGACAGAAACCTGCAGTCATGTTTCAAACCCATTCATTTTAATGGGTTTGAAAAATGTCCGGCTGTGAGCGTTTTATGCTCTCCGCGGTGAAACAGTTTTCTTTTAAGTGGACACAGAATCGGAGATACAGGACTTTGTGTATGGTTTAAAAAAAAAACGGTTTCTCTGGAGAACATAAAACGCTCACGGCCGGACTCAGTCTGATAGGTTTCCATCTTCTGCTGGCAGAAGACGGAAACCTGATACGGAGACCCGAACGCTGGTGTGAACCCAGCGTCATAGCATTGATTCTATTGAACTGATGGCATTTTGCTATTCACTGCAATACAGTAGTATTGCAGTGAATAGTATGAGCGATGAAACCCTCTAGGTTTCAAGGATCCTAGGGAGCCTGATCATAAATGTAAAAGAAGAAAAAAAAAAAAGTTTTTGGTACTATTCCGTTATTGGGCCTGCAGAGCTTATCAGCACCAGCAGGGGGACAGCAGCAGTCAGCATCGGGAATGACATCCGAGGACTGACTGCTGGCCCGATGCTTGTGCCCAGCTCTCCTTCCATCTGACCCGTATCCCTCTCTGGCCCAGCTCTCCTTCCATCTGCCCCATACCCCTATCTGGCCCAGCTCTCCTTCCATCTGCCCCGTACCCCTCTCCCCGCCACACGACTAGGCCTGACCGACATTACTAGTTGGCGGGATGCTGCAGGAAGTTTGTCCCTCCGGGTTGCCATAGCTCCCCGCCGTTACTATGGTCGGCGTGTCCCTGAATCTCCGCCACCACTTTCAGGACCCTTTATTGAGCCCCGGTGTGTGCTGTTTTCTTCCTTCCGGTCTCTGTTCTCTTTACCGGCCATGGCTTCCAGTGCCAGCGTCTTTCTTTCCTCCTGAACGCGAACGGCCAGATTGAGAGCGCCGAGGTGAGGCCTAGTCATGTGGCGGGGAGAAGGGGTACGGGGCAGATGTAAGAAGAGCTGGGGGGCAGCACTGGGAGGATGGGCATCGATGTACTGGCTACTAGACACAGGGCACCAGCAGTCAGTCTCGGGGCGGGCCATAGAGGGGTACGGGGCAGATGGAAGGAGAGCTGGGCCAGAGAGGGGTACGGGGCAGATGGAAGGAGAGCTGGGCCAGAGATGGGTACGGGGCAGATGGAAGGAGAGCTGGGCCAGAGAGGGGTACGGGGCAGATGGAAGGAGAGCCGGGCCATAGAGGGGTACGGGCAGATGGAAGGAGAGCTGGGCCAGAGAGTGGTACGGGGCAGATGGAAGGCGCACTGGGCACAAGCATCGGGCCAGCAGTCAGTCCTCGCATGTCATTCCCGATGCTGACTGCTGCTGTCCCGATGCTGGTGCTGATAAGCTCTGCTGGCCCGATAAAGGAATAGTACCAAGTTTTTAAAAGTATTAAAAAAAATACAAAAGTTCAAATCACCCCCCCCTTTCCCTAGATCATATATAAAAGTAAATAAAGAAAAGTAAACAAACATTTTAGGTATCCCCGCGTTCCAAAATGCCCGAACTATTAAAATATTTATCTCTTACCGTGAATGGTGTAGCGGCAAAAAAAAACAAAATAGCCAAATAGCATTTTTTATAACACTTTGCCTCCTATAAAAAATTGACATGGCGACACAAAACTTTTTTCTATTTTGCAAAGTTTTTCATTTTTTAAAAAGGTATCAAAACATTACAAATTCTATATACAGTATATTTGGTATTGCCATGTTCGTACTAACATGCAGAATACAGTGAACACTGTAAAAATTAAACCCATAAGAAAATGGAGCAAATGCATTTTTTCTCCAACTCATTCAGAATTTTTTTCCAGCTTCCCAGTACATTGCACAGCATATTGAATGATGCTATTACAAAGTACAATTTATCCCGCAAACAATAAGCCATCATGTGACAGTGAACTGAAAAATGGAAAAAAGTTATGGCTAGTGGCGTAACTACCGGGGTAGCAGCTGCCACAGAGCCCGGGGCATTAGGGGCCCGGCGACAGCCGCTACCGCTGCGTTTTTTTGTTTTGTTTTTTTATAGGCCGTTACCGGTCGAGGTCTTCGGCGTCCGTGTCAGTCGGGGGCGGTGGGGCCACTAGTTATGGCTCTTGAAATGTGAGAAGGGAAAAACGAAAATGCGAAACCGAAAAATGGCTGGGTGGCCGAGTCCTTAAAGAGGACCTTTCATCAGATCGGGCACATGCAGTTTTATATACTGCTGGAAAGCTGACAGTGCGCTGAATTCAGCGCACTATTGGCTTTCCCGATCTGTGCCCGGTGTAAAGCGCTATCGGTCCCGGTAAAGTAGCGCTTTACAGTCGAAGGGCGTTTCTGACACTTAGCCAGGGACGCCCTTCTGCCCAACAGCGCCTATTGCGCTGTGCTCTGAGACCGGGGAGGAACGCCCCCTCCCTCTCCTGCTAATACTCGTCTATGGACGAGCTGTGCAAGCAGAGGGAGGGGGCGTTCCTCCCCACTCACACAGTACAGCGCGATAGGCGCTGCTGGGCAGAAGGGCGTCCCTGGCTCACTGTCAGAAACGCCCTTCTGACACTAAAGCGCTACGGTACCGGGACTGATAGCGCTTTACATTGGGCACAGATCGGGAAAGCCGATAGTGCGCTGAATTCACTGTCAGCTTTCCAGCAGTATATAAAACTGCATGTGCCTGATCTGATGAAAGGTCCTCTTTAAGGAGTTAAAGCAACTAAAACAGGGACCTACAGTTCTCAGTGCAGCCCACAGGTAACTTACCCACTGCGCTTGAACATGCCCACTGTATGATGAGCATGGAATGAGTATCCTTACACTACTGAGATTTCCACAGCTTAACCGGTTAAGGACCGCTGGCCGTAAATTTACGGCCAGCAATCCTGGTCTCTAAAGACCAGCCGATTGTAAATTTACTGCCGGTCTTCAGAGACTCACTAGGCAGGGGGTGGGGCGGGGGGAGGGCAGGGGTTAGGTGTTACTGACACCTAACCACCCCCTCAACAACGTTCAGTCGGATTCAGTTCCGACTGAACGTTTTAACCCTTTCGATCGTGCCGTGAAACATCACGGCGCGATCGAAAGGGATCCGCCGAAGATTGAACCTGATCGGCACCCCCTGCGGCGAGATCGGGGGGTGCCGATGTCAGTAAAAGGTAGTCTGGGGTCTGGCCAGTGACCCCAGACTACCGGAGCCCCCACTTACCTGGTGATCCTGCCAGGCAATGGAGGAAGTGAGCGATGCAGCTCACTTCCTCTGCAGCTTACAGGACACGAGCAGGCTTGTGTCCTGCTCGTGTCCTGTCTGCTAATGTGCAGAATCAGTTGATGCTTTCATCAAAGCACATGAAAAAGTAAAAAAAAAAAAAAAAAAAGTAAAAAATAAAAATAAGTGTATAAAAAAAGTAATAAAGTTATAAAGACCAAAAATCCCTTTTTTCTATACAAAATGAATTATATAAAAAAAGTACTAAAAATTAATAAAAACAATGCATATTTGGTATCGCCGCGTCCGTAACAACCTGTACAATAAAACTGAAATAATATTTAATGTATACGGTGTGCATCTGAAAAAAAAAAAAAAAAAACGGAAAAAACCCGCCGGAAGTAATGATTTTTCACCATATCACCTTACAAAATATGCTATAAAAAGTGATCAAAAAAATCATATGCACCCCACAACAGTACCAATAAAAAGCGCAGGTTGTCCCGCAAAAAATAAGCCCTCAACCAACACTGTCAACCGAAAAATAAAAATGTTACGCCTCTCAGAAAATGGCGATGCAAAAATCACTGATTTATGTCCCCAAATGTGTTATTGTTCTGCAGAAATAGTATCGCATAAAAAAATACTATAAATGAGGTATTGGCGTAACCGTACCGACCCGCAGAATAAAGGACACATGTTACTTATACTGTGCGCTGCATGGCGCAAAATTTAAAGTGCACAACTCAATGCCAGGATTAATTTTTTTTTTTTAATCCAGCAAGAAAGAGTTAATAAAATGTATTCAGTATGTTGTAGGCACCCAAAAATGGTGTCATTATAAAATGCATCTCATCCCGCAAAGAACAAGCCCTTATATGGCCACGTCACCAGAAAAATAAAGAAAATATAGCATCTACCAATGTGAAGACAAAAAACCCCAAAATCGCCAAATTATTAGAATACAACTGGCGGCGGCAGGAAGGGAATGTATAAGCTGTGTCAGTGTACATCAGGAGACACCCCAGATTTACAGCTTACAAGGGAAAGACACCAGAAGTGACCCCCAAAATGACCCCAGAGTGACTCCCCCAATCATAGGAGCTCCTGGGACATAGTAGGGAATTTGGTGTCCCCAATGTTCTCCGCACAGCTTATATATTCCCTCTTCGCCATCTGCTGTGCAGTCACGTCTGGGATACTAATACTCACTACACCCCCTGATAAATTCTTTGAGGGGTGCAGTTTTCAAAATGGGGTCACTCCTGGTACCCCATGGAATCCACTTTTCTGGTACCTTACAGGCTCTACAAACATGACATGGCGGCCAAATATCAAATATTCAAATCTGTACTCCAAAAGTCGCATTGCGCTCCTTCCCTTCTGCGCCCTGCTGTGCGCCCAAACTGCAGTTTATGCCACATGTATGACACTGGTGTACCCGGGATAACGGACGTAATGTCATATGTGGTATAAACTGATATTAGGGCACAGCCGGACACAGAAGGGAAGAAGGGTTATTGAGTTTTTGGAGCACAGACGGTTTGGTTTTTGGATGCCATGACACTTTTGCAGAGCTGAAACACTAGTAAAGTGGAATCCCCTGATATGTGACCTTATTTTGGAAACCACACTCCCGAAGGATTTACCCAGGGGTACAGAGAGCATTTTTAACCCCCAAGTCTTGCTATAACTTATTATCCATAAATGAATACGAAGCTGATTGTGAGAGGTGAAAATGACCATTTTTCCAGGAATACGTAATTTCAGTGCGTAATATGTTGTGCCGGCCTTGTATCAGAGATGAACGCTCTAAAAGCTGTTGTGCCCGGGATACCCGCTTAACAGTTTTTGGAGTGTCTCTGCTGACATAAGTTGGGCACAACATATCGGGCACTGAAATGGCGAATCTCTGGAAAATTTTCATTTTTAACTTCTCATTATCAGTTGCGATTTCATTTCTGGAAACTAAATAAGTGCAACACTCAAGGGTGAAAAATGCTCGCTACTCCATTTGATAAATCCCATCAGTGGGCTAGTGTCCAAAATAGGGTGACATGTCTGCGGATTCCACTTTATTGACAATTCAGGGGCTTTGCAAAAGTGACGTCCAAAAACCAAACTGTGCTCCAGAAACCAAAATAGCGCTCCTTCCCTTCTGCGCCCTGCTGTGTGCCCAAACTACAGATTATGCCACATGTATGACACTGGTGTACCCGGGATAACGTACATAATGTCATATGTGGGTATAAACTGATATTAGGGCACAGACGGACACAGAAGGGAAGAAGGGTTATTGGGTTTTTGGAGCACAGACGGTTTGGTTTTTGGATGCCATGACACTTTTGCAGAGACCCTAAACTTGCCCCTACAAAATGGGGTTTACAGTTACCTCCAGGTCTCTCCAAAACCAACATGGCCCCCAGAAAGTCTCTCTATATCTGTACCCCAAAAGCTAAAAAGCGCAGTGCTCCTTCCCTTCTGAGCCCTGCTGTGTGCCCAAGCAGCAGTTTACACCCACATATATATTTTTTTGCCCCTCGGGATGTCCCCTTAATAGTTTTAGGAGTGCAGGTCTCTGATAACACAAAGTGGACGCAACGTATTGGGCACCGAAATGGCATATTTCTTTCAAAATTTCAATTTTCATTTTGGACATTCATTTTTTGGAAGCATTTTAGGCACAAAATGATAATACCCCTTGATTCATTCCTTGACAGGTGTAGTTTATAAAATGGGGTCATTTTTGAGGGGTTTCCATTGTATTGATACTTTAGGGCCTCAGCAAATGCGACATGGCACCTGAAAACTATTCCAGCAACATCTGCCCACCAAAATCCAAATAGCTCTCTTTCCATACTGAGCCCCACCATGTACCCATACAGCAGATTATGGCCACATATGGGGTACTGCTGTGTTCAGGAGAAATTTTGTAACAAACTGTGGGGGGCTTTTAATTCTTTAACTACTTGCAAAATTAAAAATATGGCGCTAAATGGACGATTCATTGGGAAAAAAAAAGTAATTTTTCATTTTTACGTCCCAAGGTTAATAAAATCTGTGAAACAACTGTGAGGCCAAAATGCTCACTATACCCCTAGATAAATTCTATGAGTGGTGTAGTTTCCAAAATGGGGTCACTTTTAGGGGGTTTCCACTGTATTGGTACTCTAGGGGCTCTGCAAATGCGACATGGGACTTGAAAAATATTCCAGCAAAATCTGTCCTTCAAAAGCCAAATAGCCCTCTTTCCATTCTGCGCCCCGTCATGTTCCCATACAGCAGATTATGGCCACATATGGGGTATTGCCGTGTTCAGGAGAAATTGTGTAACGGACCTTAGGGAACTTTTCCCCCTTTATCCTCTTGTGAAAATGAAAAATTTGGGGCTAAATTGACAGTTTATTGGAAAAAAAGTAATTTTTCATTTTCATGCCCCAATGTTAATAAAATCTGTGAAACAGCTGTAGGGTCAAAATGCTCACTATACCCTTTCATATGTTCTGTGGGGGATGTAGTTTCCAAAATGGGGTCACTTTTAGGGGGTTTCCACTGTATTGGTACTCTAGGGGCTCTGCAAATGAGACATGGCACCTAAAATTATTCCAGCAAAATCTGCCATCCAAAAGCCAAATAGCGCTCTTTCCATTCCAAGCGCCGCCATGTACCCATACAGCAGAATATGGCCACACATGGGGTATTGCCGTGTTCAGGATAAATTGTTTAACAAACTGTGGAGGGCTTTTACTCCTTTATCCCCTTGTGAAAATTAAAACTTTGGGGATAAAGTGACATTTTAGTAATTTTTCATTTACACATCCCAATGTTAGTAAAATCTGTGAAACAACTGTAGGGTCAAAATGCTGACTATACCCCTTGATGAATTCTGTGAGGGGTGTAGATTATAAAATGGGGTCACTTTTGGGGGGGTTTCCATTGTTTTGGTACTCTAGGGTCTCTGCAAATGAGGCATGGTGCCTGAAAATTATTCCAGCAAAATCTGCTGTTCACACACCCAGTGTCGCTCCTTCCCTTCCATGCACTGCCGTGTACCCAAAAATCAGTTTACACCCACATGTGGGGTATTTCTGTGCACGGGAGAAATTGCACAACAAACTGTCAGATGCATTTTCTCCTTTAACCCTTTGTGAATGTGTTAATTTTAGGTCTAAATGAATGTATTAGTGAAAAAAAATGAAATGTCTAAATTTCACTTCCATATTATTTTTATTCTTATGAAAAACTTAAAGGGTTAACAAACATCCCAAATGCTGTTTTGAATAATTTGAGGGGTGTAGTTTTGAAAATGGGGTGATTTATGGGGGTTTCTATTATACAGGCCTTTATAATTCCTTACAGAACTGAAGCGGTCCCTAAAAAATTGGTTTGGGGAATTTCCTTGCAAATCTAGAAAATCGCTGTTACACTTGTAAGCCTTGTAACATCCAAAATAAATTAAAAGACAATCAAAAGATGATGCCGATATAAAGCAGAGATATGGGAGATAATATTTATTCATGTATTTGGGTGGTATGACTATCTGCCTGAAAAGCAGAGAATTTCACATTTTGAAAATTGCAATTTTTTCCAAATTTCCATCAAATTTCCTAGTTTTTTTTTATAAATAAATACAAAAATATTGATTAATATTTACCACTAACATGAAGTACAATGTGTTACGAAAAAACAGTCTCAAAATCACTTGTGTAAGTTTAACCGTCTCAAAGTTATTGCCATTTAAAGTGACATGTCAGTTTTGAAAAAAAAGGCCTGTTCTTTAACATACTTTTGGGCCCGGTCCTTTACCGGTTAAAGGAATCCTATCATATAAAACACAATTTTTTCTCGGTACCACGAAAGAGAAAACTCATTTGCATACCGACAAAAAACAGGATTACAGGTGAACGGCGGCGCGGAGAAGACAATGAAAGGTAGGAGAAGAATAGCCTTTCTTAAGGCTATTCCGACATGGTACCTAGAAAAAATTGTGTTTGAATGATAGGATCCCTTTAAAGAGTCAAGTAATCAAGTAATTATAACAGAGCTAATTTACCCTACACATACAATTGTTGGGCAGAATACTGAGGTACTGAGGAAGAACAACGTATCACATGGAGTGCCCCTGGATCCGAAGGTTAATTCACTTAATATCACGATGCCAACAGTGCATATGCATATACTCGAATCTGGGAAACTAGGTTCTTTCCACCTTCATATTTATAATTTAACACTAAATATGGCACTTCAACAATATGCCAGTTTCATATATCAGGCAAATGTATTTTTTTCCATAATTATTTGACCTAGATCAGCTACATAGAAACTGCAACACAAATCAGCAAGTATTAAGAATAACAGATCCTACATCTACAATACAATATGATCTTAAGAAAAAAATCGCACCGGTGCTGGCCGGCTTGTGGATACCCATTATCCTATTCATTCTCTCCTCCGAATTGGTAATTAGCTTTCGTCGCCGGATTTCAGCTCTCCTTTGAGATGCGGTCATTGTTACATCGGTAACCAAGTCTCCGATTTTGTTCAGGGTTGCCATAATGTATACGTAATTTGCCAGTCCCTTGCAACCTTCCTCAGTTCTAAACGCAATAAACTGCTGACATCTCTACGGTAGTAGCAGGGTGGTGTCGCCTTCTTATGACGTTATACATAAGAGAAATAGTGCCATCTTGCGGTTGACCACCGAATATATACGTACATATGGTTAGTTTTATAATTTTAGCCGCTAAAACAGGCTATAGGCTAAGCGTACTCTGTTGGGATGGCAGCCTTCTTTTTTGGGGGTAGTTTACCACTTGCCGCCGACCTTAATCAAGTTAATTTATCTCCCATCGCTATATTATCTATACGTTGGAGCGCTAGTGATATTTCCGAACTGCAGAAGCAGCGCCATCTTGTGGCTGATTATAGGTTATGGTTAGGTAGTTTGTCTTTTGGCTGACGCTAAAGCAATAATATAAATCATAATAATCAGAATAATTTTATTCATACATTTCCAATTTATTCCACAGCACATTACAAATTAAAGGGTACATTAACAGGCAAGATTAGGCGTTTACAATATAATAATTAACATATCAATAGGAGTTAGGGCCCTTCTCATGAGATTTTACAGTCTATTAGGAGATGGGGAGATACATGAAAATCAGAAATAGAAATAACAGTAGATTTGTTTTTTTGATCCGTTTCAGGCTGAGATTGCATGTTGTGAAGATGCAATGTTTTGGAGTACCTGCAATATGGATGCATGCAATTCTGGCTAATCCCATCCACATATTGCAGAAAAAATTCTGCAACGGAAAAGCTGTGTTTTCAACAATGTTTGCATTTTTAAAAATCACAGCATGTCATTTATACCTATAGAGATGCTAGCATTTTCCGTATAGGTTTAATAGGGGAAAACTATGGACTGTGGACTTTCTGTGAAAAACGTTAAAGAGGACCTTTCACCATTTTTCACACAGGCAGTTCTATATACTGTCGGAAAGCTGACAGTGCGCTGAGTTCAGCACATTGTCGGCTTTCCCGATCTGTGCCCGGTGTCAAGAGCTTACGGTCCGGTACCGTAGCTCTTCTATGGTCAGAAGGGCGTTTCTGACAGTTAGCCAGAGACGTCCTTCTGCCTCGCGGCGCCAATCGCGCTGTGCTGTGAGAGCCGGGAGGAACGCCCCGATTGGCGCCGCGAGGCAGAAGGACGTCTCTGGCTAACTGTCAGAAACGCCCTTCTGACCATAGGGTACCTGACCGTAAGCTCTTCACACCGGGCACAGATCGGGAAAGCCGACAGTGTGCTGAACTCAGCGCACTGTCAGCTTTCCGGCAGTATATAGAACTGCCTGTGTGAAAAATGGTGAAAGGTCCTCTTTAAGCAAAAAAAACCACAATGAATTTCTGCCATGGTTTTTTTCACAGTGTTTTTTTGCTGCAACTTACTTAGCCTCAGCTTATTTGTATCAGAAACTTACACTCCTAAAATAAATTGAATATTTCATCATTATTTATATAGTGCGATCACAACAATTTATAGACCACAGTATTGGAATAAGACAATATAAAGCTAGCATCACACTAATATGCTACTGTCAGGGAAATAGCACTGCATGTTTCCATGTAAGCCACTATACATCTGGTGTTTACCTGGTGGCTAAGCCCACACATAGATCTGTTGTATCATCCAGCAGTGGACCCCCCTGCATTTCATCTCTATATCTGGATCTGTTTCCAACCTTTGAATTACAAAGGTTGAAAGCCGTGCTGAACCTGTGGCAAAGAATTGACCTGCTGCAGGTATGTAAAAGGTAATAGTAGCTTATTGAGGAACAGAGATTTCAACCTAGGAGAGCCCTTCACAGAGAGATATTTAAAGACTCAGTTCCTCACATCTATTGATTACATAGTAGTATTACATATTGCTAGAGATCCATCAGTGCACTAGTGCTATTCTTCCATAGACTTTTATTATAAGGAAAATGTTTGTTCTCGTACTGTGTTAGCCAGTGGGTAGGAAATATAAAAAAACATAATGGTATTACATAGTGCTAGAGATCCGTCAGTGCACTGGTGCTATTCTTCTATAGACTTTTATTATAAGGAAAATGTTTGTTCTCATACTGTGTTAACCAGTTGGTAGGAAATATAAAAAAAACAACAACAACAAAAAAAAAACTTGATAGTCTTCAGTAGTTGATACCTTTTTAATGGATAACTAATAATCATGACAGATTACAACGTTTCGGAACTCTAGGCTCCTTTCTCAAGTAATTTAAAAACCATTTCTGAAGGATCTTCTCTGAAATAAACTTCCTGGGCGCAGTCATCAAGATACAGGACAACAAAATTGAGACATCGCTGTATCGGAAGCCGATTGAACGACCAACCTTCCTAAGATGGGATAGCTTTCATCCGAAATACATAAAGAACTCCATTGTATACAGCCAGGCTATCAGATACCATCGCATATGTTCAAACCCTGCAGATAGAGACAAACACCTTGGAGGCCTCGAAAACACATTCTTGAGGCAGGGTTACCATCCAAGAACACCAGGGCCACCAGAATACCAAGATCGGATTTATTAAAATACAATACCAAAAAGGAAAACAATCGGGTGCCCCTGGTTGTCACATATAACCCACATCTGGAGACGCTGAGAGGAATCACACGCAAATTACATCCACTACTACAAAAATACCACCGTCTAAAATCCATATTTCCAGACCCCCCCCTCTCCTGTGCTACAGAAAGCCACCAAACCTCAGGAATATGGTTGTTAGCAGCTCACTCTCACCTCCAACTAACACAGGAACATTTCCATGCGGACAGAAAAGGTGCAAAACATGCCCTCACATACTGACCACTAACAGGATAGAGATACCAAACTCTAACAGGGAATACCAAATCCAAGGTACGGTCACCTAATGTAGTGTATTTAATAATGTGCACCAAATGTCCCACTGAAAATCTGTATGTTGGAGAGACCGGACAGCAGCTTAGAATGCGTATGAATTCACATCGCCGTACAATTAGAGAACGAAGAATAGACCTTCCTGTATCAAAACATTTCTGCAATGAGGATCATAATATCACCGATCACATGAAAATTTTGGTTTTAAGAGGGAATTTTATGTTTATGAGTATAAACTTATGACCCTGCTTCAAACACTGGAGAAGGGGTTAAATCTGTCACATGGATTTATGGCATCTTACAGAAATCACTGACCTGAGATCCTGAGAACTGATAAGAACCTGGAATAGTTTACATTGTTTCTACCAATTACTAATAACCGTCTACCCCTGCTTCCTCCTAGAATTCTATCCCTATGTGTCCATTTGTACGTAAATATGCAGCCTTCAGAAATGGTTTTTAAATTTACTTGAGAAAGGAGCCTAGAGTTCCGAAACGTTGTAACATTATTAGTTAGCCATTAAAAAGGTATCAACTACTGAAGACTATCAATTTTTTTGTTTTTTTTATATAGACTTTTATTGTCAGGGTGTCGTTCCTCACAGCACAGTGATGGCACATACTACATACTTCAGATTTATGGAGTTGGTGCAAACTTAGGCTTGGGACACCCACTACTATGGAATGGTCAGCAGTAACGCATAGTGTAAATTATGTTTGAAAGCTCACAGACAGCATAATGGACACAGCATTATGCATCATTCCATTAAGTGATATACTGCACAGCTTGCACTGGGAATACATTTTTAGTCACATCAGTACAGCACCCTCAGTTTGTTCCTTAAGTAGTCCAGCAGACGGACGGACATTATTGCTGGGACTTCTATGTAGCAAAAGCATCAGATGGCACATCTGCTAGTTGTGTTGCTTTCTGTTTCATATCTATCAATCTATCTTACAATTATTTGCCTGTATTGTAACAGAACAGTTGCAGCTACAGGGAGTTGATCTTCTGTGTAACATAACAGATTCTACCAATTAGAGTATATTTACAGAGAGGAATCTCCCATGGATTTTGGAGTGGATTCTGTCCCCAGAATCCATGTCAGAGTCTGTCCAGAATCTGACTCCCATTGTTGTCAGTGGGGGCAGATATCATTATAGGAATTGGCCTGCCGATGTAGGCCTATTCATCCTGGTCTAATCAGTAGAGGAAAAATGAGAACGCTGTTGCAGGGACATCACCAGCGGCACAATGTGGGGTATTTCTGCCCCTGTGTGCTGGTAGGACAGGCGGATGTTTAATTAGCCAATAAACGCATGGCTTGCCCTATAAGAGGGCACAAGAACCTCCCCCCTGCGTGTTTTTTTCTGTCCTGTGTGACCGGACGGGTGGTGAGGAGGCCTGCGGTCTCCTGTAGGGGTTGGAAGAAGGTGTTTGTTAAACCTTCTTCTTTCCTTCTTTCTCTTTCCCTTTTCTTTCCTCCTGAGAGAAAGATTTAGATTTTTTGTCTTACCTGCTTTGCAGGGTGTCCGATTGTTCAGCTGTGCACAGCTCATTCACTGCCCAGTAAGGTAAGCTGAGTCCTAGCTCCAGCTTTCCTCTGTGTTTAGTGCAAACTAAAAGCACTGATACTTTTTGCTATGGGCACTCTGTCAGCTTCCTTTCTGTTGTGGAATTTGTGTGGGAGCTTCAATTTCCCTTCATGCTTAGTGCATAGTCTGAGCACTTATGTCTATTGCAATGGCCTGTATGTGCCTGTCTGTGTTACAGTCAGGCAGGTAAATGGTGTGGGAGCGTTCAGCTTCCCTTTAGGCTTAGTGCATAGTCTGAGCACTTATGTCTATTGCGATGGCCTGTATGTGCCTGTCTGTGTTACAGTCAGGCATGGAATTTGTGTGGGAGCTTCAGCTTCCCTTTATGCTTAGTGCATAGTTTGTGATTGTCTATTGTGATGGCCTGTGCGATTGCTATGGCTTGACCGCACCTATCTGGCCGGGCTTCGCCCGCTGCCCTAAAGCACAGATAATGTGAACAGCAGCCTGTGAGATGGCAGTGAGTTTATCAGCAACTCCCACAGCTCTGGTGAGGTAGGCAGAAGGTGCACCAAGACTACTTTTGTAGGGAGTTTTTTTGTGTTGCTGTCTGTAAGGAAACAGACTTTTATGTTGAGTGCACCGGATCTAGAGTTCTATACTGTTTGTACTCTACCCGAAGGCTCGATCTGCCTGCTGCCATCTGCGGCATTTGCCTGTGGGCTGCCTGACTAATGCCTACTGTGTCAGCTTGACTACCTGGCTCATCGCACTGTTGCCTACTTGGGCGGCCATCTGCAGCATCTGCCTGACTCGGCTACTGGCCTTCTAGTGGGGGCTACCTGCCTTGAGTACCTGCTACCTCTGCTCCTGTAGGAGCATCATGAGCATAAGCATATTGCTGGTGCAAATTATAGACCCTCCTCAAAGGAGATGGTTTGGTGAGTACGGATCCGGAATAAAAGTTAAAGCATTTCCTCACTTCTAGTAGACATCCGTACTTCCTTGTCTCAGCTCGCAAAGAAGCCATGCCCTGGAAGGCTTTCCCTGTCGCTCCCCTCTATGAGGCTCCAGGAAGACGACGACTCCACTGGCCGAACTTATGAGTCAGCAGTGGAAACAACCGGAGCCGTATATTTCTTTTTTCCCTGACCACGTACAACTCCGGTTCCTCCCGGGGTTCCGCCCCAAGGTTCCGTCGAAGCAAATATCAACCAGCTTATTTCCCTTCCAGTTTTTTTCCCTTTCCCTTCCTCACCGGAGGAGGAAAAGTTTCATATGCTGGATGTGGTCCGGTGCTTGCGAGTTTACCTGCTTCGCACCCGAGGAAATCAGAAAATTTACTGATTAATTATAGGGGGAAAAACAAGGGCTCTAATATGGGGGATATTGGGGGATATTGTAGCCTCTAAGGCTACAATATCACGGGGGGGGGGGGGGGTGACCAGTGGATGACCGAGACCATTAAGGTCGCATACACCTCCCAGGGGCTGTCCCTGCTGGCTTTCCTGCACGCCCACTCAACCAGGGTGGTATCCACCTCATGAGCAGAAAGCAGAGCACTTTCCTTGGATTAGATATGCGTGGCTGCCTCATGGGCATCTGAATCCACCTTCATCCTGCATTACTGGCTAAAGGATCGAGTTGCTGGCTCTACTGCCTTTGCTCATACCGTACTGAGCTCTTTCGTAGAGTGATCCCGCCCAAATAGGACAATTACTTGCTATCTCCCCACATTGTGCCACTGGTACGGACGACAGGGAACAAGTGTTTATGAAGATAATCTTGTTTCCCTTAGTCCTAACAGCGGCACAAGATTTCCCACCCTGGGAATCATGTCTTATGTATATAACTATATGCAATGTTTCCGATATTACTTTTGTATAAACACGCAGGGGGGAGGTTCTTGTGCCCTCTTATAGGGCAAGCCATGCGTTTATTGGCTAATTAAACATCCGCCTGTCCTACCAGCACACAGGGGCAGAAATACCCCACATTGTGCCACTGTTAGGACTAAGGGAAAGAAGATTATCTTCATAATCACTTGAAGCAATAAATGTGAAGAGCAGTTTAACAGCCAAAAAAGTAATAAAACACATAGAGATGAGCGAACACTAAAATGTTCGAGGTTCGAAATCCGATTCGAACAGCCGCTCACTGTTTGAGCGTTCGAACGGGTTTCGAACCCCATTATAGTCTATGGGGAACATATACTCGTTAAGGGGGAAACCCAAATCCGTCTCAGGAGGGTCACCAAGTCCACTATGACACCACAGGTAATGATGCCAACACCTCTGGAATGACACTGGGACAGCAGGGGAAGCATGCCTGGGGGCATCTAACACAAAGACCCTCTATTACCCCAACATCACAGCCTAACAACTACACACTTTCCACATTCCAAAAAACCTCTATCAAAGTGGGAAAATACCTGGAAACCTTCTTTACTCCCCAAATGGATGGACACAAACCCCAATTTAAGCTCAACAAACAGTAACAACCACCCCTTTAAACCATGACAAACACAGATGGAATAGGCAATGGGAAATCCTTTAGTCCTCACCCACAACTGTTATTGTGTGTGTGTGTGTGTGTGTGTGTGTGTGATGTGGTAAGACCTTCCAAAATTGACTTTTCTAGCCCTTAACATGAGCCCTTCCAAACAAAGTTACAGGACCTTAAGCTGAGCTACCAGCAGAGATTGAGGCCCTTGGCATGAGTAGAGCCTTGCACAAGCAGTGTTTTTGGCCCTTAGGGTGAGTTGAGCCTTGTACCAGCGTGTGTCCCTTAACATCAGGCGGGCCCTAAGTTCTACGCTTTGCACAAAAGTTCCACATTAACTAGGCTGAATGGTACAAACCTTAGTAGGCCCGAGAACCAGGAACAGGTCTTGCAATGGCTGTCGGATAACGCTTAAAGCACATTGTCCACCAGCCAGTCAGCCTCTACCTCCTCTCCTCCTCTTACCCAACAGTCTTGTCCTCCTTCCACCCAAAATTCCCAATCTTCCCAGAACAATAACCCCAACTGTCCCTGCTCCCCAGAGCTGTTCTCCCTTCCTTTGACTGTACCGCAACCTGCCCCTCCATTTCGCGATTCCATGGACCTAACAGACGAGTATCTGTGTCCAGATGCTCAAACACTAGAGTCTCCCCCATCTCGATTTGGTGGCGGATGACCAGCAACCCACCCTCATCGACGACGAGAAGCAGTTGCTGTCAGGGCAGCCAGTTGACATGCGCATTGTGCAGGAGGAGGAGGTGAGACAGGAGTTGGAAGAGGAGGTGGTGGACGACGAGGACACCGACCCCACCTGGACAGGGCGGATGTCAAGCGGGGAAAGTAGTGTGGATATTGAGGCAGGTGCAGAACCAAAAAGGGTAGCTAGAAGAAGAGGTCAGCAGCTTAGGCGAAGCCAGGCCACACCCGGAATCTCCCAAGATGTTCCAGTTTGTACCCAGCCCCGAAAAACTCCCACCTCGAGGGCACGTTTCTCGAAGGTGTGGAGTTTTTTCAAGGAATGCGCCGAGGACAGATATAGTGTTGTCTGCACAATTTGCCTCTCGAAATCGAGTAGGGGCTCTGAGAAGAGCAACCTGTCCACCACTTCAATGCACCGTCATTTGGAATCCAAGCACTGGAATCAGTGGCAGGCAGCAACGGCAGGACAAACATCGCCCGCCATTCATGCCACTGCCTCTGCTCACAGTGCTGGTGATGCACTCCAGAGGACGAGCCCGGACATCACTTCATCTGCCTCCGCCACTTTGTTGACTTCTCCGTCATCCTCCCCTGTTCCTGTCTTATCTCCTTCTCCTGCACCATCAAAGGCACCATCAGGCGCTTCTTTACAACAACCCACCATCTCTCAGACATTGGAGCACCGGCAGAAATGCACCGCTAACCACCCACCCGCGCAAGCCTTGAACGCCAACATCGCTAAACTGCTGGCCCAGGAGATGTTGGCGTTGTTTGAAACTCTGGCCTTCCTGGACTTGATGGCAACTGCGGCACCTCGCTATGCCATCCCTAGCCATCACAACTTCTCCCGGTGTGGCATCCCTGCCTTGCACCAGCACGTGTCACTCAACATCAGGTGGGCCCTTAGTTCTGCGCTTTGCTGCAAGGTCCACTTGACCACTGACACATGGACAAGCGCCTGTGGTCAGGGATGCTGCTTATCTTTAAGGACAGGCAGGGTGAATGTGGTGGAGTCTGGTCCCGGGGTGCAAACTGGGGTACCCTATCTCCTCTCCCAGGCCAAAATTCATGGCAGGAGTAGACTGAAACCCTACTACGCTGCAACCTCCACCCCAGCTACTAGCGGCAAACGCTAAAACACTGGCATGGGGAGACATCAGCAGGCCGTGCTGAAGCTCATCAGCTTGGGGGACAGACAGCACAGTGCCTCCGAGGTCAGGGATGCCATCCTGGCTGAGATGGCATTTTTTTTTCCCTGCTACACCTGGGGCCTGGCATATTTGCGCCTACCTCCACCCCGGCTACTAGCGGCAAAAGCTAAAACACTGGCGTGGGGAGACGTCAGCAGGCCGTGCTGAAGCTCATCAGCTTGGGGGACGGGACAGCACATTGCCTCCGAGGTCAGGGATGCCATCCTGGCTGAGATGGCAATGTTTTTTTCCCTGCTACACCTGGGGACTGGCATTTTTGCGCCTGTGATAATGGCTGGAACCTGGTAGCGGCTCTGGAGCTTGCCAGCCTCCAACACGTTCCATGTTTGGCCCATGTCTAACTTAGTGGTGCAACGTTTTTTGAAAACATACCCAAATGTACCGAAGCTACTGGTGAAAATGCGGCGCTTGTGCGCCCACTTTTGCAAGTGTACAGGAGCCGCTGCTAGCCTCAAAACACTCAAGCAAGGCCTATATCTGCCTGATGTCCACACACGCTGAAACGCTACATACCTTTGATGGAGTTCTATCTACAAAACCCAAGGGTTCCTCAAAGTCAGCTACCAAAGTTTCTGCACCATGAGTTTCCAGGGGTGGCAGAGTTATGGCTAGAGGCATGGATAGGGATGATGTCTAGGGGCAAAAGCAGTGTGGATGTGGAGGCAAGCTAAGCAAGGAAAAAGGTGGCTAGAGGCAAAGGGATGTCTAGAGGCAGAAGACAGCTGCATGACAGAAGCTAGACCTGAGCCAGCAAGGCCCAAGATGCCCTCTTTTCTAGCTTCCTTAGAAAAATTCCCCCATCGAGGCCACGTTCCTCGCTGGGGGAGATAATTTCTAAATGTATAGGTCGAGGACAAACTGAGTGTGGTTTACACACTTTGCAATGCGACTCCCCATCTCCCAGGCCTTTCATTCCAGGTTAAAGTACAGCGCAACCCACCCACATGCCCAAGGCTTCAACGGCCTCATCTCAAAAATTCTGGAGATGTTGGGGTCCCGGCTTGTGGACACTCTGCCCTTTTTGGGGCTGCTGGCTACTGCGCCACCTCACTGTGCCGTCCACACCAGCACTTTTCCCCAAACATGAGGCGGTCCCTAAGTTCAGCGCTTTGCCCAAAAGTTCCACGTGACCAGTTACGAATGAACAAGTGCATGCGGACAGGGATGCTACCTTTCAATCTTGGCACAGTGGTTGAATGTACTTGAGGCATGGACCGGGTCGCAAAATGTGGTGGACTGACTTGTCTCCCCACACAACATTCCTGGGAGGAGGGCTGAAACACCACCCTCCTCCTCCGCTGTTAAGTGGACCCCAGCTACGAGCTGGAAATGCTGCAACACTGGTGTGGGGAGACGTCAGCAGACCATGCTGAAGCTCATCAGCTTGGTGGACGGACAGCACACTGCCTCTGGGGTCAGGGATGCCATCCTGGATGAGATGGCAATTTGTTTATCCGCGCTGCCCCTGGGGCCAGGCTTTTTTGTCTTGTTGGAGGGCTCTGGAGCTTGCCAGCCTCCAACACGTTCCATGCCTGGCCCACGTGTTCAATGTAGTGGTGCAACGATTTTTAAAAACAAGTCTACAGTACCTGGAGCTAGACGCAATACACTCCAGCAAGGCCTACATCTGCCTGAAGCACCTACTGTTGTGCGAGATCACCACACACTCAAACCCTAGATACCGTATGTTGAGCAGGGTGTGTGAGCAGCAGAGACCTTTGATGGCGTTCCATCTACAAAACCCAAGGGTTCCTCAAAGTCAGCTCCCTCAGTTTCTGCACCATGAGTTTCCAGGGGTGGCAAAGTTATGGCTAGAGGCAGAGGCATGGATAGGGGTGATGTCTAGGGGCAAAAGCAGTGTGGATGTGGAGGGAAGCTAAGCAGCAAAAACTGGGGATACAAGCTGAGGCATGGGCTGGGGTGATGTTTAGGGACAAAAGCAGTGTGGATGTGGAGGCAAGCTAAGCAGGGAAAAAAGGGGTCTAGAGGCAAAGGGATGTCCAGAGGCAGCAAGGGCAAAGATGCAAAACTCTCCCCTGTTTCAAGAATTGTCCCTAGGTATGGGACACGTTAATGGCATCCCCTGGGCAAACTACCGTGGTGGACTGACTTGTCTCCCCACACAACATTCCTGGGAGGAGGGCTGAAACACCACCCTTCTCCTCCTCCTCCTCCGCCGTTAAGTGGACCCCAGTTACGAGCTGGAAACGCTACAACACTGGTGTGGGGAGACATCAGCAGGCCGTGCTGAAGCTCATCAGCTTGGGGGACAGCACACTGCCTACAAAGTAAGTCATGCCATCCTCGATGAGACGGCAATGTGGTTTTGGCCACTGCACCTGGGCCCAGGCATGTTGTCATGTGTGATAATGGCCGTAACCTGGGATCAGCTCTGTAGCTTGGCAGCCCGCAACATGTTCCATGCCTGGGCCACGTTTTTTAACTCATTGCTGCTAATCTTTTTAAAAAAGTACCCCAATGTTCCTGAGCTACTGGTGAAAGTGCGGCGCTTGTGCGGATAGTTTTGAAAGTCTATAGTTGCCGCCGCTAGCCTCTATGCACTCCTACAACGCCGGTATCTGCCCAAACAACGGCTGTTGTGCGATGTCTCCACACTGCTGGAACTAAACTGTAAGGATTGGAGTCAGGGTCAGGCAGTGCAAAGTGACACAGCTGGGAAAGCAACACTGTGCAGCTAATGACAAAAGGGGTCGTAGGCCCTGCGGCTATGGCTATGCTGTAGTATCTGAGATGAGGCAGACCAATGCACTTCCTAATTGAAGTGCGCCTACTACGACTCCTACACTTCTATCCCGGCGGCTAGGATAAGGGAAGAGGAGGCCCTGAAAGTGCTAGGGACTGGAGTCACGGGGTCACACCTAAACAGAAAGCACAGTGTAAATGCAATGCAAAACAAAAGACTAAACAGCATGGAACCAGGGAGGACAACAAGTCCCAGCAAGACACAGAAGAGAAGGCGAGGTCAGACGAGCAAGAGGTCGAGCCAGGAGATATAATAAAGGTACCAAATCAAAAGACAAGGGATACTCAAAAATACAAGCCGGGTATAAAACCAAGAAACAGAATGAAGACAACAGACAGGAATCTGACTGAGCAGGGGACCAGGAAACACAAAGTGAATGGCTGGCAAAGATCCATGCCTAAGTGGGGTTTAAATAGCAGCAGAGAAACACACCTGATGGCTAATGGCATGGAGACTGAAAGCAAGGAAAAGATTAACCCTTAATGACCTAAGCACACCCAATAGAACTCCTAACACGTCTCCCAGGGAGACGCCGTGCAGCAAGGAGACTGCGGCGACTCCGTATCCTGACAGTACCCCCCCTTTGAGGAGGGGCCTCCGGACCCTCAAGAGGACCCCCTGGCTTAGTAGGGTAAGAACGGTAAAACTTCTCCACCAATCTAGGAGCGTGAAGGTCTCTGGCTTCCACCCAAACACGCTCCTCTGGTCCATACCCCTTCCAATGTATGAGGAACTGAAGGGAATTCCGCACTCTGCGTGAATCAATGACCCGTTCCACCTCATATTCTAGTTCCCCCTGAATGATCACAGGTTTAGGTGGGGAACGAGTGACCATTGCCGGAACATACTTTTTGAGTAGGGACTTATGAAAAACTGGGTGAATATGGAGAGACCTAGGAAGTGCTAATTTGAATGACACAGGGTTGATTATTTCAGAAATGGGATATGGACCAATAAAACGCGGGGCAAACTTAGAAGATGGAAGACGAAGTTCGAGATTTTTTGGTGGATAACCAGACCTTGTCACCCACCACAAAGTCAGGTCCAGGGCGGCGCTTTCTGTTGGCAAAATTTACTTGATTAGCCTGGGCTTTTCTCAGTGATGTCAGGCTTTCAGCCCATACAGTACAGAGAGATTTAGCTACGTCTTCTACTGAGGAAAAGGCGAATTCATTGCCTGTTCCTGAGGAGAATCTGGGGTGAAAACCATAGTTAATGTGGAAAGGAGACGACAGAGTCGAGGAGTTGACATGATTATTTAGTGCAAATTCAGCCATGGGCAAATATTCACTCCATTTATCTTGGCAATCAGACACAAAGTACCTCAAATACTGTTCCAAAGATTGATTCAATCTCTCTGTTTGACCGTTAGTCTCTGGGTGGAAGGCTGAGGAGAAAGAAAGAGAGACTCCCAACCTGTTACAAAAGGCTTTCCAAAACCTGGACACAAACTGTACGCCCCTGTCCGACACCACATTTGAAGGAATACCATGAAGACGTAAAATGTGACGGATAAACAACCAGGCCAACAATTTAGCTGAAGGCAATTTTTTCAAGGCAATAAAGTGGCACATCTTAGAAAAATGATCTACTACAACCCAAATTACCGATTTCCCTTTAGAGGAAGGGAGATCGGTAATAAAATCCATGGAGATGTGTGACAGGGGCTATTGGGTAGCGGGAGTGGATGTAAAAGACCCGCTGGAAGTTCATGGGGCACCTTAGATCTGGCACAGGTCTCGCAAGAATGAACAACATTTTTTACATTTTGTTGCCAAGATGGCCACCAATACGTACGTGCTAACAGATTCCCAGTACCAGTAATGCCTGGATGACCTGCCAGAACAGAGGAGTGGATCTCCTCTAAGAGCTCCAAGCGGAGGTGGCTAGGGACAAACAATTTACCTGGTGGTAGCGCACTAGGGGCAGCATCCTGAGTGTTGAGAATACGGGTTTCAAGATCCGATGTGGTTTTCCACTCATCCCCGTCTGTTATCTGAATCAAGTTGTAAGCTCCGCGGAGGTCAATTTTAGAAAACCATCGAGCCCCCACCACCTGGTTAAAAAGATCCGGGATGAGTGGCAGAGGATGTTGGTCTTTGACCGTAATTTTATTTAATTCCCTATAGTCAATACAAGGTCGGAGGCCACCATCTTTTCTTTCAACAAAGAAAAACCCCGCCCCCACAGGAGAAACTGAAGGTCGAATATGTCCTTTAGATAGGCTCTCTTTAATGTACTGGCGCATGGACTCGCTCTCTGGAGCTGAAAGGTTAAAAATGCGACCTTTGGGTAGTTTAGCTCCAGGAACCAAATCAATTGCGCAGTCATAAGGTCGATGTGGAGGCAAGGCCTCCGCACTGAGCTCGTCAAAGACGTCTTTGAAGTCAGTAATAAATTCCGGAATTTTTATATCGTTTTTGATGGTACAAACAGTATTAATATGATAAATACAGGAATCTCCCCATCTAACCAACTCCGAAGTTCCCCAATCAAACACTCGATTATGTACACGTAACCAGGGTAAACCAAGAATAACGTCTGCAGCCAGTTTTTTCATAACAAAAAAATGACACTTTTTCAACATGTAAACTTCTGACAAAAAACTGCACCTCAGCAGTATGGGATAAGATTTTCCCTTCAGACAAAGGGGTTAGATCTGCTCCAGATACCTGAAATGGGTATTTCAAGGGAATTAATTCAATTCCTAGAGCTTGCGCCACAACTTCATGGATGAAGTTCATGGCGGCACCTGAATCCACCATCGCCTGACATGCAAACGTTTTGTTACCATTAACAAGAATAGCAGGGAGTAAACATTTCTCAATATTATTACCTGTGTGCCTGAGTGACCCTCCCGGAAATCGCTCAGGCATTGGCGTTTCCCGGAGGTGGTTTAGGTCTTTTTGGACAGTTTCTCAGGATATGTCCAGGTTTGCCGCAATACAGACACAGAGCGTTTTCTAGGCGATACTTTCTCCTGGATGCGGCTGTGAACCCCAATATCATTGGTTCTTTTTCAGGTATAGAACTAGAGGTAGGAACAGCAGAAGGAGGTATAGGTTCCGAACGGACAGACCAGGATTTAGCTGAGGACCCAGGTTTGCTTAATTTCTCTCTACGCCTTTCCCTAAGCCTCCTATCAATAGAAATAGCCAAGGACATAAAGTCTCCTAGATTTTCAGGGACTGGATGACTTACTAGAGCATCTTTTACAGAATCAGATAAGCCTTGTCTAAAAAGGGTTAACAAAGGTCTGTCTGTCCACCCTGACTGGGAGCTCCACTGACGAAACTCCGTACAATAATCTTCGGCAGTTCTAACTCCCTGCTGAATAGACAACAGATGGGACTCGGCCAAGGCAACTCTATTAGGGTCATCATAAATCTGACCCAACGTTTGAAAAAATGTATTTAACGAATTCCATTCAGGAGCTCCAGCAGGTAGAGCCAAGGCCCAGTCTTGTGGTGACCCTCGTAGAAGGGACACAACCAGCGCCACCTGCTCTGCTTCAGAAGAAAGGAAATTAAAACTAAAAAATAAAAGGCAAGATTCCCGAAATGTTTGGAATCTGTCTGGTTTACCGTCAAAATGATCAGGCAAGAGCATTTTAGGATCCTGACGGGTATTCAATATGGGAAAAACTGGCGTTTGAATAGAAGAACCTGCAGCGGCTGATGCTGGATCAGGCAAGGCCTCCAGACGCTGCGAGACTTGGTTAATTAACCCAGCCATGCCCTGCACCTGCCTTGACAGTTTGTCCAGGCGGTCAGTTACGGAGTGTCCGGCATCCATACTAAACCGCCGGGCGGCCTGTCTAGGGTAAGGGCCAGCCATTATGTAAGGATTGGAGTCAGGGTCAGGCAGTGCAAAGTGACAGCTGGGAAAGCAACACTGTGCAGCTAATGACAAAAGGGGTCGTAGGCCCTGCGGCTATGGCTATGCTGTAGTATCTGAGATGAGGCAGACCAATGCACTTCCTAATTGAAGTGCGCCTACCACGACTCCTACACTTCTATCCCGGCGGCTAGGATAAGGGAAGAGGAGGCCCTGAAAGTGCTAGGGACTGGAGTTACGGGGTCACACCTAAACAGAAAGCACAGTGTAAATGAAATGCAAAACAAAAGACTAAACAGCATGGAACCAGGGAGGACAACAAGTCCCAACAAGACACAGAAGAGAAGGCGAGGTCAGACGAGCCAGAGGTCGAGCCAGGAGATATAATAAAGGTACCAAATCAAAAGACAAGGGATAGTCAAAAATACAAGCTGGGTATAAAACCAAGAAACAGAATGAAGACAACAGACAGGAATCTGACTGAGCAGGGGACCAGGAAACACAAAGTGAATGGCTGGCAAAGATCCATGCCTAGGTGGGGTTTAAATAGCAGCAGAGAAACACACCTGATGGCTAATGGCATGGAGACTGAAAGCAAGGAAAATATTAACCCTTAATGACATAAGCACACCCAATAGAACTCCTAACACGTCTCCCAGGGAGACGCCGCGCAGCAAGGAGACCGCGGCGACTCCGTATCCTGACATAAACATATCTCTTGAGCAGAGTGTGTGAGCAGCACAGACCTTTGATGGAGTTCCAACTGCAAAACCCTAGGATTCGTCAAAGTCAGCTCCCTCAGTTACTCAACCATGAGTGGCCATGGGTGGCAGACTTATGTGAAATCCTATCCCATCCATTGCAGTGGACACAAAACATTAGCATGCGCTCATCACAACTCCGGATATGGCAGCTGCGTTCAGCAGGGTGCAGGGTACAACACAGACCAGGCCCGAGCACCAGGAACAGGTGTTAGAAATACTGCAGCATCCGCCATTTCCTTCCAATTTTGTGGTTGTGGACCTGCCACTGACGTTTCTGGACCTCAGTGAAGATGATGAGACACAGTTGCCATCAGGGAAAGCTGTGGTCATGTGCGGTTTGCAGTAAGGGGACAGTGCGCAATTGGAAGAGGAGTAGGTGGATGACGAGGCCACCGACCCCACATGGACAGGGGTGATGTCTAGGGGCTAAAGCAGTGTAGATGTGGAGGGAAGCTAAATCAACAAAAAACCTGGGTAGAAGCAAAGGCATAAACTGGGGTGATGTTTAGGGGCGAAAGCAGTGTAGATGTGGAGGGAAGCTAATTCAACAAAAAACAGGGTAGAAGCAGATGCATAAGCTGGGGTGATGTTTAGGGGCGAAAGCAGTGTAGATGTGGAAGGAAGCTAATTCAACAAAAAAACAGGGTAGAAGCAGAGGCATAAACTGGGGTGATGTTTAGGGGTGAAAGCAGTGTAGATGTGGAGGGAAGCTAAGCAGCAAAAACAGTGGGTAGAAGCAAAGGCATGCAAAACTCTAAGCATAAACAGGGAAATAGGAAAGGGGAAACACAGCCCACTTACTTGACCTTTGATTATTTGAGTGATATTTCCACGATGATGTGATTTCAACACTGAAGACCGGAGGAAGCCCGGATGCAACCCATCGGCCTGGGACACAAATATGGAGAATCCGTGAAGAAAATCCAGCTCCACTCCAAAGGTCTTTAAATAAAACTTAACATTTATTGTACACTGTATAAAATCCAATTGAGTTGATGAAACATGGACACTATTATGATGCTTCCATATCCATTGTTTAAGAAAACGCAGCTGACGCGTTTCGAGGAGTGTTCCTCTTAGTCGTAGCCTAGTTTTTTTTACTTCCTCGTAGGATATTTATATGTTTCAATCAGATTAAAAACACCTGTTGTATCCACAAAAGGAACAACCTTTCTAAGAGCAAATTAACCCTTTCACTAACCCACAAATAACAAAACACATTTAAAAACAATGATAAACAATGTAGGATAATGATGATTTACATATAATTCAAAGAGATTATATTCAAGCTCAATAAACACCACAAGGAAAAAAATGTATATAAACACAAAGAGAATGAAAAAGAAAAAAACATATGAGATGAAAAACTATACCTTAAGAAAGTATCTCCACCCAAAGATTCAACCTTCCATAAATCGTTGCACAAATACCTCCATACTCAAATGTTGCTCCATTGGAAAACAACAACAGAGCTAAAAGGAAATATATATGATATGATATGGTCAAAAGATGTATATTGCCAATCTCAAATATGGCCGATTTAACAAATTGGAAAAACACACCCGTATTGCTAAACCAACGATCCTGCGATGGACAGTTTATATGATGTTAAGGTGAGCTAAGGCATACCTCTTATTCATATGTGGGCACTTTGGGATATAATTGAGTTCTGTGATCTTTGATTGTTATGCCATGTGTAACTTTACATATTAATGGACTAGTTGTCCTTTTTTCTATCATGGTATATATGTATGCATGTATACTATTCAATTAACCCGTTAGTTGCCCTGCCCATGGCTAAATACTGACTTCAAATACCTATGTCTTTGTCTCACCCACATCACTTTGGCTTGCTGGCACCTATAAACCTTACGGTTTAGCCCGTTTACTTTATGTTATTTATGTAATGTATTATTGTATGTCCATGTGAAAAACTTTTTAATTGGATAGTAATAAAATATATTTTTATATTTATTTGTGGATATGGTTGTTTTCTTTGTATATATGAGTTAAGTCCCGTAACCACACTATGCAGTATTGGCCTCTTTATGTGTGTATATCTTATTATAACCAGTCACACACCATAATACATAACAGGGACAAAACCATCAGCTATTCACTCGACCCTGGATCCCCCAAGATCAGTCCTGTCCACTAAATCTCAAGGATCTCCATCAACAACCAAAGAAGAAAATATCCACAATCGTCAAATGGTAAGTATATAGACATGTCATTCTATGTACATATGTATATGCATGCACATGCACATAACGGAACAGCCTCAAAAATGTGTTTCACACATAATTCCTGTAAGCCAAAAGAATAACATGTTTAAATACCCTGACTCAATAAATAATAATTCCATATCGGGATTTTTGTAGTACAAGTTTTAAAAATTGCCCTTGGACTATGACCAAGGGCATGTTTACACATGGAATGACAAATTTTCCACCTCCACTCCTTGGTCTACTCCACGTTCCATCCTCAGAAAAAGTCCTTATTTTCATAATAAAGAACGCAAAGGTATGAACAGGCGTGTATCGTTTAGTTCTACTGAACCTGAAACAGATATCTCTGAGAAGGAACCTTCTGATAATGATGATTTTTTCTCACCAAGAGGAACTCACAAACCACCGGATTCAAGAAGATTGGATCAACACATAACAAGAAATACCACAAAAGAAGCCACAGATCGGGACGGAAACATCGCAAAACGCCCCAGATATCAAACCCGCAGGAATCGAGTCTAATTGAATTTGGAGTAATACAGGATAATCGAAGTAGTACATCACAAAATTTACATGTGCCTAATTGTCCCACTATACAGGATAGTATGGGACTAACATCAATTGCCTCCGGTGACAACAAGATGGTTCAAAATAATAGTGTCCTGAATTTATCTACTGTCTCTTTAAGTTCCAGCGATATTTCCTTATTGTCAAAGGGTTTAAACTTTGTACCCTCTAAGAATTTCGATCTTCTAGAGACGTTGATGGACGTTAATAGATTTGTTAGGGCTCTAACTGTAAAGCGTCACTTTTTTAATTCAGATAAAATGGAATTAATGGGGAGTACTAGGATTTTTCAGAATGAATTTAGCCATCTGTCTTTTGCTGAGCAATGTTGTTTATTAAATCTCCAATCTCTTGCGGGGGATCATATGGAAGATAGAATAAATATTGATACTAAAGTAAAAACCAATAACCCTTTTTTCTATCCCTTGGCATCCAGAGCCACGGCCATCGACCTCTTTCAAAGTGTTGTGGAGAAAGAGCTGGTCAGCTTACATCACAACTTGTCAGGAGAATATATTAAAGATAATTTGACAAAGGATGAGAGAGATAGTTTAGACAAATTACAGCATAATAACAGCATTGTCATCAAAATGGCTGACAAGGGGGGGATGGTCGTGGTTCTGGATGCTAAGGATTATGTTGACTCAGTATATAAAATTTTAGAGGATCCCATCACTTATCGTAAATTGTTAAGAGATCCAACCAGTGATTTCTCCATTACTTTGGATAAACTACTAATGGAGGGGATTCAGTTAGGGGTCTTTTCTGAGCAGGAGGCAAAATTCTTAAAAAATCCGTTTCGAACTGTTCCTATTTTTCACGGGCTACCGAAGGTCCACAAAGGTGTGTTCCCTCCTCCACTTAGACCCATTATTTCCGGCATTGACTCTCTCAATGAGAGAATATGCCAGTGGGTCAACCAGATTCTTCAACCTCTGGTGGTTAGAAACCCCGGGTATCTCAAGGACACCAAGGAGGTACTTAAAATCTTCGACAAGTTTGAGTGGAGGAGGGGACACACCTGGGTCTCTTGCGATATTGTGTCGTTGTATTCGTCAATACTGCATGACATAGCGGTGAGAGCTGTTGCTGACTTCCTCTCTAAATATTCGGATTTACCACCCAACCAATGTGAATTTGTTATTATGACAATTGAATATTTGTTGAATCATAATTATTTTTTGTTCAACAAACAATTCTACTTACAAACCTGTGGTGCGCCCATTGGTGCCAAATTCTCACCGTCTTTAGCAAACATTGTTGTTGCGTGGTGGGAGGAACAGTTTATTTTTTGCTACAACAACCCCTTTAAGAAAAACCTTGAATGGTATGGTCGTTTTATTGACGATACCCTTATCGTTTGGTCTGGGTCTGAGGATGATATCCACAGATTTGTGGAGTATATTAACATCAATCCATATAATTTGAAGTTCACATACCAGATCGAGAAGCAGAGTATCAACTTCCTTGATATTACCCTTACAGGGAATGAAATAGACTGCACTGTAATAACGTGTGCGTATCGCAAGGAAATGGCAGGGAACACCTTGCTTCATGCAGGCAGTTCTCACCCCAAACATATAGCTAAATCTTTACCTTTGGGGGAGTTTACAAGAATCAAGCGTGCTTGTACCAGCAATGATACTTATGAGAAACAAGCCGATGACATCTCTTCCAGGTTGAGACAAAGGGGATACCCACATTGGATGGTTAGTAGAGGAAGGAATATTGTTTCAAAAAAAGATAGAAAGAGCTTGCTTTATTCAAATAAAGTACAGAAAACTTCAAATTCTTATATTTACTTCACAACGAAATACAGCAGTCAATTCAAGGCTATTGTGAATATTATGCGTAAGAATTTATCTATTCTCAGTCAAGATGAAGCTTTACATAATATTATTTCTGAGGGGTGTAATTTTGTGGCCAAACGGGGACAGTCATTAGGTAATTTTTTATCCCCAAGCATGTACTTGGAAGAACCAGTCCATCAATCAAACACTTGGCTACAAGTGACAGGATTTTTTAAGTGTGGACAATCTAGGTGTCAGGTGTGTAGATTTGCTCAAAAAAGTTCTACATTTACTAATTCTACACAAACTCAGAAATATAATATTAGAGGCTTTTCTAATTGTTCAACTGTTGGAGTAGTTTATATGATATCTTGTAGCACGTGCAGAATTGATTATGTTGGTTGCACCTCCAGAGCAACCAAGATAAGAATCTCGGAACATTTACAGAGTATCCGTAACCCCAATTCTCAAAAGAGTACAGGTGTCTCGAAACATTTCCTTGAAAAGCATAAGGGGGATTTATCCTCCTTCTGCTTTAAGGTTATTGAGAAAGTGGATAAACCCGTAAGAGGGGGAAATTGGGGTCGTAAAATCAAAATAAGGGAGGCCCATTGGATTTTGAAGTTAGATGTACGGCATCCCCGGGGCCTTAATCATCGCAATGATCTGGCTTATATTTATTGATTTATTATCTCTATGGGGGCAATTTTTAAAACTTGTACTACAAAAATCCCGATATGGAATTATTATTTATTGAGTCAGGGTATTTAAACATGTTATTCTTTTGGCTTACAGGAATTATGTGTGAAACACATTTTTGAGGATGTTCCGTTATGTGCATGTGCATGCATATACATATGTACATAGAATGACATGTCTATATACTTACCATTTGACGATTGTGGATATTTTCTTCTTTGGTTGTTGATGGAGATCCTTGAGATTTAGTGGACAGGACTGATCTTGGGGGATCCAGGGTCGAGTGAATAGCTGATGGTTTTGTCCCTGTTATGTATTATGGTGTGTGACTGGTTATAATAAGAATGACATCTGTATTGTTACAATGATCCGAACTTTGATACATACACGCATGCGTGGTTTAGTTAATACGCATGCGCATAACACACTGTCTTTTGTATGGGGATAGGTATCAAGGTTCTCGATAAGAATATTCTCTTATATGTGCATGTGAAAGTCATTTGGTATCTGCGTTATCATAATGATCCGAATTCAGACATACACACATGCATGTGTGGTTTAATTAATACGCATGCGCACTATACACGCATGCGCACTATATACTATCTCTGATATGGGGATTGGTGCCTAGGTCCTCGAAAGACATATCCTCAGATATGCGCATGCGCAAGTCATGCAGCACGCTTGCGCAGGATCGTTGGTTTAGCAATACGGGTGTGTTTTTCCAATTTGTTAAATCGGCCATATTTGAGATTGGCAATATACATCTTTTGACCATATCATATCATATATATTTCCTTTTAGCTCTGTTGTTGTTTTCCAATGGAGCAACATTTGAGTATGGAGGTATTTGTGCAACGATTTATGGAAGGTTGAATCTTTGGGTGGAGATACTTTCTTAAGGTATAGTTTTTCATCTCATATGTTTTTTTCTTTTTCATTCTCTTTGTGTTTATATACATTTTTTTCCTTGTGGTGTTTATTGAGCTTGAATATAATCTCTTTGAATTATATGTAAATCATCATTATCCTACATTGCTTATCATTGTTTTTAAATGTGTTTTGTTATTTGTGGGTTAGTGAAAGGGTTACTTTGCACTTAGAAAGGTTGTTCCTTTTGTGGATACAACAGGTGTTTTTAATCTGATTGAAACATATAAATAAGTAAAAAAGGAAGTAAAAAAACTAGGCTACGACTAAGAGGAACACTCCTCGAAACGCGTCAGCTGCGTTTTCTTAAACAATGGATATGGAAGCATCATAATGGTGTTCATGTTTCATCAACTCAATTGGATTTTATACAGTGTACAATAAATGTTAAGTTTTATTTAAAGACCTTTGGAGTGGAGCTGGATTTTCTTCACGGATTCTCCATGCAAAACTCTACCCTGTTGGAAGACTTATTCCTAGGTCTGGAACACGTTAATGGCCCCCCTGGACAAATTACTGCCACTCAGGGGCCTAGTGTCACCAGGAGGGACAAGTATAGGCGCATGTTGTGGGAATACCTGGCCGACACCAGCTCTGTCCTCTCCGATCCCTCTGTGCTCTACAGCCTACACTTATTTTCTCATCTTTTTTTCTGCACTGCACATCTCTTGCCTACTTCCTTTGGGATCTCAGAAGTGGTGGTCTCAGTGCTGAGAAACACATCTGAGTCCTCCATGCAATATGCATTAAGAGAACTCTGGAGCCTACCATAGCATCGAGCCTGGCTAAATACAGAGAAAGATTTTGGACCACTTCCAGAGATGGTAATTTCAGTGCTGCAGTTGGCAATGGATGGTGTAATGGGATTAGCTGAGGGATCGCTGTCTTGACCACTTTTTGGCACAAAATGAAAGTCCAATCCAGCCAAATATGGTGCAAGGATATGATGCAAGGACACCTACATATCTGTCTGTGACACATTGGGGAGTTCACCCTCATCCGCCCTTTTGGCCTGCACCATAATGCGCCTCTTCCCAGCCACTCCCCATCTCCCAGGCGTTTCATTGCAGGCAGAAGTACAGCGCAAGCCACCCACATGCCCAAGCCTTTAATGGCCTCATCGATAAACTGCTGGCCCTGGAGATGTTGGTGTTTATGCTTCTGGATACCCAGGCCTTCCATCAGCAGATGGCAGCTGGGGCACCTCCCTATGCTGGGCCTAGCCGTTACTACTTCTCTTGGTGTACTGTCCCTGCCTTGCACCTGCATGTGTCCCATAACATCAGTCGGGCCCAGAGCTCTGCGCTTTGCTGCAAGGTCCACTTGACCACCGACACATGGACAAGCGCCTGTGGTCAGGGATGCTGCAGTGCTTATCTTTAATGACAGGCAGGGTGAATGTGGTGGAGTCTGGTCCCCGGGTGCAAACTGGAGTGGCCTATCTCCTCTCCCAGGCCAAAATTCATGGCAGGAGTAGACTGAAACCTCAGGGTTTACTGAAAGGAGTATGCTGCAACCTCCACCCCAGCTACTAGCGGCAAATGCTGTAACACTGGCGTGGGGAGATGTCAGCAGGACGTGCTGAAGCTCATCAGCTTGGGGGACAGACAGCACAGTGCCTCCGAGGTCAGGGATGCCATCCTGGCTGAGATGGCAATGTTTTTTTCCCTGCTACACCTGGGGCCTGGCATTTTTGCGCCTGTGATAATGGCTGGAACCTGGTAGCAGATCTGGAGCTTGCCAGACTCAAACACGGTCCACACATGACCCACGTTTTCAACTTGTTGGTGCCATTTTTCTTTGAAACCTACACCATTGTGCCTGATATACAAGTCAAAGTGCCATTTTCGTAAGTGAGAACTAGTCTCTGCTAGGCAGAAAACATTCAGAGCACACTCCTCTCATCTTCGCACCGTTGGCTGGCGGAGGAAGACGAGGGGGATGGAATGGCATCTGATGTCCCTGTCCCACACGAGGCTAGAGGGTGCACTTCAGTGCATCCCATTGCTTCACCACAAATGGTGTGAAGGGGAGTGGAAAATGGAGGAATGGAGAGTGACCCTTACAGTTGGGGCCAGCAAAGGCATGCCAAGTAACACACTGGCACACATGGCTGACTTCATGTTGGGTTGCTTTTCAAGAGTCTAACGCAAAAACCTTGGATTGGAAGCTCATCTGAATATTTCTGGTGCATTCTGGGAAGAGGAGAAGAGTCGCCTTAATCTTATCGATTGCTGGGAATTGCTGGGTCTCGCTGGTTAGAGGACATCGCAAAACCTGGGATTGGAAGCTCATCTGAATATTTCTGGTACATTCTGGGAAGAGGAGAAGAGTCGCCTTAATCTTATCGATTGCTGGGAATTGCTGGGTCTCGCTGGTTAGAGGACATCACAAAACCGGCGTGCGAGTTTCTACACTTCGTAGACGGCGTCAGACGAGGAAAAAAAAAAACATATACAAGATCATTCATCCAAATTTAATGAGCAACATGGAAGAGGAGAAAACCCACATGATGAGCTGCAACACTTGCTATATGTTTACAGATCTGCCGGACCATAAAGCCAACTTCACCTGTATGAAATGTAAACTAGTGGCCCTTTTAGAAGAAAAAGTGCAGAGGTTGGAAGAAAGAATAGTGACGTTGAGAAGCATGAAAGAAAGTGAGGTATTCATTGATGAAGCTGAAGCAAGCCTCCAGAACACAGTAGGGGATGAAAGTGCTAGAGAGCCTACAGTTGCAGAGACTGATGCAAGTCCCCCGAATACAGTAAGGGAAGAATACTTGAGAGAACCTACAGAGGCAGAAAAATGGACACATGTGACCAAGAGATGCAAATGGATCACAAGGCCATCACCACTCACACAGCTAAGTAACCGATATGAAACTCTCATGCAGGCGGATGAAAATGACAAAAATAACCTATCAGCAAAAGAAGAAACAAAAGTTACCCAGAGGCAATCAGGAGCAACAAGAAATGGTGTTGCAAGGAAGAAAAGAAGAGTAGTGGTTATGGGTGACTCACTGCTAAGAGGCACAGAGGCAGCTGTCTGCAGGCCAGACTTAACCGCACGAGAAGTATGCTGCCTCCCAGGAGCAAAAATCAAGGATGTGGCCGATAGGATACCAAGCCTCCTCAGCTCCAAGGACGACTACCCATTCCTACTGATACATGTGGGTACAAACGACATGGCAAAAAATGATTTACCAACTATCTATAAAGACTTTGAAAATTTTGGGAAGACAGTGAAGGAACTGGATGCGCAGGTAGTATTCTCATCAATCCTCCCAGTTGATGGTCATGGCATCAGGAGATGGAATAGAATACTAGAGGTAAACACCTGGCTTCGACGGTGGTGCCAAGAGCAAGGATTTGGATTTTTGGACCATGGTGTGAATTACCTCTACGATGGACTCCTTGCTAGAGACGGAATACATCTCACAAAACCTGGGAAAAACATATTTGCCAGAAGACTTGCCACACTCATCAGAAGGGCTTTAAACTAGAAGAAGAGGGGATGGGAAGAAAAAAGAAAGACAAGAACATGCAGCTAAAAGACATACTAAACAAGGTTACTAGATGTGGTAAAGAGGACCCAAGACAGGATACTCAGAAGGAAATTATGAAAAAGGATACAACAGAGCACAATCTGAAATGTTTTTACACAAACGCACAAAGCATGGGAAACAAACAAGGAGAACTAGAGCTGATGATACACAAGGAAAACTATGATGTCATCTGCATCACAGAAACCTGGTGGAACGACATGCATGATTGGAACATACAGATGGAAGGATACAACTTATTCAAAAAGAATAGAACTAATAAAAGAGGGGGTGGAGTTGCATTGTATGTTAAAAAAGAACACATCTCCACAGAAATTACAGTTTTACAGTTCTTAGTTCTACTGTTCTACAGTTTTTAGTTCTACTGGAAATTATTTGGGTAGTAATTCAAGGGAAAAACAATGATAAGGACATCATACTAGGCGTTTATTACAGACCACCAGGACAGACAGAAGACATGGATGAGATTTTTTCACAGCAAATGACCACGCTCTCAAAGAAACATGAAATAGTGATCATGGGGGACTTCAATTACCCTGACATTCATTGGGAAACCCACACAGCCAAGAGTAAAGGCTCCATCAAATTTTTATCCTCTCTAGCAGACAACTTCATTGCCCAGCAAGAAAACACGAGATGAACATACATTTTGGACCTAGTCCTAACCAACAAAGAGCACATGGTTAAGGGACTATGGGTAGCAGGGACACTGGGATTCAGCGATCATGCTATACTTGAGTTTGGGGTTGCAAGAAGAAGAAGACCTGAGAAGACACAGACTTCAAGGCTCGACTTTAGCAGGGCAGACTTCAAGAGCCTGAAGGCAAGGGTTAGCAGAATTCCATGGTGCAAAATTCTTAAGCACAAAAATGCACATGAAGGGTGGGAAATCTTCCGTAGGGAAATCATTAAAGCACAGGAACTAACAATACCTAGAAGGAAGAAAAATGGGAAGCACCTAAAAATATCAGGATGGATGACCAAAAAATTACACAACCTGCTAAAAAGGAAAAAGGAAACATACAAAAAGTGGAAGATGGGAACTATACCTAAGGAAGAGTACACAGCAGTCTGCAGACTCTGCAAGACAAGCATCAAAGGAGCTAAGGCTGAACACGAATTGAAGCTTGCAAAAGAGGCAAAGAGTAAGGTAAAAGGATTTTGGGGATATGTTAAAAGCAAAAGAAAAGTGAAGGAGACCATTGGAGTCCTGAAGAATGACAAAGGAGAAACAGTTAACATGGTGGAACAGCAGGTGGAGCTACTAAACTCATATTTTGTATCCATCTTCTCCCAAGAAACTAATGGAAATATTGACATTAATGGTGATGGAGATGAGGGGAAGGAAGACTCCAAGCTGACTATAAGTGAAGGTCTGGTAAGAGAGCACTTAGCCAAGTTACAGGAAACCAAGTCCCCAGGACCAGATGATTTACACCCTAGAGTCCTGAAAGAGATAGCAGAGGAAATAACAGAACCCCTTGCTATAATCTTCGGTAAGTCATGGGAAACAGGAGTGGTCCCTTTAGATTGGAAAAGGGCAAATGTTGTCCCCATCTACAAAAAGGGGAAAAGGAACGATCCAGGAAATTACAGGCCGGTAGGTCTGACCTCGATAGCAGGAAAAACCTTTGAGCAGATTGTCAAGGAACATTTACTTCGGTACCTGGATGGGAAGGCATTAATTAACCAGAGCCAGCATGGCTTTATGACCAATAAATCTTGTCAGACTAACCTGATTTCCTTCTACAACAAAATCACTGAATGGTTGGACCAAGGGAATGCCGTGGACATAGTATATCTTGACTTCAGTAAGGCATTTGATAAAGTATCACATAACCTTCTTATTGAAAAAATGATTAAGTATGGCTTTGACAAAAAATCAGTTAGGTGGATTCACAACTGGCTTAGTGATCGGGCACAACGAGTAATACTAAATGGCTACACATCGAACTGGAAGAAAGTCAAAAGCGGGGTGCCGCAGGGCTCTGTTCTGGGCCCAGTACTTTTTAATATCTTTATAAATGATCTGGACGATGGAATTATTGGGGAACTCATAAAATTTGCAGATGATACGAAGATAGGAGGAATAGCCAACACTAGAGAGGAGAGAGAGTGTATTCAAAAGGACTTAGACACACTGGAACAATGGGCTGAGGCGAACAAAATGGTATTTAACAGGGACAAATGCAAAGTTCTACATCTGGGTAACAGAAATGTAAAAAACATATATAGTATGGGAGGAATAGAACTAAGTGATAGCATAGGGGAAAAGGACTTGGGCATAATTGTAGATCACAAATTCAACATGAGCCAACAGTGCGGTGCTGCTGCAAAAAAGGCTAATAAAATTCTGGGATGTATTAAGACAAGCATTGAATCTAGATCAAGAGAGGTCATTATTCCGCTGTACTCTTCCCTGGTCAGACCACACCTGGAATACTGTGTACAGTTCTGGGCGCCTCAATTTAAGAAAGACATCGATATATTGGAGCAAGTCCAGAGAAGAGCAACCAAAATGGTGGAAGGTCTGCAAACCATGTCCTATGAGGAGCGGCTAAAAGAACTGGGATTGTTTAGTTTGCAGAAGAGAAGGCTGAGGGGAGATTTAATAGCAGTCTACAAATATCTGAAAGGTAGTCACAGTGCAGAGGGATCTACCCTATTCTCATTAGCACAAGGAAGTACAAGAAGCAATGGGATGAAACTAAAGGGAAAGAGATACGGATTAGACATTAGGAAAAACTTTCTGACAGTGAGGGTAGTGAGAGAGTGGAATAGGCTGCCACGGGAGGTGGTGGGCGCTCCATCAATGGAAATCTTCAAGCGGAATCTGGATAAACATATAGCTGGGATGATTTAGGAAAACCTGCACTTGCAGGGGGTTGGACCCGATGGCCCTTGAGGTCCCTTACAACTCTACCATAAGATTGTGCAGTTAAGATTGTGCATACTTCACATCATGGAGACAAATAATACTGGATTTTTACAAGCCTCGAACCACGGTCTAGGTCTAATGTCTGTTCCTTTCTTATATTAGGGGAGAGGAAAAAAAAATTGCTTAAGTGATGCATTTAGCGTACATAGACTGACTATTAATGTGTATCCCACATAGTGTTGTTGGGGTTACACACCATCACAACCTGGCTAAAACTTCTATAGCTGTTAATAAAGTCAACATAACTTTACAGTATCCAAAAAGACAGCTGGTACCGACAGAGAGCAAGACAAATGTCAACAAAAGCTGTGAGCTCTGAACACCCACAGTGACTTTGGCATCATCATTATAAGGGAGCGGGTGGTAATAAATAACTTGGCAGTGCCTAAAACCCAACAAGCTTATACAACTATATTTACATTAAGATACACAAATGACACTTTTTAGTAGCATGTCATGAGACAAGCTGATAAGATCTTCCTTTGTGCAGTGCTATTTGAAAGTTAATAGCTGCCTTCATTTTAATTCAGGAGAAGGTGCAGACAGATTAGATTTAGAACATGTTGTCTTCATTGTCAAAATCCTCTATATAGGTAATGGGTTTTTTGGGCCGAGCTGTCTGGGAACGAGCTGGTGTAGCACTGACAACCTGGGTGAATATGGCAAGAGCCTGAGATGTAGGGTGAATGTATCCCCAAATTATTTGGGGAATTTCCACTCAGAAACTGGCACTATATGGCAGTAGCAAGAATTGAGGGTATATGTAGGCCCAATATATTCTTTGAATTCAAAGTCAGAAAATGGCACTATATACCAGTAGCAAAAATTGTGGGTGTATGTAACCCCAATATATTCTTTGAATTCCCAGTCAGAAAATGGTACCATATACCAGTAGCAACAATTGTGGGTGTATGTAACCCCAATATATTCTTTGAATTCCCAGTCAGAAAATGGCACTATATACCAGTAGCAAAAATTGTGGGTGTATATAGCCCCAATTCTATTGTTAGGGGACTTCCAGTGTATTCAAGTTAGTTTCTGGGGTGGAGGTGGGGGGGGACACACCGTTGGAAGGTGGATCGGGGGTATATAGGGTATACGGGAATACACTTTTAGTGTATTCCATTCAGGATCCTGGGAAAGCTGGGTTGCGGCGATTGAGCCCGTCAGTGCCACGTTACACTGACAAGCTTCTCCCTGGAATTGAAGGTATATGTAACCCCAATATATTCTTTGAATTCCCAGTCAGAAAATGGCACTATATACCAGTAGCAAAAATTGTGGGTGTATGTAACCCCAATATATTCTTTGAATTCCCAGTCAGAAAATGGCACCATATACCAGTAGCAAAAATTGAGGGTGTATGTAACCCCAATATATTCTTTGAATTCCCAGTCAGAAAATGGCACTATATACCAGTAGCAAAAATTGTGGGTGTATGTAACCCCAATATATTCTTTGAATTCCCAGTCAGAAAATGGCACTATATACCAGTAGCAAAAATTGTGAATTCACTGAAAGGACCTAGATCCCAAAGATAGGGTATAAACAAAAATAAAACTTCACCATCATCATCAGTTAAAAACCAACTGTAAGTATAAAAGGTAAAACACTAAATAGGATCGGCCAAACTGACGTTCATTAAGCCAATATTATTGTGTACCTATAATGGTATGTACACTAGGGAGATAGGTATCATAGGGAACCATAGACTGTTATTCGTCCCTATATACTAATACCCTCACTCCCTATATATCGTATGTTGGCATGTCAGAGGACACTGGTTCTGAATGCTTTTACTCTGAGATCCAATATGATAAAGTTGGTGAGAGTGCCAACCCCCCCCTGAGGATAATGACCTAACACCACACCAACAGGGAAGGAAGCTGGCCACCCTACACTAGTGGATAACAGAGCTTCAGACCAGTCGCCCCAGCCACACATATAACTCCTAAAGCAGCCCTACGTGTTTCGTCTCATTTAAGACTCTTCAGGGGCAATTTACAATAATTGTTGTTTACAGCAGCACAGAGCTGCACAAATAAATTATTGGCGGTAGATGTGCTGACCGTCGGCAGGACCGCTCACCAGCAGCGGTGAAGCGTACTGCTCATGCCGATGTATTTAAACCTGTAGCCACTCCCCCCAACACCATGCTAAGCCAATCGCGCTTAGTATACGTACTCAACCCACTTATTTGTCCACGTGTGTGAAAACATATGGTCTACTATGGGCGGTATAATAGCTGATTGGTTGGCAACTGCCAAACCCTCCTCTCTATTTGAAACCTGTATACCGCACCATCCATATAGGATTATAAGGTACTAGTCACACTTCACCCTACCTTCCATGCACAGTCAATACTGCGCAGACATACCCGGTCGGATAACCAACCCCCTTCCCTACGTCTCACAGACTCCCGGAAGAAGGCTTAGCGTGCCGAAACGTGCGTCGGGCTGACAAACAGAAACTAGGTGTTCTTGCTTTACATCACAGTGATTCTATATGGGTAAGATGGCATATTTCTTCTTGATGTAGACCTATCCTTATTAGAGATGAGCGAACAGTGTTCTATCGAACACATGTTCGATCGGATATCAGGGTGTTCGCCATGTTCGAATCGAATCGAACACCGCGTGGTAAAGTGCGCCAAAATTCGATTCCCCTCCCACCTTCCCTGGCGCCTTTTTTGCACCAATAACAGCGCAGGGGAGGTGGGACAGGAACTACGACACCGGGGGCATTGAAAAAAATTGGAAAAAGTCATTGGCTGCCGAAATCAGGTGACCTCCATTTTAGACGAATAGTGGATTTCAAATCCGGGTCATATGAGAATGTGAACTTTGTGACTATGAGACAGGGATAGCTGTACAGGCAGGGATAGCTAGGGATAACCTTTATTTAGGGGGGAATGTTATTAAAAATAACTTTTTGGGGCTTAGCACACACATTCAGCACTGCTTCATCACGCCAATACAATGCATTAGCCAGTGCTGATTGGCCAGAGTACGGAATTCGGCCAATCAGCGCTGGCTCTGCTGGAGGAGGCGGAGTCTAAGGTCGGACCTGAATGGAGACTGGTGTGGAGCGATCTTAGACTCCGCCTCCTCCAGCAGAGCCAGCGCTGATTGGTCGAGTTCCGTACTCTGGCCAATCAGCGCTGGCCAATGCATTCTATTAGCCCGATGAAGTAGAGCTGAATGTGTGTGCTTAGCACACACATTCAGCTCTACTTCATCGGGCTAATAGAATGCATTGGCCAATCAGCGCTTGCCAATGCATTCTATTAGCGTGAACTGAGTTTGCACAGGGGTTCTAGTGCACCCTCGGCTCTGCTACATCAGATTGCTACATCTGATGTAGCAGTGCCGAGTGTGCATCAGATGTGTAGTTGAGCAAAACTGACTCAGCACTGCTAAGTCTCTGCATTCGCATAGGAATGCATTGGCCAGCCTTCGGCCAATCAGCGCTGGCTCTGCCGGAGGAGGCGGAGTCTAAGGTCGGACCTGAATGGAGACTGGTGTGGAGCGATCTTAGACTCCGCCTCCTCCAGCAGAGCCAGCGCTGATTGGTCGAGTTCCGTACTCTGGCCAATCAGCACTGGCCAATGCATTTCTATGGGGAAAAGTTAGCTTGCGAAAATCGCAAACTGACAGGGATTTCCATGAAATAAAGTGACTTTTATGCCCCCAGACATGCTTCCCCTGCTGTCCCAGTGTCATTCCAGGGTGTTGGTATCATTTCCTGGGGTGTCATAGTGGACTTGGTGACCCTCCAGACACGAATTTGGGTTTCCCCCTTAACGAGTTTATGTTCCCCATAGACTATAATGGGGTTCGAAACCCATTCGAATACTCGAACAGTGAGCGGCTGTTCGAATCGAATTTCGAACCTCGAACATTTTAGTGTTCGCTCATCTCTAATCCTTATTGTATTTTACATTATGTGTGCATTATACCTGCGGCTCTGCCTCCCTGATGACAATATGCTGTAAACATGGGTTTATCCCTGTTCCTGCTTCGGAAATACATATTATTGGTCATTTTTTGACTTTATGTGGAATTAAGGAGAGTGTTCTTTCTGCAATCAGGACATTATGACTATATACATGCTTAGTCAATACTAGGAGAGTAGTTTAGCTGCATTCGGGTAGTGTGATTATTTAATAAATTGTTTGTGGAGGTTGCATCAGGTGTAGTTCATCTTACTATATATATATATATATGTGCAATACTATTTCACTAAGATCCATCTATGTGTATTGTTTTATACGGTGTTTTGCATCTGTCCAGTATATGTGTATTTCTCTATATTGATGTATATAATTTTAACATTGTGTTAATAAAGGTATATATTTTATACTTGAACTTGTAGTTGGATATGTTGAGTGTCGATAACCATCTGGCCTGTTCCAGTTTTGTGTTTGTATATCTATGTTTGTGGTTTAAGACATGCTAGGTTTGAAGGGCTTAATTAGGGAGGGAGGTAGGATTAAATTATGATGGGTTATACCTATTCCTCCAATAGACGTGCTATACTTTTGGTATATTTATTCTAACACAGGGAACCTGCCCGTCCAATCAGGATCCAGGCAAATAGGAAAGTTGGATGCCCGTCCGATCAGGATCCAGGCAAGTAGGAAAGTTGGGTGACCACATTCTAAATGGAATACCAATGTGACCCCTCAACATCACCCAAAATTTACCTAACACACAATAACAAAAATGAGGTTAAACATATACGTGGGATCTAGATAACTGGTCAGGTTATTAACAGTACGGGAACATAAAAACAGATTAAGATAATCCGTAACACACTATAATTACAGCGAAATAACGTGTTGCATCCAGGAGGGATACATTAGACAGCATGAGGTATATACCTATTGGCCCTACCTCCAAAATAGTAATAACCACGGTAAATATGAAACATGTATCTAACCTATACAGTGGGTAATAACACTATCTAAACTACCCCCGGGAAAAGCCTGCAGAAGAGGTAGGAGGGCATTAATCAATGATACCATACCAATGAATAGATGACAACCAACCCTAATGTTATTATTTCAAATGAAACAGGTAAAATCCAACTGTTCAGTGAATTATTATTATGATATGGGTTTTGATATCTAATTCTCAGTGATTTTCTTTTAGCAAAAATTGTGGGTGTATGTAACCCCAATATATTCTTTGAATTCCCATTCAGAAAATGGCACTATATACCAGTAGCAAAAATTGAGGGTGTATATAACCCCAATTGTATTGTTAGGGGACTTCCAGTGTATTGAAGTTAGTTTCTGGGGTGGAGGTGGGGGGGCACACCGTTGGAACGTGGATTGGGGGTATATAGGGTATACGGGAATACACTTTTAGTGTATTCCATTCAGGATCCTGGGAAAGCTGGTTTGCGGTGATTGAGCCCGTCAGTGCCACGTTACACTGACAAGCTTCTCCCTGGAATTGAAGGTATATGTAACCCCAAAATATTCTTTGAATTCCCAGTCAGAAAATGGCACTATATACCAGTAGCAAAAATTGTGGGTGTATGTAACCCCAATATATTCTTTGAATTCCCAGTCAGAAAATGGCACCATATACCAGTAGCAACAATTGTGGGTGTATGTAACCCCAATATATTCTTTGAATTCCCAGTCAGAAAATGGCACTATATACCAGTAGTAAAAATTGAGGGTGTATATAGCCCCAATTCTATTGTTAGGGGACTTCCAGTGTATTCAAGTTAGTTTCTGGGGTGGAGGTGGGGGGGCACACCGTTGGAACGTGGATCGGGGGTATATAGGGTATACGGGAATACACTTTTAGTGTATTCCATTCAGGATCCTGGGAAAGCTGGGTTGCGGCGATTGAGCCCGTCAGTGCCACGTTACACTGACAAGCTTCTCCCTGGAATTGAGGGTATATGTAACCCCAATATATTCTTTGAATTCCCAGTCAGAAAATGGCACTATATACCAGTAGCAAAAATTGAGGGTGTATATAGCCCCAATTGTATTGTTAGGGGACTTCCAGTGTATTCAAGTTAGTTTCTGGGGTGGAGGTGGGGGGGCACACCGTTGGAAGGTGGATCGGGGGTATATAGGTTATACGGGAATACACTTTTAGTGTATTCCATTCAGGATCCTGGGAAAGCTGGGTTGCGGCGATTGAGCCCGTCAGTGCCACGTTACACTGACAAGCTTCTCCCTGGAATTGAAGGTATATGTAACCCCAATATATTCTTTGAATTCCCAGTCAGAAAATGGCACTATATACCAGTAGCAACAATTGTGGGTGTATCTAACCCTAATATATTCTTTGAATTCCCAGTCAGAAAATGGCACTATATACCAGTAGCAAAAATTGAGGGTGTATATAGCCCCAATTGTATTGTTAGGGGACTTCCAGTGTATTGAAGTTAGTTTTTGGGGTGGAGGTGGGGGGGACACACCGTTGGAACGTGGATCGGGGGTATATAGGGTATACGGGAATACACTTTTACTGTATTCCATTCAGGATCCTGGGAAAGCTGGGTTGCGGCGATTGAGCCCGTCAGTGCCACGTTACACTGACAAGCTTCTCCCTGGAATTGAGGGTATATGTAACCCCAATATATTCTTTGAATTCCCAGTCAGAAAATGGCACTATATACCAGTAGCAAAAATTGAGGGTGTATATAGCCCCAATTGTATTGTTAGGGGACTTCCAGTGTATTCAAGTTAGTTTCTGGGGTGGAGGTGGGGGGGCACACCGTTGGAAGGTGGATCGGGGGTATATAGGTTATACGGGAATACACTTTTAGTGTATTCCATTCAGGATCCTGGGAAAGCTCGGTTGCGGCGATTGAGCCCGTCAGTGCCACGTTACACTGACAAGCTTCTCCTTGGAATTGAAGGTATATGTAACCCCAATATATTCTTTGAATTCCCAGTCAGAAAATGGCACTATATACCAGTAGCAACAATTGTGGGTGTATCTAACCCTAATATATTCTTTGAATTCCAAGTCAGAAAATGGCACTATATACCAGTAGCAAAAATTGAGGGTGTATATAGCCCCAATTGTATTGTTAGGGGACTTCCAGCGTATTGAAGTTAGTTTTTGGGGTGGAGGTGAGGGGGACACACCGTTGGAACGTGGATCGGGGTATATAGGGTATACGGGAATACACTTTTAGTGTATTCCATTCAGGATCCTGGGAAAGCTGGGTTGCGGCGATTGAGCCCGTCAGTGCCACGTTACACTGACAAGCATCTCCCTGGAATTGAGGGTATATGTAACCCCAATATATTCTTTGAATTCCCAGTCAGAAAATGGCACTATATACCAGTAGCAAAAATTGAGGGTGTATATAGCCCCAATTGTATTGTTAGGGGACTTCCAGTGTATTCAAGTTAGTTTCTGGGGTGGAGGTGGGGGGGCACACCGTTGGAACGTGGATTGGGGGTATATATAGGGTATACGGGAATACACTGTCAGTGTATTCCATTCAGGATCCTGGGAAAGCTGGGTTGCGGCGATTGAGCCCGTCAGTGCTACGTTACACTGACAAGCTTCTCCCTGGAATTTAGCTCTTAAAACAGCTGTTGGTTCTCTTCTCCTTCCTATCCTATTCTATCCCTGCCTGCCAGAATCTAAGCCCTAGCTAAATGGACGGAAACCTCCGTCCCCGGTGAATTGCAAGCTCAGAATGACGTGAACCTGAGCGGTGCTGTTCTTTTAAATCAGAGGTCACATGTTTTCGGCAGCCAATGGGTTTTTCCTACTTTTTTCAACGTCACCGTTGTCGTAGTTCCTATCCCAGGGGAATCGAGTAATGGTGCACTTTACCACGCGGTGTTCGATTCGATTCGAACATGGCGAACAGCGTGATATCCGATCGAACATGTGTTCAATAGAACACTGTTCGCTCATGTCTAAAAACACATATATTACGTCAATATTGCTAAGAACAATAGGCAAATCTGTTGCTGAGTTCACACATAGAGATGAGCGAGTAGTGAAATATTCGATATTCATTTCGACTAGCCCCTCACTGTTCGACCGAATATCGAATCCCATTATAGTCTATGGGGAAAAAACGCTTTTTTCAAGGGAAACCACAATTCGACTAAGGAGAGTCACCAAGTCCACAATGACACCCCAGGAAATGATGCCAACACCTCTGGAATGCAACTGGGACAGCAGGGGGAGCATGCCTGGGTGCATCTAACACACCCAAGTCCCAGTGTTACCCCACTATCACAGCCTATCAACTAGACACTTTCCGCACTCAATAGAACCTCTATGCAAAGTGGAAAAATACTTGGAAACCTTCTTTCCTCTACATTAATATGGACAGAAACACAAATTTAAACCTAAAGAAACATTAGCATGCGTTCATCCCAATTCCTGACTTGATATCTGCGTTAAGCAGGACACAGGCTATAAGGCTGACGAGGCCTGAGCACCAGGAACAGATGTTACAAGGGCTAGCTGATAATGCTTCAGGCTGCTCTTCCACCAGCCAGTCAGCCACTACCTCCAGTCGTGTTCATACTCAAGAGTCTGCCCCTCCTTCTTCCCAACATGCCAATTCTTCCCAGCAGAGTCATCCCACCCTTTGCCCCCTCCCAGCAGCTTCCAGATTAATTTCTTTGTCCTGATGCCCAGGAAATCCAGCTGGGGGCCCAGGCCACAGTCAAGCTACTGTGGATCCAATGCCTACTGGTGAGGGGCATCCAGCGTTGTGCTCATCCACAATCCCCGGCTTGATGGCAACATTAAGCAGAGTGCAGGGTACAACTCAGACCAGGCCTGAGCACCAGGAGCAGGTGTTACAATGGCTAGTGGATAATGCTTCCAGCTGCATTTGCACCAGCCAGTCAGCCAATACCTAAAGTCATGTTCCTACTTAACAGTCTGACCCTCCTTCCTCCCAACATGCCCAATCTTCCCAGCACAGTCATCCCACCCTTTCCTCCATCCCAGGAGATGTTTTCGGGTCCTCTAACTGTCTCTCACTCTGTCCAACCACTTCCCGCATCCCAGGAACTAACAGACGAATTTCTCTGTCCTGATGCCCAAACATTGGAGCATCCCCCATTTCCTGATGATTTTGTGGTTGTGGTCCCGCAACTAACATTTCTCTGCCTAAGTGATGATGACGAGACACAGTTGCCATCAGGGTAGGATGTGGTTATGTGCGGTGTGCAGGAGGAGGAGCATATAAAGGAATTGGAAGAGGAGGTGGTGGACGACGATAGGGGTGGATAGGGGTGATGTCTAGCGGGGATAGCAGTGTAGATGTGGAGGCAGGCGGAGCACCAACAAAGGTGGCTAGAGGCAGAGGCATGTCCAGAGGCACAGGACAGCTGCTTCACAGAAGCCAGGCCAGAGCCAGCAAGGCCCACCTGTACTAGCCACTCGCCCATGTTGGCCACCTCCCTCGATGGTATGTAGATTTTTCAACGTATGCGCGGAGGACAAACTGAGTGTGTTTTGCACACTGTGCAAGTCAAAACTAAATAGGGGCTCTGAGAAAAGCAACCTGACCATCTCAGCCATGCTCCATCATTTGGAAGGCAAGCACTAGGCTCAGTGGGAGAGAGCTAACGCTGGACAATAGTCAACCGGTGTTGCCGCCAATGACTCTTCCACTGTGTCCCATAACATCAGTCAGGCCCTGTGTTCCACGCTTTGCTGTAAGGTCCACTTGATCACCGATGTCTGGGCAAGCACATGTGGTCAGGGACACTGCATATCACTCACGGCACACTGGGTGAATGTAGTGGAGGCTGGGCCCGACTCGCAAACTGGGGCAGCCTATCTCCTCTCCCAGCCCAAAATTCATGCCAGGGGTTCTCAGAAAGCCTACTCCTCCGCTGAAACATCGACCCCAGCTGCGAGCTGGAAACGCTGCAGCACTGGTCTGTGGAGACGTCAGCAGGTCGTGCTGAAGCTCATCAGCTTGGCCGTCAAAAAACACACTGCCCCCGAGGTGAGGAATGCCATCCTAGAGGAGACTGTAATGTGGTTTTTGCTGATACACCTGGGCCCAGGCTTGTTTGTTTGTGTTAATGGCCGGAACCTGGTGGCAGCTCTGGAGCTTACCAGACTCAAACACGGTCCACGCCTGGCCCACATTTTCAACTTGGTGGTGCCAACGTTTTTAAAAACTTACACCAAGGTTCACGATCTACTGATGAAAGTGCAGCCAATGGATGAAAAGAAAACTGCGGTACTCCAAAGGCGTTGAGTCAGCACGCACTTTATTGAAGTTCCTTATACACGACGCATTGGACTACGTTTCGGGGAATACCCCTTTATCAAGTGTATACCCAATACACGCACATATCCTATTAATACAGAAAGGATAAAAACCAAGAGACAAAAATACCATATAAATAAGTGAATAAATAAAATACCATTTAGTGACACGCAAGTCCATCCAAAAAAAAAACCAAAAAAACAACTTCACATAGTGGTCATGTGTACATAAAAGATATACAAACATACAAGGCCAATACATATAAATACACATACATAAATAATACATACACGTATAAGGATAATACTCATAGATATACATATAAATAAATAATTCCATATATATATATATATATATATATATATATATATACTGTATATACTAGCTGGTACCTGCGACTTCGTCTGCGGTGATTGTAGAAGTCGGTATATACAGGCGCGGGTAAGGTTTTCGTAGTGTGTATAAGGTATGGGATATGAAATGTAACTTTGTATCTTGTTGTTGCTGTAATTCAGAGAATACATGAGACTTTTGTGTTGAAGTTATTTTGTATTTGAGCTGCTATACGGTGTTGTGAGAAACTTTACATAGTGACTTTGGGACAGAAGTATTTGAAGTTAACCCTTTCCCGCCGATGGCATTTTTTGATTTTCGTTTTTTTTTAAATTAAATGTAGATTGTGAGCCCACAATGTACATTTTTCCCTATCAGCATGTCTTTGGAATATGGGATGGAAATCCATGCAAACACGGGGAGAACATACAAACTCCTTGCAGATGGTTTTTAGCCCTTGGCGGGATTCAAACCAAGGATTCCAGCGCTGCATGGCTGCAGTGCTAACCACTGAGCCACCGTGTGGCCCCTTTGATTTTCATTTTTGACTCCCCTCCTTCTAAACCCCATAACTTTTTTATTATTAACCCAGAGCCATATGAGGTCTTAATTTTTCCTGGGACAGATTTTTCTTCATGATGCCGCCATTATTTATTCTATATAATGTACTGGGAAGCAGGGAAAAAATTCAGAATGGGGTGGATTTGAAGAAAAAATGCATTTCTGCGACTTTCTTACGGGCTTTGGTTTTACGGCATTCACTGTGCAACCAAAATGACATGTCCCCTGTATTCTGTGTTTCGTTATGATTCCAGGGATACCAAATTTATGTGGTTTTATTTACATTTTGACCCCTTAAAAAAAATCCAAAACTGTGTTAAAAAATTATTTTTTGAAAAGTCGCCATATTCCGACAGCTGTAACTTTTTTATACGTGCGTGTACGGGGATGTATATGGCGTCTTTTTTTGCGGGACAGGGTGTACTTTGTAGTTCTACCATTTTCGGGAAATGTTATTGCTTTGATCACTTTTTATTCAAATTTTTATCAGAATCAAAACAGTGAAAAAACGGTGGTTTGGCACTTTTGACCATTTTTCCCGCTACGGCGTTTACCGAACAGGAAAAATATTTGTATAGCTTTGTAGAGCGGGCGATTTCGGACGTGGGGATACCTAACATGTATGTGTTTCACAGTTTTTAACTACTTTTATATGTGTTCTAGGGAAAGGGGGGTGATTTGAATTTTTAATCCTTTGTATTTTTTTTTTAATAATTTTTTTTACTTTTTTTAAACTTTTTTTTTGCATTTATTAGACCACCTAGGGGTATTGACATGGGTGGGCGGTGTCGCGGATTCTCAGAGCGGTGGGGGTTGGCAAACATGGCTGCTCCGGAGCGTTAAAGAGAGCCTCCTGGAGTATCGTTAAGGTGAGGGGCAAAGTGGTAAAGTATATGTATATGTGATTGTGTGGGGTTAGGGGCGAGGCTGTAGAGGGCAATATGAATTTTGTGGCTTGCTATGGTCCAAAGTGTGTGAGATTGCAGAGATGGTGGTGTGAGTTTGGGTTTTGTGGGGGTCCTGGCACAAACGTATGCGTGCTATTGTGACGAAAAGCAGCCTGTTGCGCAATCGGGTGTATTAACTATGTTTGTGGAAAATTTCAGCCAAATCGGTGGAGCGTTTTTTCCGTGATTGAGTAACAAACATCCGAACATCTAAACATCCAAACACACAAACTCACAAACCCACAAATATTAATAGGATATATACATAAGCACAATATAGTGCTACTATACCACATACAGTATATTGGTTCATGCTATACCACATATATTGGTTCATACTCATTAGAGATGAGCGAACAGTAAAATATTCGATGTTCGTTATTCGTTCTGAATAGTTTCTCAATATTCGACTATTTGAACTAATATCGAGCCCCATTATAGTCTATGGGAGAAAATGCTTCGTTTCAGGGGATCCCACCATTCGACTCAGGAGGGTCACCAAGTCCACTATCACACTTCAGCAAATGATGCCAACACCTCTGCAGTGCAACTGGGACAGCAGGGGAAGCATGCCTGGGGCATCTACCACACCAAAGTCCCTCTATTACCCCACTATCACAGCCTAACAACTACACACTTTCCACATTCAAACAAACCTCTATCAAAGTGGGAAAATACCTGGAAACCTTCTTTACTCCCCAAATGGATGGACACAAACCCAAATTTAAGCTCAACAAACATTAACAACCACCCCTTTAAATCACGTTGCCCATGACAACCACAGATGGAATAGGCAATGGGAAATTCAACAGTACCCACCCTGAACTGTCATTGTGGATGAGTGTGTGTGATGTGGTAAGACCTTCCAAAATTCACTTTTCTAGCCCTTAACAGGGCTATTAAGTTACAGGCCCTTAAGCTGAGCTACCAGCAGAGATTGAGTCCCTTTAGGTGACTTCAGCCTTTTACCTGCAGAGTTTTAGGCCCTTTAACTTAGTTCAGCCTTGCACCAGCAGAGATCTGTTGGTTCTTTGGGTGAGTTGAGCCTTTAAACAGCAGAGATTTAGTTTTTGACCCTTGGAGTGAGTACAGCCTTTAAAAAGCAGTGCTCTGGGCCCTTGGAGTGAGTATAGCCTTTAAAATATATTGCTTTTGGCCCTAGGAGTGAGTAGATACTTTAAAAAGCAGTGTTTTGGGCCCTTGGAGTGAGTAGAGCCTCGCACCAGCAGTGTTTTTGGCCCTTGGAGTGAGTAGAGCCTTGCACCAGCAGTGTTTTTGGCCCTTGGAGTGAGTAGAGCCTCGCACCAGCAGTATTTTTGGCCCTTGGAGTGAGTACAGCCTCACACCAGCAGTGTTTTTTTTTTGCCCTTGGAGTGAGTAAAACCTTTAAAAAGCAGTGTTTTGGGCCCTTGGAGTGAGTATAGCCTTTAAAATACAGTGCTTTGGGCCCTAGGAGTGAGTAGATACTTTAAAAAGCAGTGTTTTGGGCCCTTGGGGTGACAAGAGTCATGCAGTAGCAGTGTTTTTGGCCATTGGGGTGACTAGAGCCATGCAGCAGCAGTGTTTTTGGCCCTTGGGGTGACTAGAGCCATGCAGCAGCAGTGTTTTTGGCCCTTGGGGTGACTAGAGCCATGCAGCAGCAGTGTTTTTGGCCCTTGGGGTGACTAGAGCCATGCAGCAGCAGTGTTTTTGGCCCTTGGGGTGACTAGAGCCATGCAGCAGCAGTGTTTTTGGCCCTTGGGGTGACTAGAGCCATGGAGCAGCAGTGTTTCATTTTTTGGCCCTTGGGGTGACTAGAGCCATGCAGCAGCAGTGTTTTATTTTTTCGCCCTTTTGGTGACTAGAGCCATGCAGCAGCAGTGTTTCATTTTTTGCCCTTGGGGTGACTAGAGCCATGCAGCAGCAGTGTTTCATTTTTTTGGCCCTTGGGGTGACTAGAGCCATGCAGCAGCAGTGTTTCATTTTTTGGTCCTTTTGGTGACTAGAGCCATGCAGCAGCAGTGTTTCATTTTTTGGCCCTTGGGGTGACTAGAGCCATGCAGCAGCAGTGTTTCATTTTTTGGCCCTTGGGGTGACTAGAGCCATGCAGCAGCAGTGTTTCATTTTTTGGCCCTTTTGGTGACGAGAGCCATGCAGCAGCAGTGTTTCATTTTTTGGCCCTTTTGGTGACTAGAGCCATGCAGCAGCAGTGTTTCATTTTTTGGCCCTTGGGGTGACTAGAGCCATGCAGCAGCAGTGTTTCATTTTTTGGCCCTTGGGGTGACTAGAGCCATGCAGCAGTGTTTCATTTTTTGGCCCTTGGGGTCACTAGAGCCATGCAGCAGCAGTGTTTCATTTTTTGGCCCTTTTGGTGACTAGAGCCATGCAGCAGCAGTGTTTCATTTTTTGGCCCTTGGGGTGACCCCTAAAAAATTAGATTTCAGGCCCTTTGGGGTGAGCCCTAAAACATTAATTTCCTGGCCCTTGGGGGGAGCCCTAAAAAATTAGATTTCAACCCCTTGGGGGTGAACCCTAAAAATTATTTTGAAGGCCCTTAGGCTGGAACCCTAAAAAATTGAGTTGCAACCCCCTGGGGGGAGATAATGGAATGGAATAAAAAAAAAAAATCACATTCAGAAGTAGGGGCTGGGGTTGTAGGAGGAGGATGAGGAGTATGAGGAGGAAGAGTAAATTGGGTGCTAGCAGCTTCTCCCCAGTACCTGGATTATGGAGTGGATACCCAGCTGGTTATCCACGTCCTCACCCATGTCCCCTGCTGCTGCTGGCAGTCCCTCTCCAGTAACTGTACAGTGGAGTCGACACCCAGCGGAATATCCATGTCCATGTCCTCGCCCACGTCTCCTGCTGCTACTGACGAGAGGCACTGCTGGAAGCCCCTCTCCAGTACCTGGACTGTGGACTGGACACCCAGTGGAATATCCATGTCCACATCCTCGCCCACATCCCCTGCTGCTACTGATGAGGGGCACTGCTGGTAGCCCCTCTCCAGTACCTGGACTGTGGAGTGGATATACAGCTGGGTATGCACGTCCACGTCCTCATGCACGTACCCTGCTGCTACTGATGAGAGGCAATGCTGGCTGCCCCTCTCCAGTACCTGGACTCTGGAGCTGATACACAGCTGGGTATCAACTTCCACGTCCATGTCCCCTGCTGCTACGCTGCATGATTTGCCAGCTAGTTAGCTATTATTGAGCTATGAAAAGAGCTCTTATTATTGACAATTCCTGCCTAACCAATGCACTGTATCTCACTGACAGTCTGACACCACACTCTCTCTATGACTCCAAAACGAGAATGAGACGAAGAGGGATGACATTCTTATGAATTGGGAGGTCACATGTTTTCGGCAGCCAATGGGTTTTTTCAATTTTTTTCACTGCCTCCGTTGTCATAGTTTCTGCCCCACCTCCCCTACATAGTTATTGGTGCAAAAAACACGCCAGGGAAGGTGGGAGGGGATAAGAATTTTTACTGCGTATGCGGCCTTGTATTCGATTGTGAACAAATACATCGAACGCCATGATATTCGATCGAATACCTATTCGATCGAACGGCGTTCGCTCATCTCTAATACTCATCCAAATGAATCATGTATCTTAGATAGTATAGTGTAGATATAATTCTATAACTTTTAATCCATTGAAATTAACATTAGTATCAGGCTGAAGGACATCTAGAACTAAAGTCCCATACAGTGCAGATATGTCCCATTAGTCAAGAAAAATTGGGGGTCTTACCTTGCAGGTTGTTAAATGGCTGAGCCGACTGCAAGAGCTTACAGTATGTGATGATGTGTGGGGCAGATAGCGTGAATAGAAAACGCGGACTCTTTAAACTCACTCAATGCGCGCGCAAGTCTGCACATGCACACTCGGATCTGCTACCCGTTACTTCTAAAATTAATAAATATTAGAGATGAGCGAGTACTGTTTGGATTAGCCGATTCGAACAGCACGCTCCATAGAAATGAATGGATGCACCTGGTACTTCCGCTTTGACGGCGGCCGACCGCTTAACCCCCCGCGTGCCGGCTACGTCCATTCATTTCTATGCGAGCGTGCTGTTCGGATCGGCTGATCCGAACAGTACTCGCTCATCTCTAATGAATATAAATATACGTTCGTCCTGAACCTCAATACGATTATAAGAGGGCAGGATCCGGTATGTACGTTCCAACGCCCCAAAATTAAAAAACCTTTGTCTTCTACTCTCTGCCCATAGACTGAATCTCCGTTCGGGCGCGAGTTAGAGGTGCTGCGCATGCATGTCAAAGATTGGTATGAGATCGGGAATCTCCGCTATGCTCCGGATATTCTCAAAAGTAACCATTCCGCTCCTCTGTGTGATGCGAGAACACAGAGCACGCTCCTGTCAGCTTCTCAGTGTTGAATGACGGAGGAAGAGGAGGAGGATGAAGTGAAAAATGATGTCACTCACACACATGAGGCTAGCGGGGAAGTGCAGTGCGTCCCATTGCTTCAGCGCGGATGGGGCAAAGAGGAGGAGGAAATTGAGTGACCCTTCCGGTGGGGGCAGCAAAATCATGCTAAGTAACACTCTGGCACACATGACTGACTTCATGTTGGGCTGCTTTTCAAGTGATAAACGCATTGTACACATCATGGAGAAGAACCAATACTGAATTTTTGCAATCCTCGACCTTCAGTATAAAAATAACATCTCATCTTTTATTCCGGTAGAGGGGAGGACCAATTGCATAAATGTATTGCCACAAGCAACTGGTGCAGAATTTGATGGAAATGTTTGCATCAACCCTCGCTGGCACCAGAGAGGAGAGTTCCTCCAAGATGCTAACAACTGCCATCCGGTCCACGCCCACCAGGGGAACACTCTCCAAGGTGTGGGACACGTTAATGGCACCCCCTTGCAAAACTACTGCCACTGAGGGGCCTAGTGTCACCAGGAGGGAAAAGTATAGGCGCATGTTGCGTGAGTACCTGGCCAACCACAGCGCTGTTCGCTGTGATCCCTCTGCGCCCTACACGTATTGGGTGTCAAAGTTAGACCTGTGGCCCTTAAAGTTAGCCTTTTTGGTGGGACAGAGTGTAAACAAAGAGCCACATCTGTCACTTGCTCAGTGACTCTTCTACTTGTACAGTGGCAAAACTACCGCCATAGCAGCAGAGGCAGCTGCCACAGGGCCCGGGATATTAGGGGCCCGGTGACAGCCGCTACCGCGGCTATCATTATACTCGGGGGTCTTTTCGGACCACCGAGTATAATGATTGGCGGTGGGAGAGGTAAGAAACATAAAAAAACATGTTACTTACCTCTCCACGATCCTGTCTGATGTCCTTTCTGACGTCTCTGACGTCACATGAACCTGGCCTGTGTCCCGGGTCATGTGACGTCAGACGTAATTAAACAAGGATGGCAGAGCAGAAGGTAGCGGAGAAGACTGCGTAGGAGCCGGAGACAGGTAAGTTTTTTATGTTTTTCTCCCCCCTGGGTCTCCGGTTATTATACTCTTGGGTCTGAAAAGACCCCAGAGTATAATAATTGTTTATGGGTGTCCACTATGGGGCATAATACTGTGTGCAGGGGCCCCTATGGTGGATAATACTGTGTGCAGGGGCCCCTATGGTGGATAATACTGTGTGCAGGGGCCCCTATGGTGGATAATACTGTGTGCAGGGGCCCCTATGGTGGATAATACTGTGTGCAGGGGCTCCTATGGGGGATAATACTGTGTTCAGGGGCCCCTATGGGGGATAATACTGTGTGCAGGGGCCCCTATGGGGGATAATACTGTGTGCAGAGGCCACTATGGGGGATAATACTGTGTTAAGGGGCCACTATGGGGCATAATACTGTGTGCAGGGGCCCCTTGGGGGATAATACTGTGTGCAGGGGCCCCTATGGGGGATAATACTGTGTGCAGGGGCCACTATGGGGGATAATGCTGTGTTAAGGGGCCACTATGGGGCATAATAGAACGCACAGAAATGCGTAGGAGGGGGTCGGTCGGGGGGGGGGGGGGGGCTGTCAAAAGTTCGCTACGTGGCCCCGCCATTCCTGGTTACGCCACTGTACTTGTAACATCATAATTGAACCTGCGTGTGTGTGTTTTCTTTTGAGTTCAAGTTTGATTTCTGTTTCCTATCTTGTCACAACTTTTGAAAAATGAAAACTGATCAACGATTTACTGTAGTTATATTTTCTCATAGCATGTTAGATTATCAATATAATATGAATAGATTAGAGTTAGAATAGCAATAGATTTGTATTTAATCAATTGAGAGTTGCTGAAGAATGGCATGTAGAAATTTTTTTCTTCAAAGATAATTGTGGAATTTTTAAGGACTGGAGTTTTATAGTTACATCATGGAAGTCAGATTTTCATATTCTTCCCATGTTCCTTTGCACAGTGGAGCGCTCATGGCTTAATAAAACTCCACACACCTTAATGGTGGTTCTCTTCTTATGGAGTGACGATATCCCCTCAACCCTGTCTAAGCCTCTCACCTCTGCCAGATCAGTCCTCTCTGCGCCAAGCTGATGAGATGCAAATACATCGAAACAGCTGTCCTTGGCTGAGAAGACTGTATCTGGTATAAACCCAACATCATTGCAAACAAAGGCCTCTGAGAAGGTCGGCATGATGTTAAAGGGAGCACCCTCTATAGGTTTGTTTGACTGAGACTCTGTCTTCCTAATTACATCATGGAAGATAGACTTGCACTTTCTCCGTCAGCGCCCTATATTGGTGTGCATACTTGAGGCACTGATATCCTAATTACATCATAGAAGTCAGATTTGCATATTCTTCCCATGGAGTTTTATAGTAAGTCTTCTCTTCTCAGAGCCCTTAGGCCCTTGGTGTGATGTGAGCCTTGCACCAGCAGTTTTTAAACTTTTGCCTCTTGGTGTGATTTCAGACTTGCACCACCATTTTTTCAATTGTGCCCCTTGGTGTGATGTGAGCCTTTCACCAGCAGTTTTTACATTTTTGCCCCTTGGTGTAATTTCAGACTTGCACCAGCATTTTTTCAATTGTGCCCCTTGGTGTGAGTTCAGACTTGCACCAGCAGTTTTTAAATTTTTGCCCCTTGGCGTGATTTCAGACTTGCACCAGCATTTTTTCAATTGTGCCCCTTGGTGTGATGTGAGCCTTTCACCATGAGTTTTTAAATTTCTGCCCCTTGGTATGATTTCAGACTTGCACCAGCATTTTTTCAATTGTGCCCCTTGGTGTGATGTAAGCCTTTCACCATGAGTTTTTAAATTTTTGCCCCTTGGTGTGAGTTCAGACTTGCACCAGCAGATATATACGGATATATATAGATAAATTGAGTTTATATACCGGATGACAGTATACAGTTTTCTTTTCTTTTTTTTGTTAATCTTATTTTATTTGTTTTTTTACAGTATACAGCTTTCTTCTCACCCAATGGGACAGTTATAATGAGTGAGTGCACAAACTGATGTATACAAGTGAATGTTTTTTTTGTATACACAGAGGGTAGATATATTGAGCATATGTACTGCCATATATATCGGATGACAGTATACAGATTTCTTCTCACCCAATGGCACAGGTACAATGTGAGTGAACAAAAACACTTGTATACATCAGTTTGTTTGAAGTATACACAGAGGGTACAGTCCTATGAAAAAGTTTGGGCACCCCTATTAATCTTAATCATTTTTAGTTCTAAATATTTTGGTGTTTGCAGCAGCCATTTCAGTTTGATATATCTAATAACTGATGGACACAGTAATATTTCATGATTGAAATGAGGTTTATTGTACTAACAGAAAATGCGCAATATGCATTAAACCAAAATTTGACCGGTGCAAAAGTATGGGCACCTCAACAGAAAAGTGACATTAATATTTAGTAGATCCTCCTTTTGCAAAGATAACAGCCTCTAGTCGCTTCCCGTAGCTTTTAATCAGTTCCTGGATCCTGGATAAAGGTATTTTGGACAAACAATTCAAGTTCAGTTAAGTTAGATGGTCGCCGAGCATGGACAGCCCGCTTCAAATCATCCCACAGATGTTCAATGATATTCAGGTCTGGGGACTGGGATGGCCATTCCAAAACATTGTAATTGTTCCTCTGCATGAATGCCTGAGGATTTGGAGCAGCGTTTTGGATCATTGTCTTGCTGAAATATCCATCCCCGGCGTAAATTCAACTTCGTCACTGATTCTTGAACATTATTCTCAAGAATCTGCTGATACTGAGTGGAATCCATGCCACCCTCAACTTTAACAAGATTCCCGATGCCGGCATTGGCCACACAGCCCCAAAGCATGATGGAACCTCCACCAAATTTTACAGTGGGTAGCATGTGTTTTTCTTGGAATGCTGTTTCTTTTTGGACGCCATGCATAACGCCTTTTTTTTATAACCAAACAACTCAATTTTTGTTTCCAAAATGAAGCTGCCTTGTCCAAATGTGCTTTTTCATACCTCAGGCAACTCTATTTGTGGCGTATGTGCAGAAACGGCTTCTTTCTCATCACTCTCCCATACAGCTTCTATTTGTGCAAAGTGCGCTGTATAGTTGACCGATGCACAGTGACACCATCTGCAGCAAGATGATGCTGCAGCTCTTTGGAGGTGGTCTGTGGATTGTCCTTGACTGTTCTCACCATTCTTCTTCTCTGCCTTTCTGATATTTTTCTTGGCCTGCCACTTCTGGGCTTAACAAGAACTGTCCCTGTGGTCTTCCATTTCCTTACTATGTTCCTCACAGTGGAAACTGACAGGTTAAATCTCTGAGACAACTTTTTGTATCCTTCCCCTGAACAACTATGTTGAACAATCTTTGTTTTCAGATCATTTGAGAGCGGGCTGCCCATGCTCGGCGACCATCAAACTTAACTGAACTTGAATTGTTTTGTAGAAAGAAATGGTCCAAAATACCTTTATCCAGGATCCAGGAACTGATTAAAAGCTACAGGAAGCGACTAGAGGCTGTTATCTTTGCAAAAGGAGGATGTACTAAATATTAATGTCACTTTTCTGTTGAGGTGCCCATATTTTTGCACCGGTCAAATTTTGGTTTAATGCATATTGCGCATTTTCTGTTAGTACAATAAACCTCATTTCAATCCTGAAATATTACTGTGTCCATCAGTTATTAGATATATCAAACTGAAATGGCTGTTGCAAACACCAAAATATTTAGAACTAAAAATGATTAAGATTAATAGGGGTGCCCAAACTTTTTCATAGGACTGTATATAGATATAAGACTTGTATACATCAGTTTGAATAAAGTATACACGGAGGGTAGTGTCAGGGTCTGGGGTTGTTAGGTGTCCTGTCCAGTTTCTTTAGTCCAAAACAAAGGTAGAGTTTTATTTTCACTCAAAAATATAGTGCAGCAACAAAAGGAAACAATCCTATTAATATTTGTGAGTTTGTGTGTTTGAATGTTTGGATGTTCGGATGTTTGTTCCTCAATCACGGAAAAACCGCTCCACCGATTTGGCTGAAATTTTCCACAAACATAGTTAATACACCCGATTGCGCAACAGGCTGCTTTTCGTCACAATAGCACGCATACGTTTGTGCCAGGACCCCCACAAAACCCAAACTCACACCACCATCTCTGCAATCTCACACACTTTGGACCATAGCAAGCCACAAAATTCATATTGCCCTCTACAGCCTCGCCCCTAACCCCAGACAATCACATATACATATACTTTACCCCTCACCTTAACGATACTCCAGGAGGCTCTCTTTAACGCTCCGGAGCAGCCATGTTTGCCAACCCCCACCGCTCTGACAATCCGCGACACCGCCCACCCATGTCAATACCCCTAGGCGGTCTAATAAATGCAAAAAAAAAAAGTTTAAAAAAAGTAAAAAAATTATAAAAAAAAAATACAAAGGATTAAAAATTCAAATCACCCCCCTTTCCCTAGAACACATATAAAAGTAGTTAACAACTGTGAAACACATACATGTTAGGTATCCCCACATCTGAAATCGCCCGCTCTACAAAGCTATACAAATATTTTTCCTGTTCAGTAAACACCGTAGCGGGAAAAATGGTCAAAAGTGCCAAACCGCCGTTTTTTCACTGTTTGGATTCTGATAAAAATTTGAATAAAAAGTGATCAAAGCAATAACATTTCCCGAAAATGATAGAACTACAAAGTACACCCGGTCCCGCAAAAAAAGACGCCATATACATCCCCGTACACGCACGTATAAAAAAGTTACGGCTGTCGGAATATGGCGACTTTTCAAAAAATAATTTTTTAACACAGTTTTGGATTTTTTTTAAGGGGTCAAAATGTAAATAAAACCACATAAATTTGGTATCCCCGGAATCGTAATGAAACACAGAATACAGGGGACATGTCATTTTGGTTGCACAGTGAACGCCGTAAAACCAAAGCCCGTAAGAAAGTCGCAGAAATGCATTTTTTCTTCAAATTCACCCCATTCTGAATTTTTTCCCTGCTTCCCAGTACATTATATAGAATAAATAATGGCGGCATCATGAAGAAAAATTTGTCCCAGGAAATATTAAGACCTCATATGGCTCTGGGAGCGGAGAAATAAAAAAGTTATGGGGTTTAGAAGGAGGGGAGTCAAAAACGAAAATCAAAAAATGCCATCGGCGGGAAAGGGTTAACTTCAAATACTTCTGTCCCAAAGTCACTATGTAAAGTTTCTCACAACACCGTATAGCAGCTCAAATACAAAATAACTTCAACATAAAAGTCTCATGTATTCTCTGATTTACAGCAACAACAAGATACAAAGTTACATTTCATATCCCATACCTTATACACACTACGAAAACCTTACCCGCGCCTGTATATACCCACTTTTACAATCACCGCAGACAAAGTCGCGGGTACCAGCTAGTACAAAAATAAATATCTGCCCGGCTAGGCTTTAACTAAACATAGAATAGATTACCTCACCTAGAATAACAGAAATCAAAAGCCAGTAGAATAATTAAGGACACAGCTCCAAAAATATGACCTCTTTGTTGGCTCTCCAGCCAAGTTCTGCCCCAAAGTCTGCTGCTGGAGCTGACTTCTTAAAGGGATTCTACCATTAAACTACTTTTTTTTTCTAATGAACACGTCGGAATAGCCTTAAGAAAGGCTATTCGTCTCCTACCTTTAGACGTGGTCTCTGACGCGCCGTTCCGTAGAAATACCGGTTTTAACTGGTATGTGTTAAATCTCTGAACTTAGAGTGTGAATGGAGAAGGTCATGGAGTAGCATTTGTGTCCAGCATGTCATCCTTGACAGATGAAGGGGCTAGTGGAATGTTGGGTGGAGGTAGAAGAAGTCTCGTTACCAACAACAACACGTCAGTGTAGCCAAACTTAGGGCTATGGTCAAACAAGGAACGATCCGGATCCTTCGTTTGCTGTTTTAACCACAATTTGGATTGGACTCCAGCTGCTTGTTGGTATCACCGAAGTACACCTCTTGTCTTATCAGTCAAGTGGTGTGGGACGTTATTTAACATTTGGCGAGCCACTCAGTCGTTGTCTGGAAGTTTTCCTCAGTCCTTTGTTTGCAAAAGGGAGGACTGAACGGAGGAATCGTTTGCAAAGTGCAAAGCTTCAGGACTTCGTAAAGTACCTAGGACGGTGAGCCACGCTTACAGCTATCAGCTGCACGTGTAAACGGAAGCCTGTGTGCGGAATGTCTGTGTGGGAGCAGAGGAATTTTGGCCTTGACAGCACAGCGCATACAGAAGATCGTGTAACTGAGTGAGTATGGAGTTCATTGTTTCATATTCTGATAAGAGCAAGCTAGATTTTAAGTATGTGAGTAGTCATACTAATGCACAGCTTTGGTCTAGTTTATATAAGCAGTGTGAGGAAGAAAATCAGCGATTAGATAAGAAATTTATTTGTGTTGATAGGTTGCAAAAGAAATTAAGGAATGTATTGCATATGGTCAGAGTGTACAATTCTTTAGTCATTGAAGAGAAACAGACACACAGGGTATGTGTGAACACTAAAGGCACAAGTAACACTGACACACAGACAGTGGAAGAGGATTATAATGAGTGTTCAACATGTGAGGTATTAGCCCAACACATTGAGGAGTTGGAGGATCAAATGGAAACTAGGACACAATTAGTTTCAAAATTACGCCAGGATATAAGGAAAATCTCTGCTGCTACAGGTAGCCCATCCTATATTCCAGAACCAAGCCACGGGAGTACAGAACAGTTAGAAGAGGCAGACCTTAAGAGAAGACGCTTACATGAAAGGGCAGCTAGGTTGACTTTAAAAATCAATGCTCAGTTAATGAAAATTGGGAAAGATGTTCCAGCTTACAATGACAAAATGGATGCTTTCCACAATGCAAATACTTTTGAATCGTATACAGATAAATTTAATCTTACTGATGAACAGAAAAATAAGATTTTCAGAGTATGGTTACCTTCTCACATGGCCAAGAGGTTATTACCGACGCCTATGGTGAATGAGGACAATGAGGTGATGCATAGTACTGAATCAGATAGATTGAAACAGCTGATATTTTTCACTACTGGAGAATGTGAACCAACAGTAGATATTCTGGATTCTTTGAAGCCAACCTTGGAAGATGATCCTTTTGCTTTCTTAATGAAGTTTGAGCAAGCATACAGGATGGTCTTAGGGATAGATGAGGGTGAAGAACCTTCAGCTATGATAAAGGCATTTGTAAAAAAGTTTAAATATTTGGATCCAGTATCATTACGAATTGCCTCAGAAAAACTTGCCTTATATGATGCAGCAATGTTCATTGACCACATCAGAAGGTCAATGAAGGAAACAAGCACAAAGGCAAAGATTTCTGCTGTCCAGAATAAAGTAAATAGGCAATCAGTCAATGCAAATCAGGACAGTCAAACTAATTCCAGGACTGCACCTGTTCCTAAAAAAGGTATTGCTCCAAAGCCAAAAAGGAAAGGAACTTGGGAGAGAGGTCAGATAACTTGTTATCATTGTGGTAAAGTGGGACATTTAAAATGGCAGTGTAAAAGTTTCCTTAGAGAGACCCAGAATATAGGGAAAGAGAATGGTCTAGTGCCCACTGCACCTCCTCCTCCTTCTGAGGAAAGAGAATCTCCCTATGCACCTCTAATCCGGCAAATTAGGGAAATATCAATACAGGGATCAAAAGGGAGGTCACGTGTCATGATTGACAGAGATGATGGTCTGTTAGGATCAGCATGACTAGAAAAGAGCCCAACCTCTTGACCCTTGGAATATGTAGCCCCAGTATTTTTGGATGAATGTGGAAGACCTTTTGTAACAGGATCTGTTCAAGGGGAAAAGATCACGTTCCTCATAGACACTGGAGTTCAACTAAGTGTCACAAATAAGCTTCAGATCCCATCCAAAAATGCACCTGTTTGTACAATTGTAGGCTTCAATGGTCGTGGGGGTGTGTCAGCCACATTGATATCTGATGTTAAGTTTGAAATTCCTGGACATTTGGAGACGAGCATTGATATTTGGCATTGTCCTAATTCAGAGAATATTTTAGGGACTGATGTAATGAACAAACGAGGTTGGATTATTGATTTGGGAAACAAGGTGATTTGGAAGGATGTTGATGGTTCTAAACCGGTACTGATTGATCCAAGTGAATACAGCAAGGTTGGAACTATTTGCTTAACAGATGTTATTCCTTCTGATCATATTTGGCCTGACACTGGTGGTGATGTACAGTTAAAAGAAATTGTAGAAAGTATTCCTTCTTTGTGGGCACAGTACAGGAATGAAGTAGGTACAATGAAAGATGTACTTGTGAACATAGAGGGTAGGGATCCACCAGCCCAAAAACAGTACAAATTGCCTCCAGAATCAATAGGTCCAATGTCTAAGATCATTGAGGAGTTGCTTCAGCAGGGTGTCATACGGAAAGCAAACTCTGTGACAAACAATCCATTATGGTGTGTCTTGAAACCTGATGGTTCATATCGTATGCTTTTGGATTTAAGGCTTTTGAACAAATATACGCCTAATGTAGCTCCAATTGTTGCTGACACACATGATTTGTTGGGACAACTAGATGCAAAAGCGAATTATTTCTCGGTTTTGGATATTAGCAATGGATTTTTTAGCATAGAATTGGAAAAGAGTTGTCAATACAAGTTTGCTTTTACATTTCTGGATGAACAATATGTGTTCTGTAGATTGCCTCAGGGTGCCCATTTGTCACCTAGCATATTTCATCAAGCACTAGCAAAAGTGTTGGGAAGGAGTTCACATCAGAAATATATCAAACAGTTTGTTGATATTTTGGTGGCCACAGAAGACAGGGAAACACATTTGGAAGTTTTAGCAGAATTGTTTACCTTGTTGCACGAGGCAGGTCTAAAATTGAACACAAAGAAGTGCAAACTGATGCAACGTGAAGTGAAATATCTGGGGATTCTAATTAAACCAGGAAAGAGAATGCCTCTCCAGGACAGGGTTGCAGCTGTTGCTTCACTTCACATTCCAATGTCACATAAGGATCTCAGACACTTTTTGGGCATTGTGAATTTTTCCAGGGAATTCATTGAGGGATTTGCTGAAAAGGCAAAGCCTTTATATGAGCTCTTGAAAAAGAGCCATGATGATGATTCCTTTGGTCCATGGACAGACTGGGAACAAAAGGCATTTGAACAGTTGAAGTTAGCTTTGCAAACAGCTCCAGCCTTGTCAACTGTGGAAGCAGGTACATACGTCAGAAGTTGCTGTGACGTCTGTGTTGTTGCAATTGTAGTCAGGGGAATGGAGAATTTTGGGATATTTCTCAAAACTCCTTACTCCGGTGGAAAAAGGGTTTGAAACTTGTGCGAGACATCTGATGGGAGTGTATTTTGCTGTAAAAGCAACTGAACACATTGTTGGCTTTAACAAATTAATTTTGCAGACGCCACACTCCACATTAAAACTTCTCCTTGAGAAAAATATTCCAGGTGTATCTCATCAAAGATTTGCACATTGGTTGTTGACTCTGTCTCCAAAACGACTTGAAGTTGACCACAAAGCCAAGTATGTACTTCCCCAATCGATGCAGTACGAAGGTCAGGCACATGAATGTTTACACACATTTCAGGAGACCTACACTTCAATGTTCAGAAGAGAAGCAGAAAAGACTGACGAAGCAGTTTTTGTGGATGGATCACGGTTTTTCAATGAAGGACATTACTGTTCAGGGTATTCTATCTGGTATCCTGAAAGAGGATATGCAATCCAGCACAAGTTACCAGGACACTATTCAGCTCAGAGAGCAGTTAGAAGCTGTCAGGACAGTGTTGGAGATTGATGAAAAGGAGAACAGATGTCCTTTGGTTATTTACAGTGATAGCTCTTATGTGGTTCGGTCTTTGACAGATTACCTACCAGTGTGGGAAAAAAGAGGCTTTGTTGATTCATCAAACAAAGTGTTAGTGCACAGTGATACCCTAAAAAGAATTGTTGAATTAGCTGCAAAGAATCCAAAAGGATATGCAATTGTCAAAGTCCCAGCACATAAGAAAGGAAATCATGAGCTAGTAGTAGGAAATTCTACTGCAGATGCATTAGCAAAAGAGGTCGCTTTAACAGGAGCAGAGGTCCTCGAACCTGAACAATTGAAAGCCTACCCAGCTAGGAAAACAGACACGCATTTGCCTTCTTTTGCAGAGGAACAAGCAAAGGATCAATCCCTTGCAGTTTCTCAGGTTGATCCAAAACCTCCCTTTGTTTGTGAAAACGGGGTTTTGTGTCATGACTATAACGGGGAATTGCGTCCTGTTGTGCCAGAGAATTTACAAACTGAATTCACCTGATACAATCATGAGAGCTTAGGTCATTTGGGTCAGCAAAAGTTGCTGGAAGTTCTTAAAGGAAAGTTTTATTGGGACAAAATGGAGGAAACTGTACAAAATGTTGTTCAGTCATGTCTCATTTGTGCTCAAGTGAACCCTCGACCTAAGGGACAAAAACCTCCACTCCAAAGAATTGCACCTGCCGATGGTCCATGGTCTACATTGCAGATTGATTACATAGGTCCATTGCCTACAGGTAAATATGGACTCAGGTATGCATTGGTGGTGGTAGATGTGTTCTCAAAATGGGTAGAAGTTTTACCAGTCAGGAAAGATGATGCTTTGTCTACAGCTAGAACATTGGTAAATCATGTGTTTTGTACTTGGGGGATCCCAAGAATGATCACTTCCGACAGAAGAAGTCACTTTACTGGACAAATAATGCAAACAGTTTGTGGTATTCTAGGAGTACAGCAACAATTCCATGTTCCTTATCATCCACAATCTGCAGGTATAGTGGAAAGAATGAACCGAAAATAAAATCCAGGGTTGCAAAAATGTTGTTGGATAAAGGAAATACATGGGTTGATGCAATACCATTTGTTTTGATGAGTATTCGAGGAACCATTTCCTCTACAACACAATATACTCCTTTTGAATTAATGACAGGAAGAAAAATGCCATTAATATTTCCGCATGAACCATGTTTGTCTACACCCCAAAAAGATGCTATAGCAAGGTCCAGGTGGTTGCAGTTGCTGCAAGAAAACTTACAAACAATTCTTCCACATGCAGCATCTAGAATGCAACGTATGATGCCACCTCACTCTTCAAAGTTTGTGCATCAGTGATGATTAAAACCTTCAAAAAGAGTGGACCTTGGGATAGTAATTGTGGAAGGTCCCTTTGAAATAATTGATACAATGGGACAAGTGATGATTTTGGTGCAAAGAGCATCCAAAGCAGGAAAAAATACTCGCAGACAACAAAAACTGTGGGTACATGTTGATCAGTGTAAATTATATGTTTCAAAATAATGATACTGCTTGTTTTTTTAGGAAATGAACCTTCACAAGGAACTACATCTCCTTGAGGAAAGAGACAGATCAAAGGTTCATCAAAGTCAATATAGAAGTCTCAGAAGATGCTATTTGGTGGGAACTTTCCTTCTGATATGCACTCTGGCTGCCATTTTGATGAAAGAAGCGTTACAGAGTGGAAACAACGGGAGTGACCAAATAAAGGAGGTGGATTTTCTACCACGGAAAACAAGAGACTATACACTAGAACACTTGCTTAAAGGGGTATTCCCACCTCACATACTCAGCAGTCTTCACTCTTGTAAAATCTTCTTTCTTCCTGGTTTCTTGCATCATTTGGTGGGCGGGGTTTCACAGGCAACCTGCCGTTTAGCTCCGCCCCCAAATTTGAGTGTAGCTCCGCCCACCCACATTGGACTATGAAGTACAGGCAGCAGCAACTCCATTCTGTGTTACATACAGAGACTGCCTGGCTCTGCCATAATGAACACAACTGAATTAGCTAACCTGATAACTGGGAGAACAGAAGAAATGAAAGCAGCTCCTCTCCCCTATCTGACAGCAGGAAGCTAGGTCACGTGGTGTAGACACAGGATTAGCTAGATACACAGGCTCGCTCCCTGCACTTAGCCCCTCCTCCCTCCCCCCTGAGAGCAGCAGATACATCATTTGACTCAGGATCAGCTAGGTCAGGGCTGTGGCCACAAAAAATTGAATAAAGTAATATAGTGGCCAAACAAAGCAGTTTTGCTGAAGCAGTGTATTTAGGAAAAGTCTTACATTCACATTAACAAGCAGTATAGATAGGATCCTTGTGACGGGACAACCCCTTTAAAGAACGCTTGAAAGATTATTCAAAGGACATTACAGGACATTTATGTTTGGGTTATGGTGCAAAATGTTGTATTGAAATATACTACACACACGACACAAACATTATGTTAAGTGCTGAAGCAGGACCTAAACAGAAACAAACCCATTTACAGGGAACCTATACACATAATGACAAAACAGGTTCATGGGAGTGCACACCAACAGAGGTATTATTTTGGAGTGTAGAAATAATAGGTAATGAAACTGCCAAGTGGTCAGGTGATATCACAAATAATATGATAGCATCAGGAAAAATGGGCAGATCTAAGACGGAAATCTGGTTCCACACTCAAAGCTATGTGAAAATATTGGATCCAGAATATCTCCCTTCTATGAGTAAGGGTAATGAAGACTGGGTGAAGACCTGGAACTTCGAAATAGTAAGAGAACCTGTTAAAGTGAGAATAGCAATTGATCTCACTATGACTAATAATTTACCACTTGAAGTAAGAGTTAATCCACAAAGAATTGAAATCCTAGAGGGAAAAATCCTTTTACTCTGGAATGTAGCACGAAATTAGAGTTACCACCTGAATCATTGTTAACATGGAAAAAAGATGGACTATTTTTAGGAAGTTTTTCTAATGGTCCAACAAATGTAATTCATAGGGGTTTATATGGGAATGTTAAGTGGGTAGACCAGAAATGTATTCTGTACCAAGAAAACCCAGCCCCTAAGGATTCAGGGGTATACGAGTGCTGTGGAACAAGTATTAACAATCAGAAGCAATGTGCTACTGTAAATGTTAATATTTCTTCAGTTACAGATAGAATTTGCACAGGAGTCAAATTCGATCCATCAAGTCCTTTCCAGATTAATCATTTTCAATCTAAGCCTCTTTTGAGGAATGGTACATTTATGACCATGGTATGGACATTTAACATGTCAGATTGGAAAATTTCCTCAAGATATCCCCAATGTAAACAACACCTAGTAAATATGGAACAAGGCATCGAACAATGGTTTGGTAACAGTAGATCAAAACCCATAAGAAACAAAAGAGGTGTTGTGGAAGGTATTTTAGGAGGAATTGGGACTGTTGGGAGTTTAATAAATAGTATGAATATAAACTCTCTCAGATCAGATTTGGAAACAATTGGTTATCTAGGAAAGAAAGGAGTGAGAGTCCAGAAGAGTCTAAATCAGCTTCTGGAAAAAATGGTTGTTAATTCTGTGACTGTATTAGGATCTAAAATATAAAAAACAAAAAAAACTTTGCAAGTCTTCAGTAGGTGATACCTTTTTTAATGGCTAACTCATAATGATGACAGAATATGACGTTTCGAAGCTTCCTCTGAGCTTCTTCTTCAGATATAACTAATCATCAGTGTCACATCTTCAGGATGCAACTCTAGCATTAATGAGCAGTGAACAGGAAACGCAAGTAGCCAGAGCATGTCTGGAAATTCAAGTTGAATATTTCACTAACCTAAAGATGATGGCTCAGGCTTTACAAAGTGGTATAACTCCATTGGGTTTATTAAGAAATTTACCTGTAATATACAATTTTAGTTTGGATCATACAGAGTTATGGGTAAACAAGTGGTTGGGATGTAAACAAAATGTATGTATTGGAACATCATTAATCCCAACATCTGGACAAGAGCAAGTTTTGGTTCCAGTGACTTCTTTAGGGGTTCCTGTAAGTAATACACAATTAATCCATTATAATTTGGAATTTACAGAGTTTGCGTATAATGGAGCTTCAATTGAGCAAGTAGACCTTTCTTCATGTTTACATTTTTCCTCTAAAGTAGTTTGTTTACCGGAACAAGATAAGACTATCTATCATTCTTGTTTCCATAACCAAAGTACATGTCATGCTAGAATTGAAACTGTACAAAATATACATGATATTGTGACACCAGTTAGCCAAAGAAAAGTATGTATACAAATTATGTCGGAAAAAGAAAAGGTTTCAGCATTTTATCCTTCATGTGTATATGCTGAAAACCTGACTAGAGGATTGTATTGTATTGAAGGTGACGTAAACGCTATAAGGATGAACATGGGAAGATTTAATATATCTTCCATAGCGAGCAGTCATTTGAAGACCCTTCCAGTGCAATATAATCTATCTCAAGTTGATAAATTTCCATGGAAAATGTGGACAGAAGAAATTGTAAAAGATAAAGGTCTATTAGATGCTCTAACAAGACAGTTAAAAGTGGCTGAAATTGTGTTTAAACATCAGCAAGGTCAATTAGATGATATAGAACATGAATGGAGCACCATGTCAGGATCATCATGGTGGGGAAAATTTAAGAAGTCGGTCGATGTTTGGTCAAAGTCATCAGCAAAAATGGCAGTTGGAAATGTATTATCTAATCCTATTGTTATTATATTTATGTTTGTAGTGGGGTGTATATTGTATCAGATATTTATAATTTGTAGAATCAAGAGAATATACACTCAGGTAAAAAAGGAAATTGGAAAAGGAGACAAAATTTTACAAGAAATGTTAAAAAGAACTCAACAAGCTAGTTCCATCATTAACATTGAGTCAAGGAAAGAACATGCTGATAAAATGTTATCACATGGCCTGTGAATGAATGTGATACGATTGGTGAGTAAATGAGTTAGAGTAGGGAAATTATGATTAGGAAAATGTATATCTAATCATAATCAGGGGGAAATGTTAAATCTCTGAACTTAGAGTGTGAATGGAGAAGGTCATGGAGTAGCATTTGTGTCCAGCATGTCATCCTTGACAGATGAAGGGGCTAGTGGAATGTTGGGTGGAGGTAGAAGAAGTCTCGTTACCAACAACAACACGTCAGTGTAGCCAAACTTAGGGCTATGGTCAAACAAGGAACGATCCGGAGTACATGGAAGGATCGTACCTACACTTTTCCTTATGGGGAAAAAACTTGGATGAGGGTAAAGCGTCCTCAGCCTTTATAAGCAGGCTTTGGTAACATGGGGGTAGAGCACTAACTCCACCTTCATACCAGCTCTCACTCTCTTCATTTTGACACTTGATATTTGTCATGCATATTCTATGTTCTTTTAACTTTGTTTAACTTTTGGACTGTAACCTATCTATTCGTTTGAATTAAACCTTCGTTTGCTGTTTTAACCACAAATTGGATTGGACTCCAGCTGCTTCTTGGTATCACCGAAGTACACCTCTTGTCTCATCAGTCAAGTGGTGTGGGACGTTATTTAACAGTATGCAAATGAGCTCTCTGCAGCAATAAGGGCGGGCCCCAGTGCTGAAAGGCCGATGAGCGCATCCCCATTGCTGCCCGAGAGCTCTTTCCTGTGCCGGCGGCCATTTTGGGGTAGCCGCTCTTGCAGATCAATACAGGAGCCGGCCGGTGGCCATTTTGGGGTAGCCGCTCTTGCAGTTCAATACAGGAGCTGGCCGGCGGCCATTTTTGGGTGGCCTCTCTGCTCCTGTATCGAACTACAAGAGCCTGAGAAGCCAGAAGAGGCGGAGTTGCTGCAGAACAAGGAGGTGGTGCAGGAAAGAGCTCTCGGACAGCAATGGGGATGCGCTCATCGGCCTTTCAGCGCTGGGGCCCGCCCTCATTGCTGCGGAGAGCTCATTTGTACACCAGTTAAAACCGGTATTTCTACGGAACGGCGTGGCGGAGACCACGTCTAAAGGTAGGAGACGAATAGCCTTTCTTAAGGCTATTCCGACGTGTTAGAAAAAAAGGTAGTTTAATGGTAGAATCCCTTTAAGCTCCCTTGATGAGCAGATTTTCTGCAGCTGAGTCGCTGCAGAAACATCCACAATGTGGATTCCATCCCATATTCCAAAGACATACTGATAGGGAAAAATGTACATTGTGAGCTCTATGTGGTTCTCACAATCTACATTAAAAAAAAAAAAAAAAAAAGAAACATCCACAATGTGTGGACTGGAGGGGGGTGGAATGACAGGTCCCACTGCCAACCTACCTGCCATTCCTAAAAATCCAGCCCAGTACTGAGCATTTACCAAAATGCTCATCAGACGAAAATTGTCTGCTGAGAACAAACATCATTCCTGGACTTTTATCATCTTGCCCACCTCAGTAGTCTGGGCGAGATGTACACCCCCTCCATTATCTGGCCGGCCATCATACAATGGACTCTTAACAGCGCATCAGCATTTCCCAATAATTTCCCAGGTCTATGCTCCACAATAAAAGAAAAATTTTGCAAGAACAGGAACCATCTGGTAACCCTAGCATTTCTGTCCTTATTCATTTTCATCCATGTAAGGGGGGCATGGTCAGTGATCAATTTCAATTTTCTGCCCAGGAGGTAGTACCTCAGGGCATCCAGTGCCTACTTAATGGCCAAACATTCCCTCTCTACAATAGCGTAGTTTTTCTCAGCAGGCGACAGCTTCCTGCTCAGGTACATCAATGGATGCTCCTCACCATTTACAACCTGGGACAGCACTGCTCCTAGACCTGCATTTGAGGCATTTGTGGATACCAAGAATTCTTTCTTAAAGTCAGGGGCTATCAGCACTGGCTGCTGGCAAAGAGCCACCTTTAACTTCTGGAACGCATCCTCTGCCTCTGGTGTCCAGTGGATCATCACTAACTTCCCACTTTTTGTCAGGTCAATGAGAGGAGCTGCAATGGAGGCAAAGTTTGGTACAAACCTTCGATAGTAGCCAGCAATGCCAAGAAATGCTCTGACTTGCTTCTTGGTCAGTGGTCTTGGCCAGTTTTATATTGCCTCCACCCTATTGATTTTGGGCTTTATTACCCCTTTGCCAATGACATAGCCCAGGTACTTGGCCTCCTCCAGTCCTAAAGCACGTTTCTCAGGGTTGATAGTAAGGCCTGCCCCACTTATGGAGTTTAGTACCTGCACCTTACAGAGATGACTTCCCCATTCTGGGCTATGAATGACCACATCGTCCAGGAAAGCCGCTGCGTAGTTACGATGTGGCCGCAAGATCTGGTCATCAACCTCTGAAAGGTAGCAGGAGCTCCATGCAGTCCGAATGGCATAACCCTGTACTGGAACAGACCTTCTGGAACAACAAAGGCAGTTTTCTCTTTGGCTTCCTTAGACAAAGGTATTTGCCAGTAACCTTTTGTAAGGTCCAGTGTGGTTATGTACCTGGCATTACCCAACTTTTCAATAAGCTAATCAACCCTGGGCATGGGATAAGCGTCAAATTTTGAAATCTCATTTAATTTTCTAAAGTCATTGCAGAACCTTCAAGTACCATTGGGCTTTGGTATCTTGCTGGTTAGAGGACATCGCAAAACCGCGCGCCGTAGACTTCGTAGACGGCGTCAGACGTGGAAAAAAAACAAAACATATACAAGATCATTCATCAAAATTTAATGAGCAACATGGAAGAGGAGAAAACCCACATGGTGAGCTGCAACACTTGCTATATGTTTACAGATCTGCTGGACCATAAAGCCAACTTCACCTGTATGAAATGTAAACTAGTGGCCCTTTTAGAAGAAAAAGTTCAGAGGTTGGAAGAAAGAATAGTGACGTTGAGAAGCATCAAAGAAAGTGAGGTATTCATTGATGAAGCTGAAGCAAGCCTCCAGAACACAGTAGGGGATGAAAGTGCTAGAGAGCCTACAGTTGCAGAGACTGATGCAAGTCCCCCGAATACAGTAAGGGAAGAATACTTGAGAGAACCTACAGAGGCAGAAAACTGGACACATGTGACCAAGAGATGCAAATGGATCACAAGGCCATCACCACTCACACAGCTAAGTAACCGATATGAAACTCTCATGCAGGTGGATGAAAATGACAAAAATAGCCTATCAGCAAAAGAAGAAACAAAAGTCACCCAGAGACAATCAGGAACAACAAGAAATGGTGTTGCAAGGAAGAAAAGAAGAGTAGTGGTTATGGGTGACTCCCTGCTAAGAGGCACAGAGGCAGCTGTCTGCAGGCCAGACTTAACCGCACGAGAAGTATGCTGCCTCCCAGGAGCAAAAATCAAGGATGTGGCCGATAGGATACCAAGCCTCCTCAGCTCCAAGGACGACTACCCATTCCTACTGATACATGTGGGTACAAACAACACGGCAAAAAATGATTTACCAACTATCTATAAAGACCTTGAAAATTTTGGGAAGACAGTGAAGGAACTGGATGCGCAGGTAGTATTCTCATCAATCCTCCCAGTTGATGGTCATGGCATCAGGAGATGGAATAGAATACTAGAGGTAAACACCTGGCTTCGACGGTGGTGCCGAGAGCAAGGATTTGGATTTTTGGACCATGGTGTGTATTACCTCTACGATGGACTTCTTGCTAGAGACGGGATACATCTCACAAAACCTGGGAAAAACATATTTGCCAGAAGACTTGCCACACTCATCAGAAGGGCTTTAAACTAGAAGAAGAGGGGATGGGAAGAAAAAAGAAAGACAAGAACATGCAGCTAAAAGACATACTTAACAAGGTTACTAGATGTGGTAAAGAGGACCCAAGACAGGATACTCAGAAGGAAATTACGAAAATGGATGCAACAGAGCACAATCTGAAATGTTTTTACACAAACGCACAAAGCATGGGAAACAAACAAGGAGAACTAGAGCTGATGATACACAAGGAAAACTATGACGTCATCGGCATCACAGAAACCTGGTGGAACGACATGCATGATTGGAACATACAGATGGAAGGATACAACTTATTCAAAAAGAAAAGAACTAATAAAAGAGGGGGTGGAGTTGCATTGTATGTTAAGAAAGAACACATCTCCACAGAAATTACAGTTTTACAGAATGATAATCTACTGGAAATTATTTGGGTAGTAATTCAAGGGAAAAACAATGATAAGGACATCATACTAGGCATTTATTACAGACCACCAGGACAGACAGAAGACATGGATGAGATTTTTTCACAGCAAATGACCACGCTCTCAAAGAAACATGAAATAGTGATCATGGGAGACTTCAATTACCCTGACATTCATTGGGAAACCCACACAGCCAAGAGTAAAGGCTCCATCAAATTTTTATCCTCTCTAGCAGACAACTTCATTGCCCAGCTAGTAGAAGAAAACACGAGAGGAACATCCATTTTGGACCTAGTCCTAACCAACAAAGAGCACATGGTTGAGGGACTACGGGTAGCAGGGACACTGGGATTCAGCGATCATGCTATACTTGAGTTTGGGGTTGCAAGAAGAAGAAGACCTGAGAAGACACAGACTTCAAGGCTCGACTTTAGCAGGGCAGACTTCAAGAGCCTGAAGGCAAGGGTTAGCAGAATTCCATGATGCAAAATTCTTAAGCACAAAAATGCACATGAAGGGTGGGAAATCTTCCGTAGGGAAATCATTAAAGCACAGGAACTAACAATACCTAGAAGGAAGAAAAATGGGAAGCACCTAAAAATATCAGGATGGATGACCAAAAAATTACATAACCTGCTAAAAAGGAAAAAAGGAAACATACAAAAAGTGGAAGATGGGAACTATACCGAAGGAAGAGTACACAGCAGTCTGCAGACTCTGCAAGACAAGCATCAAAGGAGCTAAGGCTGAACCCGAATTGAAGCTTGCAAAAGAGGCAAAGAGTAAGGTAAAAGGATTTTGGGGATATGTTAAAAGCAAAAGAAAAGTGAAGGAGACCATTGGAGTCCTGAAGAATGACAAAGGAGAAACAGTTAACATGGTGGAACAGCAGGTGGAGCTACTAAATTCATATTTTGTATCTGTCTTCTCCCAAGAAACTAATGGAAATATCGACATTAATGGTGATGGAGATGAGGGGAAGGAGGACTCGAAGCTGACTATAAGCGAAGGTCTGGTAAGAGAGCACTTAGCCAAGTTACAGGAAACCAAGTCCCCAGGACCAGATGATTTACACCCTAGAGTCCTGAAAGAGATAGCAGAGGAAATAACAGAACCCCTTGCTATAATCTTTGGTAAGTCATGGGAAACAGGAGTGGTCCCTTTAGATTGGAAAAGGGCAAATGTTGTCCCCATCTACAAAAAGGGGAAAAGGGACGATCCAGGAAATTACAGGCCGGTAAGTCTGACCTCGATAGCAGGAAAAATCTTTGAGCAAATTGTCAAGGTACATTTACTTCGGTACCTGGATGGGAAGGCATTAATTAACCAGAGCCAGCACGGCTTTATGACCAATAAATCTTGTCAGACTAACCTGATTTCCTTCTACAACAAAATCACTGAATGGTTGGACCAAGGGAATGCCGTGGACATAGTATATCTTGACTTCAGTAAGGCATTTGATAAAGTATCACATAACCTTCTTATTGAAAAAATGATTAAGTATGGCTTTGACAAAAAATCAGTTCGGTGGATTCACAACTGGCTTAATGATCGGGCACAATGAGTAATACTAAATGGCTACACATCAAACTGGAAGAAAGTCAAAAGCGGGGTGCCGCAGGGCTCTGTTCTGGGCCCAGTACTTTTTAATATCTTTATAAATGATCTGGACGATGGAATTATTGGGGAACTCATAAAATTTGCAGATGATACGAAGATAGGAGGAATAGCCAACACTAGAGAGGAGAGAGAGTGTATTCAAAAGGACTTAGACACACTGGAACAATGGGCTGAGGCGAACAAAATGGTATTTAACAGGGACAAATGCAAAGTTCTACATCTGGGTAACAGAAATGTAAAAAACATATATAGTATGGGAGGAATAGAACTAAGTGATAGCATAGGGGAAAAGGACTTGGGCATAATTGTAGATCACAAATTCAACATGAGCCAACAGTGCGGTGCTGCTGCAAAAAAGGCTAATAAAATTCTGGGATGTATTAAGACAAGCATTGAATCTAGATCAAGAGAGGTCATTATTCCGCTGTACTCTTCCCTGGTCAGACCACACCTGGAATACTGTGTACAGTTCTGGGCGCCTCAATTCAAGAAAGACATCGATATATTGGAGCAAGTCCAGAGAAGAGCAACCAAAATGGTGGAAGGTCTGCAAACCATGTCCTGTGAGGAGCGGCTAAAAGAACTGGGATTGTTTAGTTTGCAGAAGAGAAGGCTGAGGGGAGATTTAATAGCAGTCTACAAATATCTGAAAGGTAGTCACAGTGCAGAGGGATCTACCCTATTCTCATTAGCACAAGGAAGTACAAGAAGCAATGGGATGAAACTAAAGGGAAAGAGATACAGATTAGACATTAGGAAAAACTTTCTGACAGTGAGGGTAGTGAGAGAGTGGAATAGGTTGCCACGGGAGGTGGTGGGCGCTCCATCAATGGAAATCTTCAAGCGGAATCTGGATAAACATATAGCTGGGATGATTTAGGAAAACCTGCACTTGCAGGGGGTTGGACCCGATGGCCCTTGAGGTCCCTTCCAACTCTACCATAAGAATAATAAGAATAAGAATAAGAAATGGTCAATACAATTGGGTTAGACCACTCACTTTTGGATTCCTCAATCACTCCCAACTCCAGCATGTGTTTAACCTAAGCTGACACTACCTCCCTACGTGCGTCCGGTATTCTGTAGGGTTTGAGGTTTGCTTTCCTCCCAGGTTCTGTCTCTACATGGTGCTCTATCAGGTGTGTACACCCTGGTAGGCCAGAGAACGTGCATCTATTTTTCTGAAGGAACTCTTTTGCTTTCTGTTGCTGGGGTACTGAGAGGGTCTCATTCACACGGACTGGAGGGATTGGTGGCAACGAATCACCCACTTCTATATTTGAGGTCACCAAGGATTCCCTCTGGTTCCAGGGCTTAATCAAATTCACATGGTAGATTTGAAAAGGCTTCCTTTTCCCTGGTTGGTGAACCGTATAGTTGACTGGCCCTACTTTTTCCACAATTTCATATAGGCCTTGCCATTTCGCTAAGAACTTGCTCTCCACAGTAGGCACCAAAGTAAGGACTCTATCCCCTGGGTTAAACTCTTGGATTCTGGCAGAACGATTGTAAATTCTGCTTTGGGCCTCTTGTGCTCTTTGCAGATGTTCTTTTACAATTGGCATGACTGTTGAAATGCAGTACTGCATTTGAGCTACCTGCTCTATGACACTACGGTATGGGGAAGCCTCAGTTTCCCAGGTTTCTTTGGCTATATCTAGTAAGCCCCTGGGGTGTCTACCATAGACTAATTCAAAAGGGGAAAAACCTGTAGACGCTTGTGGAACCTCTCTAATAGAGAACATCAGGTATAGCAACAGGCAATCCCAGTCACGACCATCTTTTTCTATTACTTTTTTAAGCATATGCTTGAGAGTCATATTAAAGCACTCCACTAACCCATCTGTCTGGGGGTGATACACAGAGGTCCATATGTGGGTAATTTTAAACAGCTTGCATAGCTCTTTCATCACTTTTGACATGAACGGGGTGCGTTGGTCAGTCAGTATCTCTTTAGGTATGCCTGTCCTTGAAAACATATAGAATAATTCATGGGCAATACTCTTTGATGTCGTATTATGCAAGGGAACCACCTCAGGATAGCGCGTAGCGTAATCTAAGACAACCATATATATTGGTGACTTCTAGCTGACTTGACTATTGGACCGACCAAGTCCATCCCAATCCTTTCAAAAGGCACCTCCTTAGTGGGTAGGGGAACCAAGGGACTACGGAAATGTGGGGCTGGGGCATGTACCTGACACGTAGGACAGGACGAACAGTAGTCCTTCACTTCCCTGTACACACCTGGCCAATAAAATCTTTGGAGAATCCTCTCCTGTGTTTTCTCCGCCCCTAGGTGTCCCCCAAGCATGATGAAGGTCCTAGAGAGACTGGTCCTGACACACCTACGCCCCCTAGTGAGCTCCGCTCTGGACCCCCTCCAGTTTGCCTATTGGCCGGGCATTGGGGTAGATGACGCCATCATCCACCTTCTTCACAGAGCTCTCTATTACCTGGAGAAACCTGGGAACACTGTGAAGATAATTTTGTTTGATTTCTCCAGTGCGTTCAACACCATGCAGCCAGGGCTATTGAGGGAGAAGCTGAACCTTGGTGGTGTGAACCATCACCTGTCCAACTGGATACTAGACTATATCACAAACCGCCCTCAGTATGTGAGAGCCCGGGACTGTGTGTCTGACACTGTGATCTGTAGTCCGGGGGCACCACAAGGTACAGTTCTTGCCCCATTTCTCTTCACACTGTACACTGCTGACCTTAGGCACAACTCATCCAGCTGTTACTTACAGAAGTACTCCGATGACTCCGATAAGTGACCTTATCACTGATGGCGACGATAGGGAATACAGAGACTTAAACCGGGATTTTGTTGAATGGTGCCAGCAGAACCACCTCAGGATTAATGCTGGGAAGACCAAGGAGATGGTGGTGGACTTTAGTAAACAGAGAAGTGCTCCGACCCCGGTTGAGATCCAAGGAACATGCATTGAGATAGTCAGGACCTATAAGTATCTGGGTGTGCTCCTCAATAATAAATTAGACTGGGCTGATCACCTGAAGGTGCTGCACAGAAATGGCCACAGAAGACTCTACCTGCTCAGGAGGCTGAGGGCCTTCGGAGTCTGGGGGCCACTTCAACTCTGTGCTTGCTTCAGCCATCTTTTTCGGTGTGGCCTGCTGGGGGAGCAGTATATCAACCAGGGACAGAAATAGACTTGACAGGCTGATCAGAAGGGCCAGCTCTGTCCTGGGGAGCCCCCTGGACCCAGTACAGGTGGTGGGTGACAGAAGGATACTGTCCGTGGTGAGCTCCATGCGGGAGAATAAATTCCACCCCATGTATGAGACCTTGATGGCACTTGGCAGTACTGTAAGTGACCGTCTGCTTCACCCCAAGTGTGAGAAGGAGCGCTATCGCAGGTCCTTCCTTCCAACCGCGATCAGGCTACATAATCTACATCAGACCAAGTGAAGATCACTCCGCACAGAAAACTAATGATTACGATTATGAAGTCTTCCTTCTTTCTTCTTCTGTTCCTTAGCTGCTATGGACTCCTAGTGTCAAATCTCAGGTTATAATCACTGCTGCCTTATGACTGGAGTTATACTTTTATACTTTTTTATATTATACATGTGTGTTACAAATACTAATTTTTCCTTGCTACTAAGTGCACAGCTTAAGGACAAAAGGATGTACTCAAGATGGCGCCGATATCCTGCCTGCCACACCTCATGGCAAATTCCTCAGGTTGAAACCAAGACTGAATCTGTTTGTACGTCAGAGTCAAGAATCAATGGGGGATGGACAGCTTAGGGATGTCAGAAGAAGCTTCATATCATATTATGCATTAACCCATGCTTTTCTTTTCCTGTATAAATATGTGTGACGTAAATAAACCCCAGCAGTGCAGTGCTAATTAAACTAGGGCAAAGGAGCATGAGCTGGTTTTGAAACGGAACTAAGTGTCTGTGTCATTCTTAGCGCGGTGCACACATACTCACTAATTTGGACTGACTGATCGACTTGATATTGTCGATTACGACCACAACAATTGGCGTCCCTGGGTGGGCTACCTAGAAGGAGATCCAGGGGGCTCCCTGACCCGCACGGACTGCCCATCGAACCCCTACACTTCCCGAGGAGGGTCCGGAACCTCAACCGATCACGGTAAGTTTACTCATATTACATATGTGTTTACTTGCCTGTGAGTCGGGAAGTGACGGTAAGTAGGTTTGGTGGTTAAGGCGGGTCAGGTGCCCAAAGCCCAGAAGGGACGGGTGTCTGGTGTTCTTCTCTGGTAGCTTAGAACCGTAGCACTGATGTTTCTGTCCTGTTTGGCTCAATCAGTCAGGGTTCTCAGCAGATGGAATGAAACCGAAAGTTGAGACAGTCTGAGCAAGGTGAAAAAGGTGAAAGCCATCTGCTTAGTTAGAAAGAGTGTCTGGTTTGTGGTGGCGTAATATGATTGCTGGGGCACAGGCTGTCGTTCCGGGGAACGGAGTAAGGACAGGTGTCCACTGAGACCCTTAAGGTCGTTCCAGTCTATTAGGGATCTGGAGAGTCCCTTAAGGACTCGTAAGTAGTTAGGGACCCTTAAGGTCCGGTAAACCCACCCCTGGAGAGGGTGGGTTGGAGCCTGTTAGAGACTCAAAGTCCCTTAAGGACTTGTGAGTAGTTAGGGACCCTTAAGGTCCGGCAGACCCACCCCCGGAGAGGGTGGATTGGAGCCTGCTAGAGGCTCGAAGTGAAAGGGTACATTTTAGAGCTCACGGTCTGGGTTGGGGACCTGGTGGTAGGATCCTGTAACCCCGGAGAGGTGGATCCTGGACATTGACAGTGAATCTAACATCAGTGAGCAGCGGCACGGGTGCTGTATCCTTTGTTTAGTGGTCATGTTATGCCTCTTCAAACGTAAGCACACTCTGCCCGAAGGGGCACAGACGGCGGTGGAATTGGTTAAGGCGAGAGAAGGGAGAAAGTATGTGAAGGACGCAAACCGCCTGTATAAGTTAGCCTGATTGCCGTCTGAGGGTAGATTGCAGCCAAGCCTGTGGAAAGATCAGCTTGTCACAGGACAGGGAATGTTAGAAGATAAGGGCTTATTAGAAGCCGTGCAAGCTCATTTCAGAGTCGCAAGATTTTGTTGCAGAACCCCCGTGACGCAATGGAAAGCTTACGGTCGGTGTTTAAGTCAAAAGAGCCTGTCCATGAAGGACATGAATACCCCCATGATTTAATTGTGAGAGAGAAGGCAAACAGCATGTTAAGAAAATGAAAAGATTAATGGAAGTGTATAGTATGCCTTAGCAAGTGAAGTTGTAGTCAGTCCAATGGACAGCTGCTATCAGAGAGAATAGAGGCATATTGAAGGACAATAGAATGTTACAAGGCACAGCATGGTTTATAGTTGTGTGTGCTATAGCAAATGAAGGATTTACGGAAGTCGAATGTAAGGATGAGTAAGTTTAAAAGCAAATGCAAAGAATCTGATACATTGCCAAGAGAAATAATTCCTTGTAAAACCAGTGACAAGTTCAGCTATAAAAGACCTCACTGTATACCACTATTATGATGTTTAGAGGATTATATATTCAAACTTTGGTTGGAATCTAGTAAAGAAAATTTTAAAGTCTGGTAAATTTCCCTTAAGGTAACCTTAAGTATAGTTTAAGAGGTTCTGAACACCTGTGGTAATTACAAAAGTGGGGTTTGCTATGAAAATATTCAAAAAGTTGCATGAAAAAATATTAATGTGTAATTTTGGTGTCAGTACTAACTGCTATCTGTTTGAATTGTGTTCATATGATTCCCTGTATTTCTGTAGAGAACAACCAAAGCTTTAACTGACTGCCAAGAGCTTCAAGGTCGTTTTATCTCATAGACTGCCAGATGCTGGAGGAGTAGAAACTTGGCTCTGTGCCAGCACCAGAGCCCACAGTCTATGTATCATGTCTATTGTGTCCAAAGGAAAATGGTTGGGTACAAAAGGGTTAATCTCCGTAAAGTGTACTGACAATGTGTATACAGGGATATCCAAGCATATGATGCAATGGTTATGTTTTGAATTATTGTTTTGTCAGTTATTGTCTTTTAAACTGTTGTGTCCACAAAAGCAAAAAGGTGATAGCGGAAAGTCTTGAATTTTCACAGCGTGGGTATGGGAGGTCACGGAGGGAAAGATGGCAGCTCACCCTCCGTCGCTGCAGCAACCCACAAGTTGGGGTTTTATCCGAAGTTGAAATTTTTGTGCCAGAGTTCAGGGAACAGAGAATATTCTCTATTTTTGTTTTGTCTCTATGTGTTTATGTTTTATCTATGGGAAATAATGAGATTAAACTTCTTCTTTGTGTCTTATCCAATAGTTCTGTGTGAAAACTTATGTTGTAACTTTATACCAATGTTATGTTAATTATACTAATCACACTTTCCTTGTCTCAGCAGTGTGTATATCCACACCTATGCTGTATAAAAATTCACTATCCGCCATCTTGGGGATATCAATGTTTCAATTATGGAATGCAGGAGGAAGGGCGTAGCACTAGCCTTTCAACGCCATCTTTATTCTTAATACTGGACCTGTCTCAGATGTAAACAGTAAAATTTGTTACACTTTGTGTTATTTTGTGATGAACCATGCCCCTATAAATTAGGATTGTTCTCCATTGTATAATACTGTCACGGAAGCTTAGAAACTTAGAAAATGTGTCCCAAATGTAAAAATGTTTGTGAACATATATTTGTATGTTGTTTCACCAGAAGGAGATGCAGTGCAGACTGTCATTTAACTATGTTTTTTAAAGAAAAAGAGAGAAAAATTCCTTTGTGTCTATACTAAGTGAATTAGAAGCCACTCCCATATCTGCTGTGTAATGTCCTTTCCCCCTACGCCCAACAGCAGCACAACTGGGGTATTTCTGCCCCTATGAGCTGTTAGGACAGGTGGAATTTTTAATTACCTAACGGCTATGACCCCAATAAGAGGCCGGAAGATCTGCTCCTCCCTTGTGTTGGGGGGGGGGGGGAACAGGGGTTCTGACCTCTCATAGGGTTTTTTTGTGTACCTAGCAGTGGAAGACCTTTTGTTCGTTTTCTTTTTTCTTCCTGCTTTTGCCAAGTCTTCATTCTCCCCCCTCTCCTCTGAGGCGACCCCCATGCGAGAGATGGTGTCCTGGGTGAAGGGATTTGTCCAGGATTCCATGGATAGGATGGAAACGACCGTCTCGCACCTGGCCAAGAGACCGCGCCTGGAACCGTGCGAGTTGTCTCTTCCACCCTTGGAAAACCTACGCCTCAGGGATGTGGAGTCTTCGGAGGACGATTCTGAGGATGAGAAAGAGATCTTCCCCATGGAGAAGATGTCTAGGGTGTTTAAGACACTCAGGATCAGAGACCGGGATGGCGGAGAAGGCTCAAGCCGCAGGTCCCGCACCTTTAGACCCACGTCGGAGATGCTCCGCCTGATGGAAGGAGAGTGGAGGTGCCCAGAGAAACCTTTTGCCCCTTCCAGACGGTTTAAAGGGGCTCTATCAGCAAAATCATGCTGATAGAGCCCCACATATGCCTGAGCGCATGCGCAGTAGCCGTAGTAGAAGCCGCATGCTACTGCGCATGCGCCCAAGCTATTTTTTTTTATCAGTGTCCGTGAGCGAGCGCCGGAGGAGGATGGGACCCGAAGGCATCGGAGGAAGAAGAGGCGTGGATGAAGATGAAGAAACACCCTGAATGCCCACCCAGCATGCACGATCCATAAGTAGAGCACATTCTTTTTTAGGTTATTATTTTAAAACGGGGGGTGGGGGGGGGTAGTTTAATATAACTTTTATGGTGCCTGAATAGCCTTTTTAAAGGCTATTCACGCATATGTGGGGCTCTATCAGCATAATTTTGCTGATAGAGCCCCTTTAAGGCTTTGTTTCATCTCTGAAGCCCAGTTAAAATCGTGGGGTCCCCCGCCCAAGGTAGATGGCGGTGGCGAAGTTGTCCAGGCGCACGGTCCTCCTGACTGAAGACAGGTCGAGCTTGAGGGATCCTATGGATCGACGGGTGGAAGGATCCCTGAGACGAATTTAATCGGCCTCCTCTGCCCAAGCCTCTCTTGGCATTGCTGCCAATGAGGTGGTCACTGGCTTGTGGGCAGAGCTTTCGTCTCTCTCCAAGGATATCGACTCTGGAGTGGACCGGGACGACCTCCTGGCGGCGATGTCAGACATCACCTTGCTGGTGGATCACTTAACCGAGGCCACCCACTTTCAGACCAGATTGGCCACCAAATCGATGGCATTGTCCACTGCCGCTCGCCGGCCCCTGTGGCTGAAGCCCTGGAAGGCCGACCTCACCTCCAAGAACAGCCTATGCAGCCTCCCCTTTGAACCCAGCTGGCTGTTTGGGAAGGAGCATCATGGAGGGATTGGCCGACTCCAAGGGCAAAAATCTACCACAGCCCTTTGAAGGACAGAGTTCCTCCTTTCGGGGACAGGGAGCCTCTAGAAGAGGATCCAGATGTCAGAGGTGGTCCGCAGAAGAAGAGGTCGGGGCTCCTCTCGTGGGTGTAAGCGTGCCTCCTTCTAATTTCCCCACCTCTTCCCCCCCTCCCCCTCCCCTCCCTCCCCTGTGGTGGGCGGCCATCTTTCCCAATATGTGGGTGCCTGGCGCCAACATATTCGGGACCCCTGGGTCATCCAAACGATCCAGGAGGGTTATAAAATCAACTTTATTACCCAGCCACCGCCCTCTTCAGTGCTCCAAACAACTTCATCTGGAGAAGTCGATTCAAGAGTATATGGACAAGGCCGTACTGGAAGTGGTGCCCCGCGCAGATCAAGGCACAGGCGTCTATTCTCCAGTCTTCTTGGTTCCCAAGTCATCAGGCGAGTGGCACATGATCATCGATCTCAGATACCTGAATCGCTTTATCCACAAGGTGCGCTTCCACATGGAAACCATCAGTTCAGTGCTGCCATTTCTACAGCCTGGAGATCACTTCGTCACGCTGGACCCTGTTGACTACAGATGCCTTCCTCACAGGCTGGGGAGCTCATCTGGGGAAGACCCCGGTACAAGGTATGTGGAATCAGAGGGAGAGGACGCGCTCATCCAATTGCTTACCGCAGTTCATCGAGCCCTTCTGTCGTTTGCACTGGTTCTGCAGGGAAAAGTGGTCAAGGTAAGGTCGGACAATCTGACGGCAGTCCATTATATCAACAAGCAGGGAGGAACCAGATCCCCCTCGCTCCTACAAGTCACCAACCAGATCTTCTCCTGGGCAGAACGGAACCTCTCCCAGCTGGCCGTGGTACACATCCAGGGCCGCATGAACATCCTAGCGGATCAGCTCAGCAGAGGCCGCCCAACCGCAGGCGAATGGTCCTTACATCAGGACATCTTCCACTACCTGACCAGGATGTGGGGTCTCCCCGAGGTGGATCTGATGGCCACCCAATACAACGCCAAAGTAGAAAGGTTTTGCTCCCTGTACCAGGAAGACAACCCTTTGGCGGTGGATGCCCTGTCAATACCATCAAACTGGCATACTATCAAACTGGCATACGTTTTCCCTCCCATTCCGATGATTCCGAAGGTATTGGTGAAACTCAGGCAGAACCAGACCTTGGCAATAGTGATCATGCCGTTCTGGCCAAAGAGGGCATGGTTCACCGACCTTATCCTTATGAGTCGGGGGAACTACTGGAGGCTTCCACCAGTCAGGAACCTGGTGTCACTGAACAGTCGGCCTTGCCTGGGCCTAGACAAATTCAACCTCACTGCCTGGAGGTTAACCGTGCCATACGCGCAGACAGAGGATTGTCCCAGAGAGTGCTAAGTACCTTAGCCCATTCAAGAGCAGAAGCAACCAATCAGAGCTACCGGAAGATCGGCCGGATATTCCGAGTTTGGTGTACAGGCAACCAGCGCGATCCAGACAGAGATGCAGTCCTACAGTTCTTACAGAACGGCCTGGAGAGAGGACTAGCACTTGCCACCCTCAAAATTCAAGTGTCAGCTCTATCTGCTCTCCTGGAGACACGGTTATCACAAGATCCTCTCGTCAAACAGTTCCTTAGGGGGGCTGCCAGGCTCCGCCCCCAGGTAGGCCCCCTGTCCCAAGGTGGGACCTGGCCGCGGTTCTACAAGGGCTCTGTGCTCCCCCCTTCGAACCCTTATCTGAAGTAGACTGGAAGTACCTGTCATTCAAAGTGACTTTCCTGCTGGCAATAACCTCCGCTAAGGGGGTTGGCGAACTACAAGCCCTGGCGGCCTCCAAACCCTTCATAACCTTCTTTCCAGACAGGGTGCAGCTGAGGTTCGTCCCAGGATTCTTGCCAAAGGTACCCACACTTCAGAATACCAATCAGGTAATGGCCTTGCCGGCCTTCTTTCCCTCTCCCGCTTCAGAGCAGAAGGAGAAGCTACACACACTGGATCTGGTAAGAGCACTACGTATTTACCTGGATCGTACAGCACCGTTCCTAAGATCAGAGAATCTTCTAGTCAATGTGTTTGGCCACAATCAGTGGCGTAACTACCACGGAGGCAGCAGAGGCAGCTGCCACAGGGCCCGGGACATTAGGGGCCCGGTGACAGCTGCTACTGCTGCTATCATTATTCTCGGAGGTCTTTTCGGACCCCCGAGTATAATGATCGGGGCCCCCTGTTGGTGGAATACTTTCCACCAACAGGGGGCCCCGAAGCTGCAGCAACGACTGAGACACAGGAGCAGGGCCGCCATCAGGAATTTTGGGGCCCCAAACAGCCTAAGTGTCTGCCCCCCCCCCCCCGGCCATTTTAAAACGACCTTATTTTGCGACATACCAATTATGTATTACATTTCAGTTTATTTAGCAACATTACAAGGCTTAATCAGATTCTATTTGCAGGTAAAATCTGCTACGTGTGACAGCGCCTATAGAGAGCCGACACCATCTATAAGAGCTCTCCTAATAAATCCTCAGGGCTTATTCACATTGCGTTTTTGGCATCCCTTGCCGGGATCCGTTGGTAACCAGTCAAAATCAGCTGTCAACTTATCCCTGCACGAAGAACTGGCCATTAAAAAAAAGGGGGGCCTGCAGTTCTCTGTGCAGGGATAAGTGGGTAGCTGATTGTGACTGGTTACCAACGTATCCCGGCAAGGGAGGCCAAAAACGCAACGTGAATACTCCTTTAAAGTGAAAGTCCCACCCCCAAACAGGCTGCTATGCTAGTAACATAGCAGCCTACATCATTATTATTCTCCAGCTAAAACCTTATATATTATATATTATTGCCCCAGTTCCCTCTCCGCAGTGCCACGCACCCGATGTCCCAACAATCCCCCCCCGTCCACCCTCTAACATCTTTCCATAGCCCCACCCACTGTTATGTTGACTCCACCCACTCATTAATTTTTCATGTGCCCGCACACTGTATAATCCTCCTACAGTCACCCGTAAATTATATGTCCCCCCTCCATCTCTCCCCCAGCTTCATATACACCCTTCATCTGCCCCCAGATTCATGTCCCCTCCATCTCTGCCCCCAGATTCATGTCCCCCCATCTCTGCCCCCAGATTCATGTCCCCTCCATTTCTGCCCACAGATTCATGTCCCTCCATCTCTGCCCCCAGATTCATGTCCCACCCCCAAACAGGCTGCTATGCTAGTAACATAGCAGCCTACATCATTATTATTCTCCAGGTAAAACCTTATATATTATATATTATTGCCCCAGTTCCCTCTCCGCAGTGCCGCACACCCGATGTCCCAACAATCCCCCCCGTCCACCCTCTAACATCTTTCCATAGCCCCACCCACTGTTATGTTGACTCCACCCACTCATTAATTTTTCATGTGCCCGCACACTGTATAATCCTCCTACAGTCACCCGTAAATTATATGTCCCCCCTCCGTCTCTCCCCCAGCTTCATATACACCCTTCATCTGCCCCCAGATTCATGTCCCCTCCATCTCTGCCCCCAGATTCATGTCCCCCCATCTCTGCCCCCAGATTCATGTCCCCCCATCTCTGCCCCCAGATTCATGTCCCCTCCATCTCTTCCCCCAGATCCATGTCCCCTCCATTTCTGCCCCCAGATTCATGTCCCCACATCTCTGCCCCCAGATTCATGTCCCCCCCATCTCTGCCCCCAGATTCATGTCCCCTCCATCTCTGCCCCCAGATCCATGTCCCCTCCATTTCTGCCCACAGATTCATGTCCCCACATCTCTGCCCCCAGATTCATGTCCCCTCCATCTCTGCCCCCAGATTCATGTCCCTCCATCTCTGCCCCCAGATTCATGTCCCCTCCATCTCTGCCCCCAGATTCATGTCCCTCCATCTCTGCCCCCAGATTCATGTCCTCTCCATCTCTGCCCCCAGTTACTAATAACAGTTACTAATATGTGAGACATATGGGGGTAATAATAATGAAGATACTTTATTATTACCTCCATGTCTCTCACATATCAGTAAGTCGTATGTGAGGTACACAAGGGTTAATGTGAGGAACATGATGGGGTTAACTTCTATTAATATGAGGCACATGGAGTTACTAAATTGTAATGCACATGAACAGATTTTTTTATCCACAATTGTCCTGGTATAGCGGTGACGTGACAGTGACAGTATTTAGTCCTGTAGGGGCCACTAAGGGACATAAATTGTAATGCACATGACCGGCAGGGCCTCTAAGGGACATAATACTGTGTGCAGTGGCCACTATCGGGTATAATACTGTGTGCAGGGGCCACTATGGGACATAATACTGTGTGCAGGGGCCACTATTGGGTATAATACTGTGTGCAGTGGCCACTATGGGGTATAATACTGTGTGCAGGAGACACTATGGGGTATAATACTGTGTGCAGGGGACACTATGGGGTATAATACTGTGTGCACGGGCCACTATGGGACATAATACTGTGTGCAGGGGCCACTATGGGGCATATTAGAGCACGCAGGAATGCGTAGGAGGGACTCGGTCGAGATCTTCGGGGGGGGGGGGCCATGTCAAAAGTTCGCCACGGGGCCCCGCCATTCCCAGTTACGCCACTGGCCACAATAGAGGCTCTAAAGCAGGGGTCCTCAAACTGCGGCCCGTGGGCCACATGCGGCCCACCAAGCACTTCTGTCTGGCCCCGCCGACAACGCCGGCAGGCGTGCATTTATAATGAAGCTCCTGGGGAGCTCGGGCCAGGCCATGGAGCGCACTTCACTTTACCTATTGGAGGGCACCGCACTCGATGTCTGTACGACCTGCTCTTCCTCCGGCCAACTGTTTAAAAAGTTTGAGGACCCCTGCTCTAAAGCATCAAAGGCAACCCTGTCAAGATGGATCAGAGAAGCCATTAGCTGTTCCCTACGGGCCCAAGATCTTCCTGTTCCGTAGTTTTTACGAGCCCATGTCACCCGAGCAGTGGCGACATCATGGGCAGAGACACAGTTCCTCTCTTTAGAGCAAATATGTGCAGCAGTCTCCTGGAGCTCACAGCTAACTTTTGCCAAACATTACAGACTGGACTGGCGTACGGCCGATGCTACAGAATTTGCGCACTCTGTCTTGGCATCTGCCTGCCAGGATGACCCGCCCTAGGGGAAGCAATACTTGCTAAATCCCCAGTTGTGCTGCTTTTGGGCGTAGGGGGAAAGAAAGATTATGAATGATAGTCTGTTTTCCCTTAGCCCATAGAGCAGCACAAGGCTCCCTCCCTAGGAGGTACTGTTGTACAGATTTTATATGTGTGTGTATCACTTTTAGAGATGAGTGAACACTAAAATGTTCGAGGTTCGAAATCCGATTCGAACAGCCTCTCACTGTTTGAGTGTTCGAACGCTTTTCGAACCCCATTATAGTCTATGGGGAACATATATTCGTTAAGGGGATAACCCAAATCCGTCTCTGGAGGGTCACCAAGTCTACTATGACAAGGACATAGTTATGCCTCTATACAAATCACTGGTATGGCCACACTTAGAATATTGTGCGCAATTTTGGGCCCCGATATACAAGAAAGACATAAGTAAACTTGAAAAAGTGCAAAGACGGGCAACCAAAATGATTAGGGGAATGGGTGGACTGGAGTACAACGATAGATTAACAAACTTGGGGGTTATTCAGTTTAGAGAAAAGACGTCTACGGGGAGATCTAATAACAATGTACAAATACATGAAGGGACAATACAAAGAACATTCTAAGGATATTTTTACTCCTAGGCCAGTGACAGTGACAAGAGGACATCCTCTACGTCTAGAGGAGAGAAGGTTTCACCAGAAACATAGAAGGGGATTCTTCACAGTAAGAACAACGAGGCTCTGGAACTCTCTGCCCCAGGAAGTGGTGATGGCGGATTCACTGAACAAGTTCAAAGTGGGCCTGGATTCCTTTCTTGAAGAGAAAAATATAATGGGTTATGGTCTCTAGATTTTAAGGACACGTTGATCCAGGGTTTTATACTGACTGCCAGATTTGGAGTCGGGAAGGAATTTTTTCCCCTGAAATAGGGCAATTGGCATGAGCCTCATGGGGTTTTTTGCCTTTCCCTGGATCAACACTGTAGGGGATTGTAGGGTTATAGGTTGGACTTGATGGACTCATGTCTTTATCCAACCTCATCTACTATGTAACTATGTATGACACCACAGGAAATGATGCCAACACCTCTGGAATACAACTGGGACAGCAGGGGAAGCATGTCTTGGGGCATCTAACACACCCAAGACCCTCTATTACCCCAACATCACAGCCTAACAACTACACATTTTACACACTCAATACCACCTCTCAGACAGTGGAAAGACACCTTGAAACACGTGTATTTGGCCCTTGGAGTGAGGAGAGCCTGTCACCAGCAGTGAATTTGGCCCATTTAGTGAGTTGAGGTTGGCACCAACATTTTTTTTGAAAATCAGGGTGGATTGAGCCTCTAACCAGCAGAGTTTGGGAAAATTCATGGTGGAAGGAGCCTCTAACCAGCCCAGTTTGGGGAAATTCATGGTGGAGGGAGCCTCTAACCAGCCCAGTTTTGTGAAATTCATGGTGAAGGGAGCCTCTAACCAGCACAGTTTGGGGAAATTCATGGTGGAAGGAGCCTCTAACCAGCCCAGTTTGGGGAAATTCATGGTGGAAGGAGCCGCTAACCAGCCCAGTTTGGGGAAATTCATGGTGGAAGGAGCCTCTAACCAGCCAAGTTTGTGAAATTCATGGTGGAGGGAGCCTCTAACCAGCCCAGTTTGGGGAAATTCATGGTAGAAGGAGCCGCTAACCAGCCCAGTTTGGGGAAATTCATGGTGGAAGGAGCCTCTAACCAGCCAAGTTTGTGAAATTCATGGTGGAGGTAGCCTCTAACCAGCACAGTTTGGGGAAATTCATGTTGGAAGGAGCCTCTAACCAGCCAAGTTTGTGAAATTCATGGTGGAGGTAGCCTCTAACCAGCACAGTTTGGGGAAATTCATGTTGGAAGGAGCCTCTAACCAGCCCAGTTTGGGGAAATTCATGTTGGAAGGAGCCTCTGACCAGCACAGTTTTGGGAAATTCATGGTGGAGGGAGCCTCTAACCAGCCCAGTTTGGGGAAATTCATGTTGGAAGGAGCCTCTGACCAGCACAGTTTTGGGAAATTCATGGTGGAGGGAGCCTCTAACCAGCACAGTTTGGGGAAATTCATGGTGGAAGGAGCCTCTAACCAGCACCGTTTGGGGAAAATCATGGTGGAGGGAGCCTCTAACCAGCCCAGTTTGGGGAAATTCATGGTGGAAGGAGCCTCTCACCAGCCAAGTTTTGTGAAATTCATGGCAGAGGGAGCCTCTAACCAGCACAGTTTGGGGAAATTCATATTGGAAGGAGCCTCTAACCAGCACAGTTTGGGGAAATTCATGGTGGAAGGAGACTATAACCAGCACAGTTTGGGGAAATTCATGGTGGAGAGAGCCTCTAACCAGCCCAGTTTGGGGAAATTCATGTTGGAAGGAGCCTCTAACCAGCACAGTTTTGGGAAATGCATGGTGGAGGGAGCCTCTAACCAGCACAGTTTGGGGAAATTCATGGTGGAAGGAGCCTCTAACCAGCCCAGTTTGGGGAAATTCATGGTGAAGGGAGCCTCTATCCAGCCCAGTTTGGGGAAATTCATGGTGGAAAGAGCATCTAACCAGCCAAGTTTTGTGAAATTCATGGTGGAGGGAGCCTCTAACCAGCACAGTTTGGGGAAATTCATGGTAGAGGGAGCCTCTAACCAGCACAGTTTGGGGAAAATCATGGTGGAGGGAGCCTCTAACCAGCCAAGTTTGGGGAAATTCATGGTGGAAGGAGCCTCTAACCAGCCAAGTTTTGTGAAATTCATGGTGGAGGGAGCCTCTAACCAGCACAGTTTGGGGAAATTCATGGTAGAAGGAGCCTCTAACCAGCACAGTTCGGGGAAATATATGGTGGAAGGAGCCTCTAATCAGCACCGTTTGGGGAAATTCATGGTGGAGGGAGACTCTAACCAGCCCAGTTTGGGGAAATTCATGGTGGAAGGAGCCTCTCACCAGCCAAGTTTTGTGAAATTCATGGCAGAGGGAGCCTCTAACCAGCACAGTTTGGGGAAATTCATGTTGGAAGGAGCCTCTAACCAGCACAGTTTGGGGAAATTCATGGTGGAAGGATACTCTAACCAGCACAGTTTGGGGAAATTCATGGTGGAGAGAGCCTCTAACCAGCCCAGTTTGGGGAAATTCATGTTAAAAGGAGCCTCTAACCAGCACAGTTTTGGGAAATGCATGGTGGAGGGAGCCTCTAACCAGCACAGTTTGGGGAAATTCATGGTGGAAGCAGCCTCTAACCAGCACAGTTAGGGGAAAATCATGGTGGAAGGAGCCTCTAACCAGCCCAGTTTGGGGAAATTCATGTTGGAAGGAGCCTCTAACCAGCACAGTTTTGGGAAATTCATGGTGGAGGGAGCCTCTAACCAGCACAGTTTGGGGAAATTCATGGTGGAAGGAGCCTCTAACCAGCCCAGTTTGGGGAAATTCATGGTAGAAGGAGCCTCTAACCAGCACAGTTCGGGGAAATATATGGTGGAAGGAGCCTCTAACCAGCACCGTTTGGGGAAATTCATGGTGGAGGGAGCCTCTAACCAGCCCAGTTTGGGGAAATTCATGGTGGAAGGAGCCTCTCACCAGCCAAGTTTTGTGAAATTCATGGCAGAGGGAGCCTCTAACCAGCACAGTTTGGGGAAATTCATATTGGAAGGAGCCTCTAACCAGCCCAGTTTGGGGAAATTCATGGTGGAAGGAGACTCTAACCAGCACAGTTTGGGGAAATTCATGGTGGAGAGAGCCTCTAACCAGCCCAGTTTGGGGAAATTCATGTTGGAAGGAGCCTCTAACCAGCACAGTTTTGGGAAATGCATGGTGGAGGGAGCCTCTAACCAGCACAGTTTGGGGAAATTCATGGTGGAAGGAGCCTCTAACCAGCCCAGTTTGGGGAAATTCATGGTGAAGGGAGCCTCTATCCAGCCCAGTTTGGGGAAATTCATGGTGGAAAGAGCATCTAACCAGCCAAGTTTTGTGAAATTCATGGTGGAGGGAGCCTCTAACCAGCACAGTTTGGGGAAATTCATGGTAGAGGGAGCCTCTAACCAGCACAGTTTGGGGAAATTCACGGTGGAGGGAGCCTCTAACCAGCACAGTTTGGGGAAATTCATGGTGGAAGGAGACTCTGACCAGCACAGTTGGGGAAATTCATGGTGGAAGGAGTCTCTAAACAGCCAAATTTTGTGAAATTCATGGTGGAGATGCAGTTAAGCATATCTAGTGACAGCCCATTATAGGCTAGCTGGGTGAGCTTGCAACTTGTATCATGCGGGAGTTTGATTTTCCCCATAGGGCTTCATTGATCGTGTACTCTTGAGTGTAGCTCGGGCTGAGAAGGATGCAGCCATGAGAAAGTTGACAGTTAAGCATATCTAGTGACAGCCCATCATAGGCTAGCTGGGTGAGCATGCAACTTGTATCATGCGGGAGTTTGATTTTCCCCATAGCGCTGCATTGATCGTGTACTCTTGAGTGTAGCTCGGGATGAGAAGGGCTCAGCCATGGGAAAGTTGACAGTTAAGCATATCTAGTGACAGCCCATCATAGGCTAGCTGGGTGAGCATGCAACTTGTATCATGCGGGAGTTTGATTTTCCCCATAGGGTTTCATTGATCGTTTACTCGGCAACTTGTATCAAGCAGGATTTCTATTTTCCCCATAGCGATTCATTGATCGTGTACTCTTGAGTGTAGCTCGGGCTGAGAATGACGCAGCCATGGGAAAGTTGACAGTTAAGCATATCTAGTGACAGCCCATCATAGGCTAGCTGGGTGAGCTTGCAACTTGTATCATGCCGGAGTTTGATTTTCCCCATAGGGTTTCATTGATCGTGTACTCTTGAGTGTAGCTCGGGCTGAGAAGGTCGCGGCCATGGGAAAGTTGACAGTTAAGCCTATCTAGTGACAGCCCATCATAGGCTAGCTGGGTGATCTTGCAACTTGTATCATGCCGGAGTTTGATTTTCCCCATAGGGTTTCATTGCACGTTTACTCGGCAACTTGTATCAAGCAGGAGTTCTATTTTCCCCATAGCGCTTCATTGATCATGTACTCTTCAGTGTAGCTCAGGCTGAGAATGACACAGCCATGCGAAAGTTGACAGTTAAGCATATCTAGTGACAGCCCATCATAGGCTAGCTGGGTGATCTTGCAACTTGTATCATGCCGGAGTTTGATTTTCCCCATAGGGTTTCATTGATCGTTTACTCGGCAACATGTATGAAGCAGGATTTCTATTTTCCCCATAGCGCTTCATTGATCGTGTACTCCTGAGTGTAGCTCGGGCTGAGAATGACGCAGCCATGGGAAAGTTTACAGTTAAGCATATCTAGTGACAGCCCATCATAGGCTAGCTGGGTGACCTTGCAACTTGTATCATGCCGGAGTTTAATTTTCCCCTAGGGTTTCATTGATCGTGTACTCTTGAGAGTAGCTCGGGCTGAAAAGGTCGCAGCCATGGGAAAGTTGACAGTTAAGCCTATCTAGTGACAGCCCATCATAGGCTAGCTGGGTGATCTTGCAACTTGTATCATGCCGGAGTTTGATTTTCCCCTAGGGTTTCATTGATCGTGTACTCTTGAGTGTAGCTCGGGCTGAGAAGGTCGCAGCCATGGGAAAGTTGACAGTTAAGCCTATCTAGTGACAGCCCATCATAGGCTAGCTGGGTGATCTTGCAACTTGTATCATGCGGGAGTTTGATTTTCCCCATAGGGTTTCATTTAACGTTTACTCGGCAACTTGTATCAAGCAGGAGTTCTATTTTCCCCATAGCGCTTCATTGATCGTGTACTCTTGAGTGTAGCTCGGGCTGAGAATGACGCAGCCATGCGAAAGTTGACAGTTAAGCATATCTAGTGACAGCCCATCATAGGCTAGCTGGGTGATCTTGCAACTTGTATCATGCCGGAGTTTGATTTTCCCCATAGGGTTTCATTGATAGTGTACTCTTGAGCGTAGCTCGGGCTGAGAAGGTCGCAGCCATGGGAAAGTTGACAGTTAAGCCTATCGAGTGACAGCCCATCATAGGCTAGCTGGGTGATCTTGCAACTCGTATCATGCCGGAGTTTGATTTTCCCCATAGGGATTCATTGAACGTTTACTCGGCAACTTGTATCAAGCAGGAGTTCTATTTTCCCCATAGCGCTTCATTGATCGTGTAATCTTGAGTGTAGCTCGGGCTGAGAATGACGCATCCATGCGAAAGTTGACAGTTAAGCATATCTAGTGACAGCCCATCATAGGCTAGCTGGGTGAGCTTGCAACTTGTATCATGCCGGAGTTTGATTTTCCCCATAGGGTTTCATTGATCGTTTACTCGGCAACTTGTATCAAGCAGGAGTTCTATTTTCCCCATAGCGCTTCATAGATCGTGGACTCTTGAGTGTAGCTCGGGCTGAGAATGACGCAGCCATGGGAAAGTTAACAGTTAAGCCTATCTAGTGACAGCCCATCATAGGCTAGCTGGGTGATCTTGCAACTTGTATCATGCCGGAGTTTGATTTTCCCCATAGGGTTTCATTGATCGTGTACTCTTGAGTGTAGCTCGGGCTGAGAAGGTCGCAGCCATGGGAAAGTTGACAGTTAAGCCTATCTAGTGACAGCCCATCATAGGCTAGCTGGGTGATCTTGCAACTTGTATCATGCCGGAGTTTGATTTTCCCCATAGGGTTTCATTGATCGTTTACTCGGCAACATGTATGAAGCAGGATTTCTATTTTCCCCATATCGCTTCATTGATCGTGTACTCTTGAGTGTAGCTCGGGCTGAGAAGTTCGCAGCCATGGGAAAGTTGACAGTTAAGCCTATCTAGTGACAGCCCATCATAGGCTAGCTGGGTGATCTTGCAACTTGTATCATGCCGGAGTTTGATTTTCCTCATAGGGTTTCATTGAACGTTTACTCGGCAACTTGTATCAAGCAGGAGTTCTATTTTCCCCATAGCGCTTCATTGATCATGTACTCTTGAGTGTAGCTCGGGCTGAGAATGATGCAGCCATGCGAAAGTTGACAGTTAAGCATATCTAGTGACAGCCCATCATAGGCTAGCTGGGTGAGCTTGCAACTTGTATCATGCCGGAGTTTGATTTTCCCCATAGGGTTTCATTGAACGTTTACTCGGCAACTTGTATCAAGCAGGAGTTCTATTTTCCCCATAGCGCTACATTGATCGTGTACTCTTGAGTGTAGCTCGGTCTGAGAATGACGCAGCCATGCGAAAGTTGACAGTTAAGCATATCTAGTGACAGCCCATCATAGGCTAGCTGGGTGAGCTTGCAACTTGTATCATGCCGGAGTTTGATTTTCACCATAGGGTTTCATTGAACGTTTACACGGCAACTTGTATCAAGCAGGAGTTCTATTTTCCCCATAGCGCTTCATTGATCGTGTACTCTTGAGTGTAGCTCGGTCTGAGAATGACGCAGCCATGCGACAGTTGACAGTTAAGCATATCTAGTGACAGCCCATCATAGGTTAGCTGGGTGAGCTTGCAACTTGTATCATGCCGGAGTTTGATTTTCCCCATAGGGTTTCATTGATCGTGTACTCTTGAGTGTAGATCGGGCTGAGAATGTCGCAGCCATGGGAAAGTTGACCGTTAAGCCTATCTAGTGACAGCCCATCATAGGCTAGCTGGGTGATCTTGCAACTTGTATCATGACGGAGTTTGATTTTCCCCATAGGGTTTCATTGATCGTGTATTCTTGAGTGTAGCTCGGGCTGAGAAGGTCGCAGCCATGGGAAAGTTGACAGTTAAGCCTATCTAGTGACAGCCCATCATAGGCTAGCTGGGTGATCTTGCAACTTGTATCATGCCGGAGTTTGATTTTCCCCATAGGGTTTCATTTTGAACGTTTACTCGGTAAGCAGGAGTTTTATTTTCCCCATAGCGCTTCATTGATCGTGTACTCTTGAGTGTAGCTCGGGCTGAGAAGGTCGCAGCCATGCGAAAGTTGACAGTTAAGCCTATCTAGTGACAGCCCATCATAGGCTAGCTGGGTGATCTTGCAACTTGTATCATGACGGAGTTTGATTTTCCCCATAGGGTTTCATTGATCGTGTACTCTTGAGTGTAGCTCGGGCTGAGAAGATCGCAGCCATGGGAAAGTTGACAGTTAAGCCTATCTAGTGACAGCCCATCATAGGCTAGCTGGGTGATCTTGCAACTTGTATCATGACGGAGTTTGATTTTCCCCATAGGGTTTCATTGATCGTGTACTCTTGAGTGTAGCTCGGCCTGAGAAGGTCGCAGCCATGGGAAAGTTGACAGTTAAGCCTATCTAGTGACAGCCCATCATAGGCTAGCTGGGTGAACTTGCAACTTGTATCATGCCGGAGTTTGATTTTCCCCATAGGGTTTCATTGAACGTTTACTCGGCAACTTGTATCAAGCAGGAGTTCTATTTTCCCCATAGCGCTTAATTGATAGTGTACTCTTGAGTGTAGCTCGGGCTGAGAATGACGCAGCCATGGGAAAGTTGACAGTTAAGCATATCTAGTGACAGCCCATCATAGGCTAGCTGGGTGAGCATGCAACTTGTATCATGCGGGAGTTTGATTTTCCCCATAGGGTTTCATTGATCGTTTACTCGGCAACTTGTATCAAGCAGGATTTCTATTTTCCCCATAGCGCTTCATTGATCGTGTACTCTTGAGTGCAGCTCGGGCTGAGAATGACTCAGCCATGGGAAAGTTGACAGTTAAGCATATCTAGTGACAGCCCATCATAGGCTAGCTGGGTGAGCTTGCAACTTGTATCATGCCGGAGTTTGATTTTCCCCATAGGGTTTCATTGATCGTGTACTCTTGAGTGTAGCTCGGGCTGAGAAGGTCGCGGCCATGGGAAAGTTGACAGTTAAGCCTATCTAGTGACATCCCATCATAGGCTAGCTGGGTGATCTTGCAACTTGTATCATGCCGGCGTTTGATTTTCCCCATAGGGTTTCATTGCACGTTTACTCGGCAACTTGTATCAAGCAGGAGTTCTATTTTCCCCATAGCGCTTCATTGATCATGTACTCTTGAGTGTAGCTCGGGCTGAGAATGACGCAGCCATGCGAAAGTTGACAGTTAACCATATCTAGTGACAGCCCATCATAGGCTAGCTGGGTGATCTTGCAACTTGTATCATGCCGGAGTTTGATTTTCCCCATAGGGTTTCATTGATCGTGTACTCTTGAGTGTAGCTCGGGCTGAGAAGGTCGCAGCCATGGGAAAGTTGACAGTTAAGCCTATCTAGTGACAGCCCATCATAGGCTAGCTGGGTGATCTTGCAACTTGTATCATGCCGGAGTTTGATTTTCCCCATAGGGTTTCATTGAACGTTTACTCGGCAACTTGTATCAAGCAGGAGTTCTATTTTCCCCATAGCGCTTAATTGATAGTGTACTCTTGAGTGTAGCTCGGGCTGAGAATGACGCAGCCATGGGAAAGTTGACAGTTAAGCATATCTAGTGACAGCCCATCATAGGCTAGCTGGGTGAGCATGCAACTTGTATCATGCGGGAGTTTGATTTTCCCCATAGGGTTTCATTGATCGTTTACTCGGCAACTTGTATCAAGCAGGATTTCTATTTTCCCCATAGCGCTTCATTGATCGTGTACTCTTGAGTGCAGCTCGGGCTGAGAATGACTCAGCCATGGGAAAGTTGACAGTTAAGCATATCTAGTGACAGCCCATCAAAGGCTAGCTGGGTGATCTTGCAACTTGTATCATGCCGGAGTTTGATCTTCCAAATAGGGTTTCATTGATCGTTTACTCGGCAGCTTGTATCAAGCAGGAGTTCTATTTTCCCCATAGCGCTTCATTGATCGTGTATTCTTGAGTGTAGCTCGGGCTGAGAATGACGCAGCCATGGGAAAGTTGACAGTTAAGCCTATCTAGTGACAGCCCATCATAGGCTAGCTGGGTGATCTTGCAACTTGTATCATGCCGGAGTTTGATTTTCCCCATAGGGTTTCATTGATCGTTTACTCGGCAACTTGTATCAAGCAGGAGTTCTGTTTTCCCCATAGCGCTTCATTGATCGTGTACTCTTGAGTGTAGCTCGGGCTGAGAATGACGCAGCCATGCGAAAGTTGACAGTTAAGCATATCTAGTGACAGCCCATCATAGGCTAGCTGGGTGAGCTTGCAACTTGTATCATGCCGGAGTTTGATTTTCCCCATAGGGTTTCATTGATCGTGTACTCTTGAGTGTAGCTCGGGCTGAGAAGGTCGCAGCCATGGGAAAGTTGACAGTTAAGCCTATCTAGTGACAGCCCATCATAGGCTAGCTGGGTGATCTTGCAACTTGTATCATGCCGGAGTTTGATCTTCACCATAGGGTTTAATTGATCGTTTACTCGGCAGCTTGTATCAAGCAGGAGTTCTATTTTCCCCATAGCGCTTCATTGATCGTGTATTCTTGAGTGTAGCTCGGGCTGAGAATGACGCAGCCATGGGAAAGTTGACAGTTAAGCCTATCTAGTGACAGCCCATCATAGGCTAGCTGGGTGATCTTGCAACTTGTATCATGCCGGAGTTTGATTTTCCCCATAGGGTTTCATTGATCGTTTACTCGGCAACATGTATGAAGCAGGATTTCTATTTTCCCCATAGCGCTTCATTGATCGTGTACTCCTGAGTGTAGCTCGGACTGAGAATGACGCAGCCATGGGAAAGTTGACAGTTAAGCATATCTAGTGACAGCCCATCATAGGCTAGCTGGGTGACCTTGCAACTTGTATCATGCCGGAGTTTAATTTTCCCCTAGGGTTTCATTGATCGTGTACTCTTGAGTGTAGCTCGGGCTGAGAAGGTCGCAGCCAGGGGAAAGTTGACAGTTAAGCCTATCTAGTGACAGCCCATCATAGGCTAGCTGGGTGATCTTGCAACTTGTATCATGCCGGAGTTTGATTTTTCCCATAGGGTTTCATTGATCGTGTACTCTTGAGTGTAGCTCGGGCTGAGAAGGTCGCAGCCATGGGAAAGTTGACAGTTAAGCCTATCTAGTGACAGCCCATCATAGGCTAGCTGGGTGATCTTGCAACTTGTATCATGCCGAAGTTTGATTTTCCCCATAGGGTTTCATTGATCGTTTACTCGGCAACTTGTATCAAGCAGGAGTTCTATTTTCCCCATAGCGCTTCATTGATCGTGTACTCTTGAGTGTAGCTCGGGCTGAGAATGACGCAGCCATGCGAAAGTTGACAGTTAAGCATATCTAGTGACAGCCCATCATAGGCTAGCTGGGTGACCTTGCAACTTGTATCATGCCGGAGTTTGATTTTCCCCATAGGGTTTCATTGATCGTGTACTCTTGAGCGTAGCTTGGGCTGAGAAGGTCGCAGCCATGGGAAAGTTGACAGTTAAGCCTATCGAGTGACAGCCAATCATAGGCTAGCTGGGTGATCTTGCAACTTGTATCATGCCGGAGATTGATTTTCCCCATAGGGTTTCATTGAACGTTTACTCGGCAACTTGTATCAAGCAGGAGTTCTATTTTTCCCATAGCGCTTCATTGATCGTGTACTCTTGAGTGTAGCTCGGGCTGAGAATGACGCAGCCATGCGAAAGTTGACAGTTAAGCATATCTAGTGACAGCCCATCATAGGCTAGCTGGGTGACCTTGCAACTTGTATCATGCCGGAGTTTGATTTTCCCCATAGGGTTTTATTGATCGTGTACTCTTGAGCGTAGCTCGGGCTGAGAAGGTCGCAGTTATGGGAAAGTTGACAGTTAAGCCTATCGAGTGACAGCCCATCATAGGCTAGCTGGGTGATCTTGCAACTTGTATCATGCCGGAGTATGATTTTCCCCATAGGGTTTCATTGAACGTTTACTCGGCAACTTGTATCAAGCAGGAGTTCTATTTTCCCCATAGCGCTTCATTGATCGTGTACTCTTGAGTGTAGCTCGGGCTGAGAATGACGCAGCCATGCGAAAGTTGACAGTTAAGCATATCTAGTGACAGCCCATCATAGGCTAGCTGGGTGAGCTTGCAATTTGTATCATGCCGGAGTTTGATTTTCCCCATAGGGTTTCATTGATCGTGTACTCTTGAGTGTAGCTCTGGCTGAGAAGGTCGCAGCCATGGGAAAGTTGACAGTTAAGCATATCTAGTGACAACCCATCATAGGCTAGCTGGGTGATCTTGCAACTTGTATCATGCCGGAGTTTGATTTTCCCCATAGGGTTTCATTGATCGTGTACTCTTGAGCGTAGCTCGGGCTGAGAAGGTCGCAGCCATGGGAAAGTTGACAGTTAAGCCTATCGAGTGACAGCCCATCATAGGCTAGCTGGGTGATCTTGCAACTTGTATCATGCCGGAGTTTGATTTTCCCCATAGGGTTTCATTGAACGTTTACTCGGCAACTTGTATCAAGCAGGAGTTCTATTTTCCCCATAGCGCTTCATTGATCGTGTACTCTTGAGTGTAGCTCGGGCTGAGAATGACGCAGCCATGCGAAAGTTGACAGTTAAGCATATCTAGTGACAGCCCATCATAGGCTAGCTGGGTGAGCTTGCAATTTGTATCATGCCGGAGTTTGATATTCCCCATAGGGTTTCATTGATCGTGTACTCTTGAGTGTAGCTCGGGCTGAGAAGGTCGCAGCCATGGGAAAGTTGACAGTTAATCCTATCTAGTGACAGCCCATCATAGGCTAGCTGGGTGATCTTGCAACTTGTATCATGCCGGAGTTTGATTTTCCCCATAGGGTTTCATTGATCGTTTACTCGGCAACATGTATGAAGCAGGATTTCTATTTTCCCCATAGCGCTTCATTGATCGTGTACTCTTGAGTGTAGCTCGGGCTGAGAAGGGCGCAGCCATGGGAAAGTTGACAGTTAAGCCTATCTAGTGAAAGCCCATCATAGGCTAGCTGGGTGATCTTGCAACTTGTATCATGCCGGAGTTTGATTTTCCTCATAGGGTTTCATTGAACGTTTACTCGGCAACTTGTATCAAGCAGGAGTTCTATTTTCCCCATAGCGCTTCATTGATCGTGTACTCTTGAGTGTAGCTCGGGCTGAGAATGACGCAGCCATGCGAAAGTTGACAGTTAAGCATATCTAGTGACAGCCCATCATAGGCTAGCTGGGTGAGCTTGAAACTTGTATCATGCCGGAGTTTGATTTTCCCCATAGGGTTTCATTGAACGTTTACTCGGCAACTTGTATCAAGCAGGAGTTCTATTTTCCCCATAGCGCTACATTGATCGTGTACTCTTGAGTGTAGCTCGGGCTGAGAATGACGCAGCCATGGGAAAGTTGACAGTTAAGCATATCTAGTGACAGCCCATCATAGGCTAGCTGGGTGAGCATGCAACTTGTATCATGCGGGAGTTTGATTTTCCCCATAGGGTTTCATTGATCGTTTACTCGGCAACTTGTATCAAGCAGGATTTCTATTTTCCCCATAGCGCTTCATTGATCGTGTACTCTTGAGTGCAGCTCGGGCTGAGAATGACTCAGCCATGGGAAAGTTGACAGTTAAGCATATCTAGTGACAGCCCATCATAGGCTAGCTGGGTGAGCTTGCAACTTGTATCATGCCGGAGTTTGATGTACAAGTTGCAAGATCACCCAGCTAGCCTATGATGGGTTGTCACTAGATAGGCTTAACTGTATCATGTCGGAGTTTGATTTTCACCATAGGGTTTCATTGATCGCTTACTCGGCAACTTGTATGAAGCAGAATTTCTACTTTCCCCTTAGCGCTTCATTGATCGTGTACTCTTGAGTGTAGCTCGGGCTGAGAAGGTCGCAGCCATGGGAAAGTTGACAGTTAAGCCTATCTAGTGACAACCCATCATAGGCTAGCTGGGTGATCTTGCAACTTGTACAATGTCGGAGTTTGATTTTCCCCATAGGGTTTCATTGATCGTGTACTCTTGAGTGCAGCTCGGGCTGAGAATGACGCAGCCATGGGAAAGTTGACAGTTAAGCCTATCTAGTGACAGCCCATCATAGGCTAGCTGGGTGATCTTGCAACTTGTACCATGTCGAAGTTTGATTTTCCCCATAGGGTTTCATTGATCGTGTACTCTTGAGTGTAGCTCGGGCTGAGAATGACGCAGCCATGGGAAAGTTGACAGTTAAGCCTATCTAGTGACAGCCCATCATAGGCTAGCTGGGTGATCTTGCAACTTGTACAATGTCGGAGTTTGATTTTCCCCATAGGGTTTCATTGATCGTGTACTCTTGAGTGTAGCTCAGGCTGAGAAGGTCGCAGCCATGGGAAAGTTGACAGTTTAGCCTATCTAGTGACAACCCATCATAGGCTAGCTGGGTGATCTTGCAACTTGTACCATGTCGGAGTTTGATTTTCCCCTTAGGGTTTCATTGATCGTGTACTCTTGAGTGTAGCTCGGGCTGAGAAGGTCGCAGCCATGGGAAAGTTGACAGTTAAGCCTATCTAGTGACAACCCATCATAGGCTAGCTGGGTGATCTTGCAACTTGTATCATGCCGGAGTTTGATTTTCACCATAGGGTTTCATTGATCGCTTACTCGGCAACTTGTATGAAGCAGGATTTCTACTTTCCCCTTAGCGCTTCATTGATCGTGTACTCTTGAGTGTAGCTCAGGCTGAGAAGGTCGCAGCCATGGGAAAGTTGACAGTTTAGCCTATCTAGTGACAACCCATCATAGGCTAGCTGGGTGATCTTTCAACTTGTACCATGTCGGAGTTTGATTTTCCCCATAGGGTTTCATTGATCGTGTACTCTTGAGTATAGCTCGGGCTGAGAAGGTCGCAACCATGGGAAAGTTGACAGTTAAGCCTATCTAGTGACAACCCATCATAGGCTAGCTGGGTGATCTTGCAACTTGTATCATGCCGGAGTTTGATTTTCACCATAGGGTTTCATTGATCGCTTACTCGGCAACTTGTATGAAGCAGGATTTCTACTTTCCCCTTAGCGCTTCATTGATCGTGTACTCTTGAGTGTAGCTCGGGCTGAGAAGGTCGCAGCCATGGGAAAGTTGACAGTTAAGCCTATCTAGTGACAACCCATCATAGGCTAGCTGGGTGATCTTGCAACTTGTATCATGCCGGAGTTTGATTTTCACCATAGGGTTTCATTGATCGCTTACTCGGCAACTTGTATGAAGCAGGATTTCTACTTTCCCCTTAGCGCTTCATTGATCGTGTACTCTTGAGTGTAGCTCAGGCTGAGAAGGTCGCAGCCACGGGAAAGTTGACAGTTTAGCCTATCTAGTGACAACCCATCATAGGCTAGCTGGGTGATCTTTCAACTTGTACCATGTCGGAGTTTGATTTTCCCCATAGGGTTTCATTGATCGTGTACTCTTGAGTGTAGCTCGGGCTGAGAAGGTCGCAACCATGGGAAAGTTGACAGTTAAGCCTATCTAGTGACAACCTCTCATAGGCTAGCTGGGTGATCTTGCAACTTGTATCATGCCGGAGTTTGATTTTCACCATAGGGTTTCATTGATCGCTTACTCGGCAACTTGTATGAAGCAGGATTTCTACTTTCCCCTTAGCGCTTCAGTGATCGTGTACTCTTGAGTGTAGCTCAGGCTGAGAAGGTCGCAGCCATGGGAAAGTTGACAGTTTAGCCTATCTAGTGACAACCCATCATAGGCTAGCTGGGTGATCTTTCAACTTGTACCATGTCGGAGTTTGATTTTCCCCATAGGGTTTCATTGATCGTGTACTCTTGAGTGTAGCTCGGGCTGAGAAGGTCGCAACCATGGGAAAGTTGACAGTTAAGCCTATCTAGTGACAACCCATCATAGGCTAGCTGGGTGATCTTGCAACTTGTATCATGCCGGAGTTTGATTTTCACCATAGGGTTTCATTGATCGCTTACTCGGCAACTTGTATGAAGCAGGATTTCTACTTTCCCCTTAGCGCTTCATTGATCGTGTACTCTTGAGTGTAGCTCAGGCTGAGAAGGTCGCAGCCATGGGAAAGTTGACAGTTTAGCCTATCTAGTGACAACCCATCATAGGCTAGCTGGGTGATCTTTCAACTTGTACCATGTCGGAGTTTGATTTTCCCCATAGGGTTTCATTGATCGTGTACTCTTGACTGTAGCTCGGGCTGAGAAGGTCGCAACCATGGGAAAGTTGACAGTTAAGCCTATCTAGTGACAACCCATCATAGGCTAGCTGGGTGATCTTGCAACTTGTATCATGCCGGAGTTTGATTTTCACCATAGGGTTTCATTGATCGCTTACTCGGCAACTTGTATGAAGCAGGATTTCTACTTTCCCCTTAGCGCTTCAGTGATCGTGTACTCTTGAGTGTAGCTCGGGCTGAGAATGACGCAGCCATGGGAAAGTTGACAGTTAAGCCTATCTAGTGACAGCCCATCATAGGCTAGCTGGGTGATCTTGCAACTTGTACCATGTCGGAGTTTGATTTTCCCCATAGGGTTTCATTGATCGTGTACTCTTGAGTGTAGCTCAGGCTGAGAAGGTCGCAGCCATGGGAAAGTTGACAGTTTAGCCTATCTAGTGACAACCCATCATAGGCTAGCTGGGTGATCTTTCAACTTGTACCATGTCGGAGTTTGATTTTCCCCATAGGGTTTCATTGATCGTGTACTCTTGAGTGTAGCTCGGGCTGAGAAGGTCGCAACCATGGGAAAGTTGACAGTTAAGCCTATCTAGTGACAACCCATCATAGGCTAGCTGGGTGATCTTGCAACTTGTATCATGCCGGAGTTTGATTTTCACCATAGGGTTTCATTGATCGCTTACTCGGCAACTTGTATGAAGCAGGATTTCTACTTTCCCCTCAGCGCCTCAGTGATCGTGTACTCTTGAGTGTAGCTCGGGCTGAGAATGACGCAGCCATGGGAAAGTTGACAGTTAAGCCTATCTAGTGACAGCCCATCATAGGCTAGCTGGGTGATCTTGCAACTTGTACCATGTCGGAGTTTGATTTTCCCCATAGGGTTTCATTGATCGTGTACTCTTGAGTGTAGCTCGGGCTGAGAAGGTCGCAGCCATGGGAAAGTTGACAGTTAAGCCTATCTAGTGACAACCCATCATAGGCTAGCTGGGTGATCTTGCAACTTGTATCATGCCGGAGTTTGATTTTCACCATAGGGTTTCATTGATCGCTTACTCGGCAACTTGTATGAAGCAGGATTTCTACTTTCCCCTTAGCGCTTCATTGATCGTGTACTCTTGAGTGTAGCTCGGGCTGAGAATGACGCAGCCATGGGAAAGTTGACAGTTAAGCCTATCTAGTGACAGCCCATCATAGGCTAGCTGGGTGATCTTGCAACTTGTACAATGTCGGAGTTTGATTTTCCCCATAGGGTTTCATTGATCGTGTACTCTTGAGTGTAGCTCAGGCTGAGAAGGTCGCAGCCATGGGAAAGTTGACAGTTTAGCCTATCTAGTGACAACCCATCATAGGCTAGCTGGGTGATCTTTCAACTTGTACCATGTCGGAGTTTGATTTTCCCCATAGGGTTTCATTGATCGTGTACTCTTGAGTGTAGCTCGGGCTGAGAAGGTCGCAGCCATGGGAAAGTTGACAGTTAAGCCTATCTAGTGACAACCCATCATAGGCTAGCTGGGTGATCTTGCAACTTGTATCATGCCGGAGTTTGATTTTCACCGTAGGGTTTCATTGATCGCTTACTCGGCAACTTGTATGAAGCAGGATTTCTACTTTCCCCTTAGCGCTTCATTGATCGTGTACTCTTGAGTGTAGCTCGGGCTGAGAATGACGCAGCCATGGGAAAGTTGACAGTTAAGCCTATCTAGTGACAGCCCATCATAGGCTAGCTGGGTGATCTTGCAACTTGTACCATGTCGGAGTTTGATTTTCCCCATAGGGTTTCATTGATCGTGTACTCTTGAGTGTAGCTCAGGCTGAGAAGGTCGCAGCCATGGGAAAGTTGACAGTTTAGCCTATCTAGTGACAACCCATCATAGGCTAGCTGGGTGATCTTGCAACTTGTACCATGTCGGAGTTTGATTTTCCCCATAGGGTTTCATTGATCGTGTACTCTTGAGTGTAGCTCGGGTTGAGAAGGTCGCAGCCATGGGAAAGTTGACAGTTAAGCCTATCTAGTGACAACCCATCATAGGCTAGCTGGGTGATCTTGCAACTTGTATCATGCCGGAGTTTGATTTTCACCATAGGGTTTCATTGATCGCTTACTCGGCAACTTGTATGAAGCAGGATTTCTACTTTCCCCTTAGCGCTTCATTGATCGTGTACTCTTGAGTGTAGCTCAGGCTGAGAAGGTCGCAGCCATGGGAAAGTTGACAGTTTAGCCTATCTAGTGACAACCCATCATAGGCTAGCTGGGTGATCTTTCAACTTGTACCATGTCGGAGTTTGATTTTCCCCATAGGGTTTCATTGATCGTGTACTCTTGACTGTAGCTCGGGCTGAGAAGGTCGCAACCATGGGAAAGTTGACAGTTAAGCCTATCTAGTGACAACCCATCATAGGCTAGCTGGGTGATCTTGCAACTTGTATCATGCCGGAGTTTGATTTTCACCATAGGGTTTCATTGATCGCTTACTCGGCAACTTGTATGAAGCAGGATTTCTACTTTCCCCTTAGCGCTTCAGTGATCGTGTACTCTTGAGTGTAGCTCGGGCTGAGAATGACGCAGCCATGGGAAAGTTGACAGTTAAGCCTATCTAGTGACAGCCCATCATAGGCTAGCTGGGTGATCTTGCAACTTGTACCATGTCGGAGTTTGATTTTCCCCATAGGGTTTCATTGATCGTGTACTCTTGAGTGTAGCTCAGGCTGAGAAGGTCGCAGCCATGGGAAAGCTGACAGTTTAGCCTATCTAGTGACAACCCATCATAGGCTAGCTGGGTGATCTTTCAACTTGTACCATGTCGGAGTTTGATTTTCCCCATAGGGTTTCATTGATCGTGTACTCTTGAGTGTAGCTCGGGCTGAGAAGGTCGCAACCATGGGAAAGTTGACAGTTAAGCCTATCTAGTGACAACCCATCATAGGCTAGCTGGGTGATCTTGCAACTTGTATCATGCCGGAGTTTGATTTTCACCATAGGGTTTCATTGATCGCTTACTCGGCAACTTGTATGAAGCAGGATTTCTACTTTCCCCTTAGCACTTCATTGATCGTGTACTCTTGAGTGTAGCTCGGGATGAGAATGACGCAGCCATGGGAAAGTTGACAGTTAAGCCTATCTAGTGACAGCCCATCATAGGCTAGCTGGGTGATCTTGCAACTTGTACAATGTCGGAGTTTGATTTTCCCCATAGGGTTTCATTGATCGTGTACTCTTGAGTGTAGCTCAGGCTGAGAAGGTCGCAGCCATGGGAAAGTTGACAGTTTAGCCTATCTAGTGACAACCCATCATAGGCTAGCTGGGTGATCTTGCAACTTGTACCATGTCGGAGTTTGATTTTCCCCATAGGGTTTCATTGATCGTGTATTCTTGAGTGTAGCTCGGGCTGAGAAGGTCGCAGCCATGGGAAAGTTGACAGTTAAGCCTATCTAGTGACAACCCATCATAGGCTAGCTGGGTGATCTTGCAACTTGTATCATGCCGGAGTTTGATTTTCACCGTAGGGTTTCATTGATCGCTTACTCGGCAACTTGTATGAAGCAGGATTTCTACTTTCCCCTTAGCGCTTCATTGATCGTGTACTCTTGAGTGTAGCTCGGGCTGAGAATGACGCAGCCATGGGAAAGTTGACAGTTAAGCCTATCTAGTGACAGCCCATCATAGGCTAGCTGGGTGATCTTGCAACTTGTACCATGTCGGAGTTTGATTTTCCCCATAGGGTTTCATTGATCGTGTACTCTTGAGTGTAGCTCAGGCTGAGAAGGTCGCAGCCATGGGAAAGTTGACAGTTTAGCCTATCTAGTGACAACCCATCATAGGCTAGCTGGGTGATCTTGCAACTTGTACCATGTCGGAGTTTGATTTTCCCCATAGGGTTTCATTGATCGTGTACTCTTGAGTGTAGCTCGGGCTGAGAAGGTCGCAGCCATGGGAAAGTTGACAGTTAAGCCTATCTAGTGACAACCCATCATAGGCTAGCTGGGTGATCTTGCAACTTGTATCATGCCGGAGTTTGATTTTCACCATAGGGTTTCATTGATCGCTTACTCGGCAACTTGTATGAAGCAGGATTTCTACTTTCCCCTTAGCGCTTCATTGATCGTGTACTCTTGAGTGTAGCTCAGGCTGAGAAGGTAGCAGCCATGGGAAAGTTGACAGTTTAGCCTATCTAGTGACAACCCATCATAGGCTAGCTGGGTGATCTTTCAACTTGTACCATGTCGGAGTTTGATTTTCCCCATAGGGTTTCATTGATCGTGTACTCTTGACTGTAGCTCGGGCTGAGAAGGTCGCAACCATGGGAAAGTTGACAGTTAAGCCTATCTAGTGACAACCCATCATAGGCTAGCTGGGTGATCTTGCAACTTGTATCATGCCGGAGTTTGATTTTCACCATAGGGTTTCATTGATCGCTTACTCGGCAACTTGTATGAAGCAGGATTTCTACTTTCCCCTTAGCGCTTCAGTGATCGTGTACTCTTGAGTGTAGCTCGGGCTGAGAATGACGCAGCCATGGGAAAGTTGACAGTTAAGCCTATCTAGTGACAGCCCATCATAGGCTAGCTGGGTGATCTTGCAACTTGTACCATGTCGGAGTTTGATTTTCCCCATAGGGTTTCATTGATCGTGTACTCTTGAGTGCAGCTCAGGCTGAGAAGGTCGCAGCCATGGGAAAGTTGACAGTTTAGCCTATCTAGTGACAACCCATCATAGGCTAGCTGGGTGATCTTTCAACTTGTACCATGTCGGAGTTTGATTTTCCCCATAGGGTTTCATTGATCGTGTACTCTTGAGTGTAGCTCGGGCTGAGAAGGTCGCAACCATGGGAAAGTTGACAGTTAAGCCTATCTAGTGACAACCCATCATAGGCTAGCTGGGTGATCTTGCAACTTGTATCATGCCGGAGTTTGATTTTCACCATAGGGTTTCATTGATCGCTTACTCGGCAACTTGTATGAAGCAGGATTTCTACTTTCCCCTTAGCACTTCATTGATCGTGTACTCTTGAGTGTAGCTCGGGATGAGAATGACGCAGCCATGGGAAAGTTGACAGTTAAGCCTATCTAGTGACAGCCCATCATAGGCTAGCTGGGTGATCTTGCAACTTGTACAATGTCGGAGTTTGATTTTCCCCATAGGGTTTCATTGATCGTGTACTCTTGAGTGTAGCTCAGGCTGAGAAGGTCGCAGCCATGGGAAAGTTGACAGTTTAGCCTATCTAGTGACAACCCATCATAGGCTAGCTGGGTGATCTTGCAACTTGTACCATGTCGGAGTTTGATTTTCCCCATAGGGTTTCATTGATCGTGTATTCTTGAGTGTAGCTCGGGCTGAGAAGGTCGCAGCCATGGGAAAGTTGACAGTTAAGCCTATCTAGTGACATCCCATCATAGGCTAGCTGGGTGATCTTGCAACTTGTATCATGCCGGAGTTTGATTTTCACCATAGGGTTTCATTGATCACTTACTCGGCAACTTGTATGAAGCAGGATTTCTACTTTCCCCTTAGCGCTTCATTGATCGTGTACTCTTGAGTGTAGCTCGGGCTGAGAAGGTCGCAGCCATGGGAAAGTTGACAGTTAAGCCTATCTAGTGACAACCCATCATAGGCTAGCTGGGTGATCTTGCAACTTTTATCATGCCGGAGTTTGATTTTCACCATAGGGTTTCATTGATCGCTTACTCGGCAACTTGTATGAAGCAGGATTTCTACTTTCCCCTTAGCGCTTCATTGATCGTGTACTCTTGAGTGTAGCTCGGGATGAGAATGACGCAGCCATGGGAAAGTTGACAGTTAAGCCTATCTAGTGACAACCCATCATAGGCTAGCTGGGTGATCTTGCAACTTGTACAATGTCGGAGTTTGATTTTCCCCATAGGGCTTCATTGATCGTGTACTCTTGAGTGTAGCTCAGGCTGAGAAGGTCGCAGCCATGGGAAAGTTGACAGTTTAGCCTATCTAGTGACAACCCATCATAGGCTAGCTGGGTGATCTTGCAACTTGTACCATGTCGGAGTTTGATTTTCCCCATAGGGTTTCATTGATCGTGTATTCTTGAGTGTAGCTCGGGCTGAGAAGGTCGCAGCCATGGGAAAGTTGACAGTTAAGCCTATCTAGTGACATCCCATCATAGGCTAGCTGGGTGATCTTGCAACTTGTATCATGCCGGAGTTTGATTTTCACCATAGGGTTTCATTGATCACTTACTCGGCAACTTGTATGAAGCAGGATTTCTACTTTCCCCTTAGCGCTTCATTGATCGTGTACTCTTGAGTGTAGCTCGGGCTGAGAAGGTCGCAGCCATGGGAAAGTTGACAGTTAAGCCTATCTAGTGACAACCCATCATAGGCTAGCTGGGTGATCTTGCAACTTGTACAATGTCGGAGTTTGATTTTCCCCATAGGGTTTCATTGATCGTGTACTCTTGAGTGTAGCTCAGGCTGAGAAGGTCGCAGCCATGGGAAAGTTGACAGTTTAGCCTATCTAGTGACAACCCATCATAGGCTAGCTGGGTGATCTTTCAACTTGTACCATGTCGGAGTTTGATTTTCCCCATAGGGTTTCATTGATCGTGTACTCTTGAGTGTAGCTCGGGCTGAGAAGGTCGCAACCATGGGAAAGTTGACAGTTAAGCCTATCTAGTGACAACCCATCATAGGCTAGCTGGGTGATCTTGCAACTTGTATCATGCCGGAGTTTGATTTTCACCATAGGGTTTCATTGATCGCTTACTCGGCAACTTGTATGAAGCAGGATTTCTACTTTCCCCTTAGCGCTTCATTGATCGTGTACTCTTGAGTGTAGCTCGGGCTGAGAATGACGCAGCCATGGGAAAGTTGACAGTTAAGCCTATCTAGTGACAGCCCATCATAGGCTAGCTGGGTGATCTTGCAACTTGTACCATGTCGGAGTTTGATTTTCCCCATAGGGTTTCATTGATCGTGTACTCTTGAGTGTAGCTCAGGCTGAGAAGGTCGCAGCCATGGGAAAGTTGACAGTTTAGCCTATCTAGTGACAACCCATCATAGGCTAGCTGGGTGATCTTGCAACTTGTACCATGTCGGAGTTTGATTTTCCCCATAGGGTTTCATTGATCGTGTACTCTTGAGTGTAGCTCGGGCTGAGAAGGTCGCAGCCATGGGAAAGTTGACAGTTAAGCCTATCTAGTGACAACCCATCATAGGCTAGCTGGGTGATCTTGCAACTTGTATCATGCGGGAGTTTGATTTTCACCATAGGGTTTCATTGATCGCTTACTCGGCAACTTGTATGAAGCAGGATTTCTACTTTCCCCTTAGCGCTTCATTGATCGTGTACTCTTGAGTGTAGCTCAGGCTGAGAAGGTCGCAGCCATGGGAAAGTTGACAGTTTAGCCTATCTAGTGACAACCCATCATAGGCTAGCTGGGTGATCTTTCAACTTGTACCATGTCGGAGTTTGATTTTCCCCATAGGGTTTCATTGATCGTGTACTCTTGACTGTAGCTCGGGCTGAGAAGGTCGCAACCATGGGAAAGTTGACAGTTAAGCCTATCTAGTGACAACCCATCATAGGCTAGCTGGGTGATCTTGCAACTTGTATCATGCCGGAGTTTGATTTTCACCATAGGGTTTCATTGATCGCTTACTCGGCAACTTGTATGAAGCAGGATTTCTACTTTCCCCTTAGCGCTTCAGTGATCGTGTACTCTTGAGTGTAGCTCGGGCTGAGAATGACGCAGCCATGGGAAAGTTGACAGTTAAGCCTATCTAGTGACAGCCCCTCATAGGCTAGCTGGGTGATCTTGCAACTTGTACCATGTCGGAGTTTGATTTTCCCCATAGGGTTTCATTGATCGTGTACTCTTGAGTGTAGCTCGGGCTGAGAAGGTCGCAACCATGGGAAAGTTGACAGTTAAGCCTATCTAGTGACAACCCATCATAGGCTAGCTGGGTGATCTTGCAACTTGTATCATGCCGGAGTTTGATTTTCACCATAGGGTTTCATTGATCGCTTACTCGGCAACTTGTATGAAGCAGGATTTCTACTTTCCCCTTAGCGCTTCAGTGATCGTGTACTCTTGAGTGTAGCTCGGGCTGAGAATGACGCAGCCATGGGAAAGTTGACAGTTAAGCCTATCTAGTGACAACCCATCATAGGCTAGCTGGGTGATCTTGCAACTTGTACAATGTCGGAGTTTGATTTTCCCCATAGGGTTTCATTGATCGTGTACTCTTGAGTGTAGCTCAGGCTGAGAAGGTCGCAGCCATGGGAATGTTGACAGTTTAGCCTATCTAGTGACAACCCATCATAGGCTAGCTGGGTGATCTTTCAACTTGTACCATGTCGGAGTTTGATTTTCCCCATAGGGTTTCATTGATCGTGTACTCTTGACTGTAGCTCGGGCTGAGAAGGTCGCAACCATGGGAAAGTTGACAGTTAAGCCTATCTAGTGACAACCCATCATAGGCTAGCTGGGTGATCTTGCAACTTGTATCATGCCGGAGTTTGATTTTCACCATATGGTTTCATTGATCGCTTACTCGGCAACTTGTATGAAGCAGGATTTCTACTTTCCCCTTAGCGCTTCAGTGATCGTGTACTCTTGAGTGTAGCTCGGGCTGAGAATGACGCAGCCATGGGAAAGTTGACAGTTAAGCCTATCTAGTGACAGCCCATCATAGGCTAGCTGGGTGATCTTGCAACTTGTACCATGTCGGAGTTTGATTTTCCCCATAGGGTTTCATTGATCGTGTACTCTTGAGTGTAGCTCAGGCTGAGAAGGTCGCAGCCATGGGAAAGTTGACAGTTTAGCCTATCTAGTGACAACCCATCATAGGCTAGCTGGGTGATCTTGCAACTTGTACCATGTCGGAGTTTGATTTTCCCCATAGGGTTTCATTGATCGTGTACTCTTGAGTGTAGCTCGGGCTGAGAAGGTCGCAGCCATGGGAAAGTTGACAGTTAAGCCTATCTAGTGACAACCCATCATAGGCTAGCTGGGTGATCTTGCAACTTGTATCATGCCGGAGTTTGATTTTCACCATAGGGTTTCATTGATCGCTTACTCGGCAACTTGTATGAAGCAGGACTTCTACTTTCCCCTTAGCGCTTCATTGATCGTGTACTCTTGAGTGTAGCTCAGGCTGAGAAGGTCGCAGCCATGGGAAAGTTGACAGTTTAGCCTATCTAGTGACAACCCATCATAGGCTAGCTGGGTGATCTTTCAACTTGTACCATGTCGGAGTTTGATTTTCCCCATAGGGTTTCATTGATCGTGTACTCTTGACTGTAGCTCGGGCTGAGAAGGTCGCAACCATGGGAAAGTTGACAGTTAAGCCTATCTAGTGACAACCCATCATAGGCTAGCTGGGTGATCTTGCAACTTGTATCATGCGGGAGTTTGATTTTCACCATAGGGTTTCATTGATCGCTTACTCGGCAACTTGTATGAAGCAGGATTTCTACTTTCCCCTTAGCGCTTCATTGATCGTGTACTCTTGAGTGTAGCTCAGGCTGAGAAGGTCGCAGCCATGGGAAAGTTGACAGTTTAGCCTATCTAGTGACAACCCATCATAGGCTAGCTGGGTGATCTTTCAACTTGTACCATGTCGGAGTTTGATTTTCCCCATAGGGTTTCATTGATCGTGTACTCTTGACTATAGCTCGGGCTGAGAAGGTCGCAACCATGGGAAAGTTGACAGTTAAGCCTATCTAGTGACAACCCATCATAGGCTAGCTGGGTGATCTTGCAACTTGTATCATGCCGGAGTTTGATTTTCACCATAGGGTTTCATTGATCGCTTACTCGGCAACTTGTATGAAGCAGGATTTCTACTTTCCCCTTAGCGCTTCAGTGATCGTGTACTCTTGAGTGTAGCTCGGGCTGAGAATGACGCAGCCATGGGAAAGTTGACAGTTAAGCCTATCTAGTGACAACCCATCATAGGCTAGCTGGGTGATCTTGCAACTTGTACAATGTCGGAGTTTGATTTTCCCCATAGGGTTTCATTGATCGTGTACTCTTGAGTGTAGCTCAGGCTGAGAAGGTCGCAGCCATGGGAATGTTGACAGTTTAGCCTATCTAGTGACAACCCATCATAGGCTAGCTGGGTGATCTTTCAACTTGTACCATGTCGGAGTTTGATTTTCCCCATAGGGTTTCATTGATCGTGTACTCTTGACTGTAGCTCGGGCTGAGAAGGTCGCAACCATGGGAAAGTTGACAGTTAAGCCTATCTAGTGACAACCCATCATAGGCTAGCTGGGTGATCTTGCAACTTGTATCATGCCGGAGTTTGATTTTCACCATATGGTTTCATTGATCGCTTACTCGGCAACTTGTATGAAGCAGGATTTCTACTTTCCCCTTAGCGCTTCAGTGATCGTGTACTCTTGAGTGTAGCTCGCGCTGAGAATGACGCAGCCATGGGAAAGTTGACAGTTAAGCCTATCTAGTGACAGCCCATCATAGGCTAGCTGGGTGATCTTGCAACTTGTACCATGTCGGAGTTTGATTTTCCCCATAGGGTTTCATTGATCGTGTACTCTTGAGTGTAGCTCAGGCTGAGAAGGTCGCAGCCATGGGAAAGTTGACAGTTTAGCCTATCTAGTGACAACCCATCATAGGCTAGCTGGGTGATCTTGCAACTTGTACCATGTCGGAGTTTGATTTTCCCCATAGGGTTTCATTGATCGTGTACTCTTGAGTGTAGCTCGGGCTGAGAAGGTCGCAGCCATGGGAAAGTTGACAGTTAAGCCTATCTAGTGACAACCCATCATAGGCTAGCTGGGTGATCTTGCAACTTGTATCATGCCGGAGTTTGATTTTCACCATAGGGTTTCATTGATCGCTTACTCGGCAACTTGTATGAAGCAGGACTTCTACTTTCCCCTTAGCGCTTCATTGATCGTGTACTCTTGAGTGTAGCTCAGGCTGAGAAGGTCGCAGCCATGGGAAAGTTGACAGTTTAGCCTATCTAGTGACAACCCATCATAGGCTAGTTGGGTGATCTTTCAACTTGTACCATGTCGGAGTTTGATTTTCCCCATAGGGTTTCATTGATCGTGTACTCTTGACTGTAGCTCGGGCTGAGAAGGTCGCAACCATGGGAAAGTTGACAGTTAAGCCTATCTAGTGACAACCCATCATAGGCTAGCTGGGTGATCTTGCAACTTGTATCATGCCGGAGTTTGATTTACAAGTTGCAAGATCACCCAGCTAGCCTATGATGGGTTGTCACTAGATAGGCTTAACTGTATCATGTCGGAGTTTGATTTTCACCATAGGGTTTCATTGATCGCTTACTCGGCAACTTGTATGAAGCAGGATTTCTACTTTCCCCTTAGCGCTTCATTGATCGTGTACTCTTGAGTGTAGCTCGGGCTGAGAAGGTCGCAGCCATGGGAAAGTTGACAGTTAAGCCTATCTAGTGACAACCCATCATAGGCTAGCTGGGTGATCTTGCAACTTGTATCATGCCGGAGTTTGATTTTCACCATAGGGTTTCATTGATCGCTTACTCGGCAACTTGTATGAAGCAGGATTTCTACTTTCCCCTTAGCGCTTCATTGATCGTGTACTCTTGAGTGTAGCTCAGGCTGAGAAGGTCGCAGCCACGGGAAAGTTGACAGTTTAGCCTATCTAGTGACAACCCATCATAGGCTAGCTGGGTGATCTTTCAACTTGTACCATGTCGGAGTTTGATTTTCCCCATAGGGTTTCATTGATCGTGTACTCTTGAGTGTAGCTCGGGCTGAGAAGGTCGCAACCATGGGAAAGTTGACAGTTAAGCCTATCTAGTGACAACCTCTCATAGGCTAGCTGGGTGATCTTGCAACTTGTATCATGCCGGAGTTTGATTTTCACCATAGGGTTTCATTGATCGCTTACTCGGCAACTTGTATGAAGCAGGATTTCTACTTTCCCCTTAGCGCTTCAGTGATCGTGTACTCTTGAGTGTAGCTCAGGCTGAGAAGGTCGCAGCCATGGGAAAGTTGACAGTTTAGCCTATCTAGTGACAACCCATCATAGGCTAGCTGGGTGATCTTTCAACTTGTACCATGTCGGAGTTTGATTTTCCCCATAGGGTTTCATTGATCGTGTACTCTTGAGTGTAGCTCGGGCTGAGAAGGTCGCAACCATGGGAAAGTTGACAGTTAAGCCTATCTAGTGACAACCCATCATAGGCTAGCTGGGTGATCTTGCAACTTGTATCATGCCGGAGTTTGATTTTCACCATAGGGTTTCATTGATCGCTTACTCGGCAACTTGTATGAAGCAGGATTTCTACTTTCCCCTTAGCGCTTCAGTGATCGTGTACTCTTGAGTGTAGCTCGGGCTGAGAATGACGCAGCCATGGGAAAGTTGACAGTTAAGTCTATCTAGTGACAGCCCATCATAGGCTAGCTGGGTGATCTTGCAACTTGTACCATGTCGGAGTTTGATTTTCCCCATAGGGTTTCATTGATCGTGTACTCTTGAGTGTAGCTCGGGCTGAGAAGGTCGCAGCCATGGGAAAGTTGACAGTTAAGCCTATCTAGTGACAACCCATCATAGGCTAGCTGGGTGATCTTGCAACTTGTATCATGCCGGAGTTTGATTTTCACCATAGGGTTTCATTGATCGCTTACTCGGCAACTTGTATGAAGCAGGATTTCTACTTTCCCCTTAGCGCTTCATTGATCGTGTACTCTTGAGTGTAGCTCGGGCTGAGAAGGTCGCAGCCATGGGAAAGTTGACAGTTAAGCCTATCTAGTGACAACCCATCATAGGCTAGCTGGGTGATCTTGCAACTTGTACAATGTCGGAGTTTGATTTTCCCCATAGGGTTTCATTGATCGTGTACTCTTGAGTGTAGCTCAGGCTGAGAAGGTCGCAGCCATGGGAATGTTGACAGTTTAGCCTATCTAGTGACAACCCATCATAGGCTAGCTGGGTGATCTTTCAACTTGTACCATGTCGGAGTTTGATTTTCCCCATAGGGTTTCATTGATCGTGTACTCTTGACTGTAGCTCGGGCTGAGAAGGTCGCAACAATGGGAAAGTTGACAGTTAAGCCTATCTAGTGACAACCCATCATAGGCTAGCTGGGTGATCTTGCAACTTGTATCATGCCGGAGTTTGATTTTCACCATAGGGTTTCATTGATCGCTTACTCGGCAACTTGTATGAAGCAGGATTTCTACTTTCCCCTTAGCGCTTCAGTGATCGTGTACTCTTGAGTGTAGCTCGGGCTGAGAATGACGCAGCCATGGGAAAGTTGACAGTTAAGCCTATCTAGTGACAGCCCATCATAGGCTAGCTGGGTGATCTTGCAACTTGTACCATGTCGGAGTTTGATTTTCCCCATAGGGTTTCATTGATCGTGTACTCTTGAGTGTAGCTCAGGCTGAGAAGGTCGCAGCCATGGGAAAGTTGACAGTTTAGCCTATCTAGTGACAACCCATCATAGGCTAGCTGGGTGATCTTGCAACTTGTACCATGTCGGAGTTTGATTTTCCCCTTAGGGTTTCATTGATCGTGTACTCTTGAGTGTAGCTCGGGCTGAGAAGGTCGCAGCCATGGGAAAGTTGACAGTTAAGCCTATCTAGTGACAACCCATCATAGGCTAGCTGGGTGATCTTGCAACTTGTATCATGCCGGAGTTTGATTTTCACCATAGGGTTTCATTGATCGCTTACTCGGCAACTTGTATGAAGCAGGATTTCTACTTTCCCCTTAGCGCTTCATTGATCGTGTACTCTTGAGTGTAGCTCAGGCTGAGAAGGTCGCAGCCATGGGAAAGTTGACAGTTTAGCCTATCTAGTGACAACCCATCATAGGCTAGCTGGGTGATCTTTCAACTTGTACCATGTCGGAGTTTGATTTTCCCCATAGGGTTTCATTGATCGTGTACTCTTGAGTATAGCTCGGGCTGAGAAGGTCGCAACCATGGGAAAGTTGACAGTTAAGCCTATCTAGTGACAACCCATCATAGGCTAGCTGGGTGATCTTGCAACTTGTATCATGCCGGAGTTTGATTTTCACCATAGGGTTTCATTGATCGCTTACTCGGCAACTTGTATGAAGCAGGATTTCTACTTTCCCCTTAGCGCTTCATTGATCGTGTACTCTTGAGTGTAGCTCGGGCTGAGAAGGTCGCAGCCATGGGAAAGTTGACAGTTAAGCCTATCTAGTGACAACCCATCATAGGCTAGCTGGGTGATCTTGCAACTTGTATCATGCCGGAGTTTGATTTTCACCATAGGGTTTCATTGATCGCTTACTCGGCAACTTGTATGAAGCAGGATTTCTACTTTCCCCTTAGCGCTTCATTGATCGTGTACTCTTGAGTGTAGCTCAGGCTGAGAAGGTCGCAGCCACGGGAAAGTTGACAGTTTAGCCTATCTAGTGACAACCCATCATAGGCTAGCTGGGTGATCTTTCAACTTGTACCATGTCGGAGTTTGATTTTCCCCATAGGGTTTCATTGATCGTGTACTCTTGAGTGTAGCTCGGGCTGAGAAGGTCGCAACCATGGGAAAGTTGACAGTTAAGCCTATCTAGTGACAACCTCTCATAGGCTAGCTGGGTGATCTTGCAACTTGTATCATGCCGGAGTTTGATTTTCACCATAGGGTTTCATTGATCGCTTACTCGGCAACTTGTATGAAGCAGGATTTCTACTTTCCCCTTAGCGCTTCAGTGATCGTGTACTCTTGAGTGTAGCTCAGGCTGAGAAGGTCGCAGCCATGGGAAAGTTGACAGTTTAGCCTATCTAGTGACAACCCATCATAGGCTAGCTGGGTGATCTTTCAACTTGTACCATGTCGGAGTTTGATTTTCCCCATAGGGTTTCATTGATCGTGTACTCTTGAGTGTAGCTCGGGCTGAGAAGGTCGCAACCATGGGAAAGTTGACAGTTAAGCCTATCTAGTGACAACCCATCATAGGCTAGCTGGGTGATCTTGCAACTTGTATCATGCCGGAGTTTGATTTTCACCATAGGGTTTCATTGATCGCTTTCTCGGCAACTTGTATAAAGCAGGATTTCTACTTTCCCCTTAGCGCTTCATTGATCGTGTACTCTTGAGTGTAGCTCAGGCTGAGAAGGTCGCAGCCACGGGAAAGTTGACAGTTTAGCCTATCTAGTGACAACCCATCATAGGCTAGCTGGGTGATCTTTCAACTTGTACCATGTCGGAGTTTGATTTTCCCCATAGGGTTTCATTGATCGTGTACTCTTGAGTGTAGCTCGGGCTGAGAAGGTCGCAACCATGGGAAAGTTGACAGTTAAGCCTATCTAGTGACAACCTCTCATAGGCTAGCTGGGTGATCTTGCAACTTGTATCATGCCGGAGTTTGATTTTCACCATAGGGTTTCATTGATCGCTTACTCGGCAACTTGTATGAAGCAGGATTTCTACTTTCCCCTTAGCGCTTCAGTGATCGTGTACTCTTGAGTGTAGCTCGGGCTGAGAATGACGCAGCCATGGGAAAGTTGACAGTTAAGCCTATCTAGTGACAACCCATCATAGGCTAGCTGGGTGATCTTGCAACTTGTACAATGTCGGAGTTTGATTTTCCCCATAGGGTTTCATTGATCGTGTACTCTTGAGTGTAGCTCAGGCTGAGAAGGTCGCAGCCATGGGAATGTTGACAGTTTAGCCTATCTAGTGACAACCCATCATAGGCTAGCTGGGTGATCTTTCAACTTGTACCATGTCGGAGTTTGATTTTCCCCATAGGGTTTCATTGATCGTGTACTCTTGACTGTAGCTCGGGCTGAGAAGGTCGCAACCATGGGAAAGTTGACAGTTAAGCCTATCTAGTGACAACCCATCATAGGCTAGCTGGGTGATCTTGCAACTTGTATCATGCCGGAGTTTGATTTTCACCATATGGTTTCATTGATCGCTTACTCGGCAACTTGTATGAAGCAGGATTTCTACTTTCCCCTTAGCGCTTCAGTGATCGTGTACTCTTGAGTGTAGCTCGGGCTGAGAATGACGCAGCCATGGGAAAGTTGACAGTTAAGCCTATCTAGTGACAGCCCATCATAGGCTAGCTGGGTGATCTTGCAACTTGTACCATGTCGGAGTTTGATTTTCCCCATAGGGTTTCATTGATCGTGTACTCTTGAGTGTAGCTCAGGCTGAGAAGGTCGCAGCCATGGGAAAGTTGACAGTTTAGCCTATCTAGTGACAACCCATCATAGGCTAGCTGGGTGATCTTGCAACTTGTACCATGTCGGAGTTTGATTTTCCCCATAGGGTTTCATTGATCGTGTACTCTTGAGTGTAGCTCGGGCTGAGAAGGTCGCAGCCATGGGAAAGTTGACAGTTAAGCCTATCTAGTGACAACCCATCATAGGCTAGCTGGGTGATCTTGCAACTTGTATCATGCCGGAGTTTGATTTTCACCATAGGGTTTCATTGATCGCTTACTCGGCAACTTGTATGAAGCAGGACTTCTACTTTCCCCTTAGCGCTTCATTGATCGTGTACTCTTGAGTGTAGCTCAGGCTGAGAAGGTCGCAGCCATGGGAAAGTTGACAGTTTAGCCTATCTAGTGACAACCCATCATAGGCTAGCTGGGTGATCTTTCAACTTGTACCATGTCGGAGTTTGATTTTCCCCATAGGGTTTCATTGATCGTGTACTCTTGACTGTAGCTCGGGCTGAGAAGGTCGCAACCATGGGAAAGTTGACAGTTAAGCCTATCTAGTGACAACCCATCATAGGCTAGCTGGGTGATCTTGCAACTTGTATCATGCCGGAGTTTGATTTACAAGTTGCAAGATCACCCAGCTAGCCTATGATGGGTTGTCACTAGATAGGCTTAACTGTATCATGTCGGAGTTTGATTTTCACCATAGGGTTTCATTGATCGCTTACTCGGCAACTTGTATGAAGCAGGATTTCTACTTTCCCCTTAGCGCTTCATTGATCGTGTACTCTTGAGTGTAGCTCGGGCTGAGAAGGTCGCAGCCATGGGAAAGTTGACAGTTAAGCCTATCTAGTGACAACCCATCATAGGCTAGCTGGGTGATCTTGCAACTTGTATCATGCCGGAGTTTCATTTTCACCATAGGGTTTCATTGATCGCTTACTCGGCAACTTGTATGAAGCAGGATTTCTACTTTCCCCTTAGCGCTTCATTGATCGTGTACTCTTGAGTGTAGCTCAGGCTGAGAAGGTCGCAGCCACGGGAAAGTTGACAGTTTAGCCTATCTAGTGACAACCCATCATAGGCTAGCTGGGTGATCTTTCAACTTGTACCATGTCGGAGTTTGATTTTCCCCATAGGGTTTCATTGATCGTGTACTCTTGAGTGTAGCTCGGGCTGAGAAGGTCGCAACCATGGGAAAGTTGACAGTTAAGCCTATCTAGTGACAACCTCTCATAGGCTAGCTGGGTGATCTTGCAACTTGTATCATGCCGGAGTTTGATTTTCACCATAGGGTTTCATTGATCGCTTACTCGGCAACTTGTATGAAGCAGGATTTCTACTTTCCCCTTAGCGCTTCAGTGATCGTGTACTCTTGAGTGTAGCTCAGGCTGAGAAGGTCGCAGCCATGGGAAAGTTGACAGTTTAGCCTATCTAGTGACAACCCATCATAGGCTAGCTGGGTGATCTTTCAACTTGTACCATGTCGGAGTTTGATTTTCCCCATAGGGTTTCATTGATCGTGTACTCTTGAGTGTAGCTCGGGCTGAGAAGGTCGCAACCATGGGAAAGTTGACAGTTAAGCCTATCTAGTGACAACCCATCATAGGCTAGCTGGGTGATCTTGCAACTTGTATCATGCCGGAGTTTGATTTTCACCATAGGGTTTCATTGATCGCTTACTCGGCAACTTGTATGAAGCAGGATTTCTACTTTCCCCTTAGCGCTTCAGTGATCGTGTACTCTTGAGTGTAGCTCGGGCTGAGAATGACGCAGCCATGGGAAAGTTGACAGTTAAGTCTATCTAGTGACAGCCCATCATAGGCTAGCTGGGTGATCTTGCAACTTGTACCATGTCGGAGTTTGATTTTCCCCATAGGGTTTCATTGATCGTGTACTCTTGAGTGTAGCTCGGGCTGAGAAGGTCGCAGCCATGGGAAAGTTGACAGTTAAGCCTATCTAGTGACAACCCATCATAGGCTAGCTGGGTGATCTTGCAACTTGTATCATGCCGGAGTTTGATTTTCACCATAGGGTTTCATTGATCGCTTACTCGGCAACTTGTATGAAGCAGGATTTCTACTTTCCCCTTAGCGCTTCATTGATCGTGTACTCTTGAGTGTAGCTCGGGCTGAGAAGGTCGCAGCCATGGGAAAGTTGACAGTTAAGCCTATCTAGTGACAACCCATCATAGGCTAGCTGGGTGATCTTGCAACTTGTACAATGTCGGAGTTTGATTTTCCCCATAGGGTTTCATTGATCGTGTACTCTTGAGTGTAGCTCAGGCTGAGAAGGTCGCAGCCATGGGAATGTTGACAGTTTAGCCTATCTAGTGACAACCCATCATAGGCTAGCTGGGTGATCTTTCAACTTGTACCATGTCGGAGTTTGATTTTCCCCATAGGGTTTCATTGATCGTGTACTCTTGACTGTAGCTCGGGCTGAGAAGGTCGCAACAATGGGAAAGTTGACAGTTAAGCCTATCTAGTGACAACCCATCATAGGCTAGCTGGGTGATCTTGCAACTTGTATCATGCCGGAGTTTGATTTTCACCATAGGGTTTCATTGATCGCTTACTCGGCAACTTGTATGAAGCAGGATTTCTACTTTCCCCTTAGCGCTTCAGTGATCGTGTACTCTTGAGTGTAGCTCGGGCTGAGAATGACGCAGCCATGGGAAAGTTGACAGTTAAGCCTATCTAGTGACAGCCCATCATAGGCTAGCTGGGTGATCTTGCAACTTGTACCATGTCGGAGTTTGATTTTCCCCATAGGGTTTCATTGATCGTGTACTCTTGAGTGTAGCTCAGGCTGAGAAGGTCGCAGCCATGGGAAAGTTGACAGTTTAGCCTATCTAGTGACAACCCATCATAGGCTAGCTGGGTGATCTTGCAACTTGTACCATGTCGGAGTTTGATTTTCCCCTTAGGGTTTCATTGATCGTGTACTCTTGAGTGTAGCTCGGGCTGAGAAGGTCGCAGCCATGGGAAAGTTGACAGTTAAGCCTATCTAGTGACAACCCATCATAGGCTAGCTGGGTGATCTTGCAACTTGTATCATGCCGGAGTTTGATTTTCACCATAGGGTTTCATTGATCGCTTACTCGGCAACTTGTATGAAGCAGGATTTCTACTTTCCCCTTAGCGCTTCATTGATCGTGTACTCTTGAGTGTAGCTCAGGCTGAGAAGGTCGCAGCCATGGGAAAGTTGACAGTTTAGCCTATCTAGTGACAACCCATCATAGGCTAGCTGGGTGATCTTTCAACTTGTACCATGTCGGAGTTTGATTTTCCCCATAGGGTTTCATTGATCGTGTACTCTTGAGTATAGCTCGGGCTGAGAAGGTCGCAACCATGGGAAAGTTGACAGTTAAGCCTATCTAGTGACAACCCATCATAGGCTAGCTGGGTGATCTTGCAACTTGTATCATGCCGGAGTTTGATTTTCACCATAGGGTTTCATTGATCGCTTACTCGGCAACTTGTATGAAGCAGGATTTCTACTTTCCCCTTAGCGCTTCATTGATCGTGTACTCTTGAGTGTAGCTCGGGCTGAGAAGGTCGCAGCCATGGGAAAGTTGACAGTTAAGCCTATCTAGTGACAACCCATCATAGGCTAGCTGGGTGATCTTGCAACTTGTATCATGCCGGAGTTTGATTTTCACCATAGGGTTTCATTGATCGCTTACTCGGCAACTTGTATGAAGCAGGATTTCTACTTTCCCCTTAGCGCTTCATTGATCGTGTACTCTTGAGTGTAGCTCAGGCTGAGAAGGTCGCAGCCACGGGAAAGTTGACAGTTTAGCCTATCTAGTGACAACCCATCATAGGCTAGCTGGGTGATCTTTCAACTTGTACCATGTCGGAGTTTGATTTTCCCCATAGGGTTTCATTGATCGTGTACTCTTGAGTGTAGCTCGGGCTGAGAAGGTCGCAACCATGGGAAAGTTGACAGTTAAGCCTATCTAGTGACAACCTCTCATAGGCTAGCTGGGTGATCTTGCAACTTGTATCATGCCGGAGTTTGATTTTCACCATAGGGTTTCATTGATCGCTTACTCGGCAACTTGTATGAAGCAGGATTTCTACTTTCCCCTTAGCGCTTCAGTGATCGTGTACTCTTGAGTGTAGCTCAGGCTGAGAAGGTCGCAGCCATGGGAAAGTTGACAGTTTAGCCTATCTAGTGACAACCCATCATAGGCTAGCTGGGTGATCTTTCAACTTGTACCATGTCGGAGTTTGATTTTCCCCATAGGGTTTCATTGATCGTGTACTCTTGAGTGTAGCTCGGGCTGAGAAGGTCGCAACCATGGGAAAGTTGACAGTTAAGCCTATCTAGTGACAACCCATCATAGGCTAGCTGGGTGATCTTGCAACTTGTATCATGCCGGAGTTTGATTTTCACCATAGGGTTTCATTGATCGCTTTCTCGGCAACTTGTATGAAGCAGGATTTCTACTTTCCCCTTAGCGCTTCATTGATCGTGTACTCTTGAGTGTAGCTCAGGCTGAGAAGGTCGCAGCCACGGGAAAGTTGACAGTTTAGCCTATCTAGTGACAACCCATCATAGGCTAGCTGGGTGATCTTTCAACTTGTACCATGTCGGAGTTTGATTTTCCCCATAGGGTTTCATTGATCGTGTACTCTTGAGTGTAGCTCGGGCTGAGAAGGTCGCAACCATGGGAAAGTTGACAGTTAAGCCTATCTAGTGACAACCTCTCATAGGCTAGCTGGGTGATCTTGCAACTTGTATCATGCCGGAGTTTGATTTTCACCATAGGGTTTCATTGATCGCTTACTCGGCGACTTGTATGAAGCAGGATTTCTACTTTCCCCTTAGCGCTTCAGTGATCGTGTACTCTTGAGTGTAGCTCAGGCTGAGAAGGTCGCAGCCATGGGAAAGTTGACAGTTAAGCGTATCTAGTGACAGCCCATCATAGGCTAGCTGGGTGATCTTGCAACTTGTACCATGTCGGAGTTTGATTTTCCCCATAGGGTTTCATTGATCGTGTACTCTTGAGTGTAGCTCGGGCTGAGAAGGTCGCAACCATGGGAAAGTTGACAGTTAAGCCTATCTAGTGACAGCCCATCATAGGCTAGCTGGGTGATCTTGCAACTTGTATCATGCCGGAGTTTGATTTTCACCATAGGGTTTCATTGATCGCTTACTCGGCAACTTGTATGAAGCAGGATTTCTACTTTCCCCTTAGCGCTTCATTGATCGTGTACTCTTGAGTGTAGCTTGGGCTGAGAATGACGCAGCCATGGGAAAGTTGACAGTTAAGCCTATCTAGTGACAGCCCATCATAGGCTAGCTGGGTGATCTTGCAACTTGTACCATGTCGGAGTTTGATTTTCCCCATAGGGTTTCATTGATCGTGTACTCTTGAGTGTAGCTCGGGCTGAGAAGGTCGCAACCATGGGAAAGTTGACAGTTAAGCCTATCTAGTGACAACCCATCATAGGCTAGCTGGGTGATCTTGCAACTTGTATCATGCCGGAGTTTGATTTTCACCATAGGGTTTCATTGATCGCTTACTCGGCAACTTGTATGAAGCAGGATTTCTACTTTCCCCTTAGCGCTTCATTGATCGTGTACTCTTGAGTGCAGCTCGGGCTGAGAATGACGCAGCCATGGGAAAGTTGACAGTTAAGCCTATCTAGTGACAGCCCATCATAGGCTAGCTGGGTGATCTTGCAACTTGTACCATGTCGAAGTTTGATTTTCCCCATAGGGTTTCATTGATCGTGTACTCTTGAGTGTAGCTCGGGCTGAGAATGACGCAGCCATGGGAAAGTTGACAGTTAAGCCTATCTAGTGACAGCCCATCATAGGCTAGCTGGGTGATCTTGCAACTTGTACAATGTCGGAGTTTGATTTTCCCCATAGAGTTTCATTGATCGTGTACTCTTGAGTGTAGCTCAGGCTGAGAAGGTCGCAGCCATGGGAAAGTTGACAGTTTAGCCTATCTAGTGAGAACCCATCATAGGCTAGCTGGGTGATCTTGCAACTTGTACCATGTCGGAGTTTGATTTTCCCCATAGGGTTTCATTGATCGTGTACTCTTGAGTGTAGCTCGGGCTGAGAAGGTCGCAGCCATGGGAAAGTTGACAGTTAAGCCTATCTAGTGACAACCCATCATAGGCTAGCTGGGTGATCTTGCAACTTGTATCATGCCGGAGTTTGATTTTCACCATAGGGTTTCATTGATCGCTTACTCGGCAACTTGTATGAAGCAGGATTTCTACTTTCCCCTTAGCGCTTCATTGATCGTGTACTCTTGAGTGTAGCTCAGGCTGAGAAGGTCGCAGCCATGGGAAAGTTGACAGTTTAGCCTATCTAGTGACAACCCATCATAGGCTAGCTGGGTGATCTTTCAACTTGTACCATGTCGGAGTTTGATTTTCCCCATAGGGTTTCATTGATCGTGTACTCTTGAGTATAGCTCGGGCTGAGAAGGTCGCAACCATGGGAAAGTTGACAGTTAAGCCTATCTAGTGACAACCCATCATAGGCTAGCTGGGTGATCTTGCAACTTGTATCATGCCGGAGTTTGATTTTCACCATAGGGTTTCATTGATCGCTTACTCGGCAACTTGTATGAAGCAGGATTTCTACTTTCCCCTTAGCGCTTCATTGATCGTGTACTCTTGAGTGTAGCTCGGGCTGAGAAGGTCGCAGCCATGGGAAAGTTGACAGTTAAGCCTATCTAGTGACAACCCATCATAGGCTAGCTGGGTGATCTTGCAACTTGTATCATGCCGGAGTTTGATTTTCACCATAGGGTTTCATTGATCGCTTACTCGGCAACTTGTATGAAGCAGGATTTCTACTTTCCCCTTAGCGCTTCATTGATCGTGTACTCTTGAGTGTAGCTCAGGCTGAGAAGGTCGCAGCCACGGGAAAGTTGACAGTTTAGCCTATCTAGTGACAACCCATCATAGGCTAGCTGGGTGATCTTTCAACTTGTACCATGTCGGAGTTTGATTTTCCCCATAGGGTTTCATTGATCGTGTACTCTTGAGTGTAGCTCGGGCTGAGAAGGTCGCAACCATGGGAAAGTTGACAGTTAAGCCTATCTAGTGACAACCTCTCATAGGCTAGCTGGGTGATCTTGCAACTTGTATCATGCCGGAGTTTGATTTTCACCATAGGGTTTCATTGATCGCTTACTCGGCAACTTGTATGAAGCAGGATTTCTACTTTCCCCTTAGCGCTTCAGTGATCGTGTACTCTTGAGTGTAGCTCAGGCTGAGAAGGTCGCAGCCATGGGAAAGTTGACAGTTTAGCCTATCTAGTGACAACCCATCATAGGCTAGCTGGGTGATCTTTCAACTTGTACCATGTCGGAGTTTGATTTTCCCCATAGGGTTTCATTGATCGTGTACTCTTGAGTGTAGCTCGGGCTGAGAAGGTCGCAACCATGGGAAAGTTGACAGTTAAGCCTATCTAGTGACAACCCATCATAGGCTAGCTGGGTGATCTTGCAACTTGTATCATGCCGGAGTTTGATTTTCACCATAGGGTTTCATTGATCGCTTACTCGGCAACTTGTATGAAGCAGGATTTCTACTTTCCCCTTAGCGCTTCATTGATCGTGTACTCTTGAGTGTAGCTCAGGCTGAGAAGGTCGCAGCCACGGGAAAGTTGACAGTTTAGCCTATCTAGTGACAACCCATCATAGGCTAGCTGGGTGATCTTTCAACTTGTACCATGTCGGAGTTTGATTTTCCCCATAGGGTTTCATTGATCGTGTACTCTTGAGTGTAGCTCGGGCTGAGAAGGTCGCAACCATGGGAAAGTTGACAGTTAAGCCTATCTAGTGACAACCTCTCATAGGCTAGCTGGGTGATCTTGCAACTTGTATCATGCCGGAGTTTGATTTTCACCATAGGGTTTCATTGATCGCTTACTCGGCGACTTGTATGGAGCAGGATTTCTACTTTCCCCTTAGCGCTTCAGTGATCGTGTACTCTTGAGTGTAGCTCAGGCTGAGAAGGTCGCAGCCATGGGAAAGTTGACAGTTAAGCGTATCTAGTGACAGCCCATCATAGGCTAGCTGGGTGATCTTGCAACTTGTACCATGTCGGAGTTTGATTTTCCCCATAGGGTTTCATTGATCGTGTACTCTTGAGTGTAGCTCGGGCTGAGAAGGTCGCAACCATGGGAAAGTTGACAGTTAAGCCTATCTAGTGACAACCCATCATAGGCTAGCTGGGTGATCTTTCAACTTGTACCATGTCGGAGTTTGATTTTCCCCATAGGGTTTCATTGATCGTGTACTCTGGAGTGTAGCTCGGGCTGAGAAGGTCGCAACCATGGGAAAGTTGACAGTTAAGCCTATCTAGTGACAGCCCATCATAGGCTAGCTGGGTGATCTTGCAACTTGTATCATGCCGGAGTTTGATTTTCACCATAGGGTTTCATTGATCGCTTACTCGGCAACTTGTATGAAGCAGGATTTCTACTTTCCCCTTAGCGCTTCATTGATCGTGTACTCTTGAGTGTAGCTTGGGCTGAGAATGACGCAGCCATGGGAAAGTTGACAGTTAAGCCTATCTAGTGACAGCCCATCATAGGCTAGCTGGGTGATCTTGCAACTTGTACCATGTCGGAGTTTGATTTTCCCCATAGGGTTTCATTGATCGTGTACTCTTGAGTGTAGCTCGGGCTGAGAAGGTCGCAACCATGGGAAAGTTGACAGTTAAGCCTATCTAGTGACAACCCATCATAGGCTAGCTGGGTGATCTTGCAACTTGTATCATGCCGGAGTTTGATTTTCACCATAGGGTTTCATTGATCGCTTACTCGGCAACTTGTATGAAGCAGGATTTCTACTTTCCCCTTAGCGCTTCATTGATCGTGTACTCTTGAGTGCAGCTCGGGCTGAGAATGACGCAGCCATGGGAAAGTTGACAGTTAAGCCTATCTAGTGACAGCCCATCATAGGCTAGCTGGGTGATCTTGCAACTTGTACCATGTCGAAGTTTGATTTTCCCCATAGGGTTTCATTGATCGTGTACTCTTGAGTGTAGCTCGGGCTGAGAATGACGCAGCCATGGGAAAGTTGACAGTTAAGCCTATCTAGTGACAGCCCATCATAGGCTAGCTGGGTGATCTTGCAACTTGTACAATGTCGGAGTTTGATTTTCCCCATAGGGTTATATTGATCGTGTACTCTTGAGTGTAGCTCAGGCTGAGAAGGTCGCAGCCATGGGAAAGTTGACAGTTTAGCCTATCTAGTGACAACCCATCATAGGCTAGCTGGGTGATCTTGCAACTTGTACCATGTCGGAGTTTGATTTTCCCCATAGGGTTTCATTGATCGTGTACTCTTGAGTGTAGCTCGGGCTGAGAAGGTCGCAGCCATGGGAAAGTTGACAGTTAAGCCTATCTAGTGACAACCCATCATAGGCTAGCTGGGTGATCTTGCAACTTGTATCATGCCGGAGTTTGATTTTCACCATAGGGTTTCATTAATCGCTTACTCGGCAACTTGTATGAAGCAGGATTTCTACTTTCCCCTTAGCGCTTCATTGATCGTGTACTCTTGAGTGTAGCTCAGGCTGAGAAGGTCGCAGCCATGGGAAAGTTGACAGTTTAGCCTATCTAGTGACAACCCATCATAGGCTAGCTGGGTGATCTTTCAACTTGTACCATGTCGGAGTTTGATTTTCCCCATAGGGTTTCATTGATCGTGTACTCTTGAGTATAGCTCGGGCTGAGAAGGTCGCAACCATGGGAAAGTTGACAGTTAAGCCTATCTAGTGACAACCCATCATAGGCTAGCTGGGTGATCTTGCAACTTGTATCATGCCGGAGTTTGATTTTCACCATAGGGTTTCATTGATCGCTTACTCGGCAACTTGTATGAAGCAGGATTTCTACTTTCCCCTTAGCGCTTCATTGATCGTGTACTCTTGAGTGTAGCTCGGGCTGAGAAGGTCGCAGCCATGGGAAAGTTGACAGTTAAGCCTATCTAGTGACAACCCATCATAGGCTAGCTGGGTGATCTTGCAACTTGTATCATGCCGGAGTTTGATTTTCACCATAGGGTTTCATTGATCGCTTACTCGGCAACTTGTATGAAGCAGGATTTCTACTTTCCCCTTAGCGCTTCATTGATCGTGTACTCTTGAGTGTAGCTCAGGCTGAGAAGGTCGCAGCCACGGGAAAGTTGACAGTTTAGCCTATCTAGTGACAACCCATCATAGGCTAGCTGGGTGATCTTTCAACTTGTACCATGTCGGAGTTTGATTTTCCCCATAGGGTTTCATTGATCGTGTACTCTTGAGTGTAGCTCGGGCTGAGAAGGTCGCAACCATGGGAAAGTTGACAGTTAAGCCTATCTAGTGACAACCTCTCATAGGCTAGCTGGGTGATCTTGCAACTTGTATCATGCCGGAGTTTGATTTTCACCATAGGGTTTCATTGATCGCTTACTCGGCAACTTGTATGAAGCAGGATTTCTACTTTCCCCTTAGCGCTTCAGTGATCGTGTACTCTTGAGTGTAGCTCAGGCTGAGAAGGTCGCAGCCATGGGAAAGTTGACAGTTTAGCCTATCTAGTGACAACCCATCATAGGCTAGCTGGGTGATCTTTCAACTTGTACCATGTCGGAGTTTGATTTTCCCCATAGGGTTTCATTGATCGTGTACTCTTGAGTGTAGCTCGGGCTGAGAAGGTCGCAACCATGGGAAAGTTGACAGTTAAGCCTATCTAGTGACAACCCATCATAGGCTAGCTGGGTGATCTTGCAACTTGTATCATGCCGGAGTTTGATTTTCACCATAGGGTTTCATTGATCGCTTACTCGGCAACTTGTATGAAGCAGGATTTCTACTTTCCCCTTAGCGCTTCATTGATCGTGTACTCTTGAGTGTAGCTCAGGCTGAGAAGGTCGCAGCCACGGGAAAGTTGACAGTTTAGCCTATCTAGTGACAACCCATCATAGGCTAGCTGGGTGATCTTTCAACTTGTACCATGTCGGAGTTTGATTTTCCCCATAGGGTTTCATTGATCGTGTACTCTTGAGTGTAGCTCGGGCTGAGAAGGTCGCAACCATGGGAAAGTTGACAGTTAAGCCTATCTAGTGACAACCTCTCATAGGCTAGCTGGGTGATCTTGCAACTTGTATCATGCCGGAGTTTGATTTTCACCATAGGGTTTCATTGATCGCTTACTCGGCAACTTGTATGAAGCAGGATTTCTACTTTCCCCTTAGCGCTTCAGTGATCGTGTACTCTTGAGTGTAGCTAAGGCTGAGAAGGTCGCAGCCATGGGAAAGTTGACAGTTTAGCCTATCTAGTGACATCCCATCATAGGCTAGCTGGGTGATCTTTCAACTTGTACCATGTCGGAGTTTGATTTTCCCCATAGGGTTTCATTGATCGTGTACTCTTGAGTGTAGCTCGGGCTGAGAAGGTCGCAACCATGGGAAAGTTGACAGTTAAGCCTATCTAGTGACAACCCATCATAGGCTAGCTGGGTGATCTTGCAACTTGTATCATGCCGGAGTTTGATTTTCACCATAGGGTTTCATTGATCGCTTACTCGGCAACTTGTATGAAGCAGGATTTCTACTTTCCCCTTAGCGCTTCATTGATCGTGTACTCTTGAGTGTAGCTCGGGCTGAAAAGGTCGCAGCCATGGGAAAGTTGACAGTTAAGCCTATCTAGTGACAACCCATCATAGGCTAGCTGGGTGATCTTGCAACTTGTACAATGTCGGAGTTTGATTTTACCCATAGGGTTTCATTGATCGTGTACTCTTGAGTGTAGCTCAGGCTGAGAAGGTCGCAGCCATGGGAAAGTTGACAGTTTAGCCTATCTAGTGACAACCCATCATAGGCTAGCTGGGTGATCTTTCAACTTGTACCATGTCGGAGTTTGATTTTCCCCATAGGGTTTCTTTGATCGTGTACTCTTGAGTGTAGCTCGGGCTGAGAAGGTCGCAACCATGGGAAAGTTGACAGTTAAGCCTATCTAGTGACAACCCATCATAGGCTAGCTGGGTGATCTTGCAACTTGTATCATGCCGGAGTTTGATTTTCACCATAGGGTTTCATTGATCGCTTACTCGGCAACTTGTATGAAGCAGGATTTCTACTTTACCCTTAGCGCTTCAGTGATCGTGTACTCTTGAGTGTAGCTCAGGCTGAGAAGGTCGCAGCCATGGGAAAGTTGACAGTTTAGCCTATCTAGTGACAACCCATCATAGGCTAGCTGGGTGATCTTTCAACTTGTACCATGTCGGAGTTTGATTTTCCCCATAGGGTTTCATTGATCGTGTACTCTTGAGTGTAGCTCGGGCTGAGAAGGTCGCAACCATGGGAAAGTTGACAGTTAAGCCTATCTAGTGACAACCCATCATAGGCTAGCTGGGTGATCTTGCAACTTGTATCATGCCGGAGTTTGATTTTCACCATAGGGTTTCATTGATCGCTTACTCGGCAACTTGTATGAAGCAGGATTTCTACTTTCCCCTTAGCGCTTCATTGATCGTGTACTCTTGAGTGTAGCTCAGGCTGAGAAGGTCGCAGCCACGGGAAAGTTGACAGTTTAGCCTATCTAGTGACAACCCATCATAGGCTAGCTGGGTGATCTTTCAACTTGTACCATGTCGGAGTTTGATTTTCCCCATAGGGTTTCATTGATCGTGTACTCTTGAGTGTAGCTCGGGCTGAGAAGGTCGCAACCATGGGAAAGTTGACAGTTAAGCCTATCTAGTGACAACCTCTCATAGGCTAGCTGGGTGATCTTGCAACTTGTATCATGCCGGAGTTTGATTTTCACCATAGGGTTTCATTGATCGCTTACTCGGCAACTTGTATGAAGCAGGATTTCTACTTTCCCCTTAGCGCTTCAGTGATCGTGTACTCTTGAGTGTAGCTCAGGCTGAGAAGGTCGCAGCCATGGGAAAGTTGACAGTTTAGCCTATCTAGTGACATCCCATCATAGGCTAGCTGGGTGATCTTTCAACTTGTACCATGTCGGAGTTTGATTTTCCCCATAGGGTTTCATTGATCGTGTACTCTGGAGTGTAGCTCGGGCTGAGAAGGTCGCAACCATGGGAAAGTTGACAGTTAAGCCTATCTAGTGACAGCCCATCATAGGCTAGCTGGGTGATCTTGCAACTTGTACAATGTCGGAGTTTGATTTTCCCCATAGGGTTATATTGATCGTGTACTCTTGAGTGTAGCTCAGGCTGAGAAGGTCGCAGCCATGGGAAAGTTGACAGTTTAGCCTATCTAGTGACAACCCATCATAGGCTAGCTGGGTGATCTTGCAACTTGTACCATGTCGGAGTTTGATTTTCCCCATAGGGTTTCATTGATCGTGTACTCTTGAGTGTAGCTCGGGCTGAGAAGGTCGCAGCCATGGGAAAGTTGACAGTTAAGCCTATCTAGTCACAACCCATCATAGGCTAGCTGGGTGATCTTGCAACTTGTATCATGCCGGAGTTTGATTTTCACCATAGGGTTTCATTAATCGCTTACTCGGCAACTTGTATGAAGCAGGATTTCTACTTTCCCCTTAGCGCTTCATTGATCGTGTACTCTTGAGTGTAGCTCAGGCTGAGAAGGTCGCAGCCATGGGAAAGTTGACAGTTTAGCCTATCTAGTGACAACCCATCATAGGCTAGCTGGGTGATCTTTCAACTTGTACCATGTCGGAGTTTGATTTTCCCCATAGGGTTTCATTGATCGTGTACTCTTGAGTATAGCTCGGGCTGAGAAGGTCACAACCATGGGAAAGTTGACAGTTAAGCCTATCTAGTGACAACCCATCATAGGCTAGCTGGGTGATCTTGCAACTTGTATCATGCCGGAGTTTGATTTTCACCATAGGGTTTCATTGATCGCTTACTCGGCAACTTGTATGAAGCAGGATTTCTACTTTCCCCTTAGCGCTTCATTGATCGTGTACTCTTGAGTGTAGCTCGGGCTGAGAAGGTCGCAGCCATGGGAAAGTTGACAGTTAAGCCTATCTAGTGACAACCCATCATAGGCTAGCTGGGTGATCTTGCAACTTGTATCATGCCGGAGTTTGATTTTCACCATAGGGTTTCATTGATCGCTTACTCGGCAACTTGTATGAAGCAGGATTTCTACTTTCCCCTTAGCGCTTCATTGATCGTGTACTCTTGAGTGTAGCTCAGGCTGAGAAGGTCGCAGCCACGGGAAAGTTGACAGTTTAGCCTATCTAGTGACAACCCATCATAGGCTAGCTGGGTGATCTTTCAACTTGTACCATGTCGGAGTTTGATTTTCCCCATAGGGTTTCATTGATCGTGTACTCTTGAGTGTAGCTCGGGCTGAGAAGGTCGCAACCATGGGAAAGTTGACAGTTAAGCCTATCTAGTGACAACCTCTCATAGGCTAGCTGGGTGATCTTGCAACTTGTATCATGCCGGAGTTTGATTTTCACCATAGGGTTTCATTGATCGCTTACTCGGCAACTTGTATGAAGCAGGATTTCTACTTTCCCCTTAGCGCTTCAGTGATCGTGTACTCTTGAGTGTAGCTCAGGCTGAGAAGGTCGCAGCCATGGGAAAGTTGACAGTTTAGCCTATCTAGTGACAACCCATCATAGGCTAGCTGGGTGATCTTTCAACTTGTACCATGTCGGAGTTTGATTTTCCCCATAGGGTTTCATTGATCGTGTACTCTTGAGTGTAGCTCGGGCTGAGAAGGTCGCAACCATGGGAAAGTTGACAGTTAAGCCTATCTAGTGACAACCCATCATAGGCTAGCTGGGTGATCTTGCAACTTGTATCATGCCGGAGTTTGATTTTCACCATAGGGTTTCATTGATCGCTTACTCGGCAACTTGTATGAAGCAGGATTTCTACTTTCCCCTTAGCGCTTCATTGATCGTGTACTCTTGAGTGTAGCTCAGGCTGAGAAGGTCGCAGCCACGGGAAAGTTGACAGTTTAGCCTATCTAGTGACAACCCATCATAGGCTAGCTGGGTGATCTTTCAACTTGTACCATGTCGGAGTTTGATTTTCCCCATAGGGTTTCATTGATCGTGTACTCTTGAGTGTAGCTCGGGCTGAGAAGGTCGCAACCATGGGAAAGTTGACAGTTAAGCCTATCTAGTGACAACCTCTCATAGGCTAGCTGGGTGATCTTGCAACTTGTATCATGCCGGAGTTTGATTTTCACCATAGGGTTTCATTGATCGCTTACTCGGCAACTTGTATGAAGCAGGATTTCTACTTTCCCCTTAGCGCTTCAGTGATCGTGTACTCTTGAGTGTAGCTAAGGCTGAGAAGGTCGCAGCCATGGGAAAGTTGACAGTTTAGCCTATCTAGTGACATCCCATCATAGGCTAGCTGGGTGATCTTTCAACTTGTACCATGTCGGAGTTTGATTTTCCCCATAGGGTTTCATTGATCGTGTACTCTTGAGTGTAGCTCGGGCTGAGAAGGTCGCAACCATGGGAAAGTTGACAGTTAAGCCTATCTAGTGACAACCCATCATAGGCTAGCTGGGTGATCTTGCAACTTGTATCATGCCGGAGTTTGATTTTCACCATAGGGTTTCATTGATCGCTTACTCGGCAACTTGTATGAAGCAGGATTTCTACTTTCCCCTTAGCGCTTCATTGATCGTGTACTCTTGAGTGTAGCTCGGGCTGAAAAGGTCGCAGCCATGGGAAAGTTGACAGTTAAGCCTATCTAGTGACAACCCATCATAGGCTAGCTGGGTGATCTTGCAACTTGTACAATGTCGGAGTTTGATTTTACCCATAGGGTTTCATTGATCGTGTACTCTTGAGTGTAGCTCAGGCTGAGAAGGTCGCAGCCATGGGAAAGTTGACAGTTTAGCCTATCTAGTGACAACCCATCATAGGCTAGCTGGGTGATCTTTCAACTTGTACCATGTCGGAGTTTGATTTTCCCCATAGGGTTTCTTTGATCGTGTACTCTTGAGTGTAGCTCGGGCTGAGAAGGTCGCAACCATGGGAAAGTTGACAGTTAAGCCTATCTAGTGACAACCCATCATAGGCTAGCTGGGTGATCTTGCAACTTGTATCATGCCGGAGTTTGATTTTCACCATAGGGTTTCATTGATCGCTTACTCGGCAACTTGTATGAAGCAGGATTTCTACTTTACCCTTAGCGCTTCAGTGATCGTGTACTCTTGAGTGTAGCTCAGGCTGAGAAGGTCGCAGCCATGGGAAAGTTGACAGTTTAGCCTATCTAGTGACAACCCATCATAGGCTAGCTGGGTGATCTTTCAACTTGTACCATGTCGGAGTTTGATTTTCCCCATAGGGTTTCATTGATCGTGTACTCTTGAGTGTAGCTCGGGCTGAGAAGGTCGCAACCATGGGAAAGTTGACAGTTAAGCCTATCTAGTGACAACCCATCATAGGCTAGCTGGGTGATCTTGCAACTTGTATCATGCCGGAGTTTGATTTTCACCATAGGGTTTCATTGATCGCTTACTCGGCAACTTGTATGAAGCAGGATTTCTACTTTCCCCTTAGCGCTTCATTGATCGTGTACTCTTGAGTGTAGCTCAGGCTGAGAAGGTCGCAGCCACGGGAAAGTTGACAGTTTAGCCTATCTAGTGACAACCCATCATAGGCTAGCTGGGTGATCTTTCAACTTGTACCATGTCGGAGTTTGATTTTCCCCATAGGGTTTCATTGATCGTGTACTCTTGAGTGTAGCTCGGGCTGAGAAGGTCGCAACCATGGGAAAGTTGACAGTTAAGCCTATCTAGTGACAACCTCTCATAGGCTAGCTGGGTGATCTTGCAACTTGTATCATGCCGGAGTTTGATTTTCACCATAGGGTTTCATTGATCGCTTACTCGGCAACTTGTATGAAGCAGGATTTCTACTTTCCCCTTAGCGCTTCAGTGATCGTGTACTCTTGAGTGTAGCTCAGGCTGAGAAGGTCGCAGCCATGGGAAAGTTGACAGTTTAGCCTATCTAGTGACATCCCATCATAGGCTAGCTGGGTGATCTTTCAACTTGTACCATGTCGGAGTTTGATTTTCCCCATAGGGTTTCATTGATCGTGTACTCTTGAGTGTAGCTCAGGCTGAGAAGGTCGCAGCCATGGGAAAGTTGACAGTTTAGCCTATCTAGTGACAACCCATCATAGGCTAGCTGGGTGATCTTGCAACTTGTACCATGTCGGAGTTTGATTTTCCCCTTAGGGTTTCATTGATCGTGTACTCTTGAGTGTAGCTCGGGCTGAGAAGGTCGCAGCCATGGGAAAGTTGACAGTTAAGCCTATCTAGTGACAACCCATCATAGGCTAGCTGGGTGATCTTGCAACTTGTATCATGCCGGAGTTTGATTTTCACCATAGGGTTTCATTGATCGCTTACTCGGCAACTTGTATGAAGCAGGACTTCTACTTTCCCCTTAGCGCTTCATTGATCGTGTACTCTTGAGTGTAGCTCAGGCTGAGAAGGTCGCAGCCATGGGAAAGTTGACAGTTTAGCCTATCTAGTGACAACCCATCATAGGCTAGCTGGGTGATCTTTCAACTTGTACCATGTCGGAGTTTGATTTTCCCCATAGGGTTTCATTGATCGTGTACTCTTGAGTATAGCTCGGGCTGAGAAGGTCGCAACCATGGGAAAGTTGACAGTTAAGCCTATCTAGTGACAACCCATCATAGGCTAGCTGGGTGATCTTGCAACTTGTATCATGCCGGAGTTTGATTTTCACCATAGGGTTTCATTGATCGCTTACTCGGCAACTTGTATGAAGCAGGATTTCTACTTTCCCCTTAGAGCTTCATTGATCGTGTACTCTTGAGTGTAGCTCGGGCTGAGAAGGTCGCAGCCATGGGAAAGTTGACAGTTAAGCCTATCTAGTGACAACCCATCATAGGCTAGCTGGGTGATCTTGCAACTTGTATCATGCCGGAGTTTGATTTTCACCATAGGGTTTCATTGATCGCTTACTCGGCAACTTGTATGAAGCAGGATTTCTACTTTCCCCTTAGCGCTTCATTGATCGTGTACTCTTGAGTGTAGCTCAGGCTGAGAAGGTCGCAGCCACGGGAAAGTTGACAGTTTAGCCTATCTAGTGACAACCCATCATAGGCTAGCTGGGTGATCTTTCAACTTGCACCATGTCGGAGTTTGATTTTCCCCATAGGGTTTCATTGATCGTGTACTCTTGAGTGTAGCTCGGGCTGAGAAGGTCGCAACCATGGGAAAGTTGACAGTTAAGCCTATCTAGTGACAACCTCTCATAGGCTAGCTGGGTGATCTTGCAACTTGTATCATGCCGGAGTTTGATTTTCACCATAGGGTTTCATTGATCGCTTACTCGGCAACTTGTATGAAGCAGGATTTCTACTTTCCCCTTAGCGCTTCAGTGATCGTGTACTCTTGAGTGTAGCTCAGGCTGAGAAGGTCGCAGCCATGGGAAAGTTGACAGTTTAGCCTATCTAGTGACAACCCATCATAGGCTAGCTGGGTGATCTTTCAACTTGTACCATGTCGGAGTTTGATTTTCCCCATAGGGTTTCATTGATCGTGTACTCTTGAGTGTAGCTCGGGCTGAGAAGGTCGCAACCATGGGAAAGTTGACAGTTAAGCCTATCTAGTGACAACCCATCATAGGCTAGCTGGGAGATCTTGCAACTTGTATCATGCCGGAGTTTGATTTTCACCATAGGGTTTCATTGATCGCTTACTCGGCAACTTGTATGAAGCAGGATTTCTACTTTCCCCTTAGCGCTTCATTGATCGTGTACTCTTGAGTGTAGCTCAGGCTGAGAAGGTCGCAGCCACGGGAAAGTTGACAGTTTAGCCTATCTAGTGACAACCCATCATAGGCTAGCTGGGTGATCTTTCAACTTGTACCATGTCGGAGTTTGATTTTCCCCATAGGGTTTCATTGATCGTGTACTCTTGAGTGTAGCTCGGGCTGAGAAGGTCGCAACCATGGGAAAGTTGACAGTTAAGCCTATCTAGTGACAACCTCTCATAGGCTAGCTGGGTGATCTTGCAACTTGTATCATGCCGGAGTTTGATTTTCACCATAGGGTTTCATTGATCGCTTACTCGGCGACTTGTATGAAGCAGGATTTCTACTTTCCCCTTAGCGCTTCAGTGATCGTGTACTCTTGAGTGTAGCTCAGGCTGAGAAGGTCGCAGCCATGGGAAAGTTGACAGTTAAGCGTATCTAGTGACAGCCCATCATAGGCTAGCTGGGTGATCTTGCAACTTGTACCATGTCAGAGTTTGATTTTCCCCATAGGGTTTCATTGATCGTGTACTCTTGAGTGTAGCTCGGGCTGAGAAGGTCGCAACCATGGGAAAGTTGACAGTTAAGCCTATCTAGTGACAACCCATCATAGGCTAGCTGGGTGATTTTTAAACTTGTACCATGTCGGAGTTTGATTTTCCCCATAGGGTTTCATTGATCGTGTACTTTGGAGTGTAGCTCGGGCTGAGAAGGTCGCAACCATGGGAAAGTTGACAGTTAAGCCTATCTAGTGACAGCCCATCATAGGCTAGCTGGGTGATCTTGCAACTTGTATCATGCCGGAGTTTGATTTTCACCATAGGGTTTCATTGATCGCTTACTCGGCAACTTGTATGAAGCAGGATTTCTACTTTCCCCTTAGCGCTTCATTGATCGTGTACTCTTGAGTGTAGCTTGGGCTGAGAATGACGCAGCCATGGGAAAGTTGACAGTTAAGCCTATCTAGTGACAGCCCATCATAGGCTAGCTGGGTGATCTTGCAACTTGTATCATGCCGGAGTTTGATTTTCACCATAGGGTTTCATTGATCGCTTACTCGGCAACTTGTATGAAGCAGGATTTCTACTTTCCCCTTAGCGCTTCATTGATCGTGTACTCTTGAGTGTAGCTCAGGCTGAGAAGGTCGCAGCCATGGGAAAGTTGACAGTTTAGCCTATCTAGTGACAACCCATCATAGGCTAGCTGGGTGATCTTTCAACTTGTACCATGTCGGAGTTTGATTTTCCCCATAGGGTTTCATTGATCGTGTACTCTTGAGTATAGCTCGGGCTGAGAAGGTCGCAACCATGGGAAAGTTGACAGTTAAGCCTATCTAGTGACAACCCATCATAGGCTAGCTGGGTGATCTTGCAACTTGTATCATGCCGGAGTTTGATTTTCACCATAGGGTTTCATTGATCGCTTACTCGGCAACTTGTATGAAGCAGGATTTCTACTTTCCCCTTAGAGCTTCATTGATCGTGTACTCTTGAGTGTAGCTCGGGCTGAGAAGGTCGCAGCCATGGGAAAGTTGACAGTTAAGCCTATCTAGTGACAACCCATCATAGGCTAGCTGGGTGATCTTGCAACTTGTATCATGCCGGAGTTTGATTTTCACCATAGGGTTTCATTGATCGCTTACTCGGCAACTTGTATGAAGCAGGATTTCTACTTTCCCCTTAGCGCTTCATTGATCGTGTACTCTTGAGTGTAGCTCAGGCTGAGAAGGTCGCAGCCACGGGAAAGTTGACAGTTTAGCCTATCTAGTGACAACCCATCATAGGCTAGCTGGGTGATCTTTCAACTTGTACCATGTCGGAGTTTGATTTTCCCCATAGGGTTTCATTGATCGTGTACTCTTGAGTGTAGCTCGGGCTGAGAAGGTCGCAACCATGGGAAAGTTGACAGTTAAGCCTATCTAGTGACAACCTCTCATAGGCTAGCTGGGTGATCTTGCAACTTGTATCATGCCGGAGTTTGATTTTCACCATAGGGTTTCATTGATCGCTTACTCGGCAACTTGTATGAAGCAGGATTTCTACTTTCCCCTTAGCGCTTCAGTGATCGTGTACTCTTGAGTGTAGCTCAGGCTGAGAAGGTCGCAGCCATGGGAAAGTTGACAGTTTAGCCTATCTAGTGACAACCCATCATAGGCTAGCTGGGTGATCTTTCAACTTGTACCATGTCGGAGTTTGATTTTCCCCATAGGGTTTCATTGATCGTGTACTCTTGAGTGTAGCTCGGGCTGAGAAGGTCGCAACCATGGGAAAGTTGACAGTTAAGCCTATCTAGTGACAACCCATCATAGGCTAGCTGGGAGATCTTGCAACTTGTATCATGCCGGAGTTTGATTTTCACCATAGGGTTTCATTGATCGCTTACTCGGCAACTTGTATGAAGCAGGATTTCTACTTTCCCCTTAGCGCTTCATTGATCGTGTACTCTTGAGTGTAGCTCAGGCTGAGAAGGTCGCAGCCACGGGAAAGTTGACAGTTTAGCCTATCTAGTGACAACCCATCATAGGCTAGCTGGGTGATCTTTCAACTTGTACCATGTCGGAGTTTGATTTTCCCCATAGGGTTTCATTGATCGTGTACTCTTGAGTGTAGCTCGGGCTGAGAAGGTCGCAACCATGGGAAAGTTGACAGTTAAGCCTATCTAGTGACAACCTCTCATAGGCTAGCTGGGTGATCTTGCAACTTGTATCATGCCGGAGTTTGATTTTCACCATAGGGTTTCATTGATCGCTTACTCGGCGACTTGTATGAAGCAGGATTTCTACTTTCCCCTTAGCGCTTCAGTGATCGTGTACTCTTGAGTGTAGCTCAGGCTGAGAAGGTCGCAGCCATGGGAAAGTTGACAGTTAAGCGTATCTAGTGACAGCCCATCATAGGCTAGCTGGGTGATCTTGCAACTTGTACCATGTCGGAGTTTGATTTTCCCCATAGGGTTTCATTGATCGTGTACTCTTGAGTGTAGCTCGGGCTGAGAAGGTCGCAACCATGGGAAAGTTGACAGTTAAGCCTATCTAGTGACAACCCATCATAGGCTAGCTGGGTGATTTTTAAACTTGTACCATGTCGGAGTTTGATTTTCCCCATAGGGTTTCATTGATCGTGTACTTTGGAGTGTAGCTCGGGCTGAGAAGGTCGCAACCATGGGAAAGTTGACAGTTAAGCCTATCTAGTGACAGCCCATCATAGGCTAGCTGGGTGATCTTGCAACTTGTATCATGCCGGAGTTTGATTTTCACCATAGGGTTTCATTGATCGCTTACTCGGCAACTTGTATGAAGCAGGATTTCTACTTTCCCCTTAGCGCTTCATTGATCGTGTACTCTTGAGTGTAGCTTGGGCTGAGAATGACGCAGCCATGGGAAAGTTGACAGTTAAGCCTATCTAGTGACAGCCCATCATAGGCTAGCTGGGTGATCTTGCAACTTGTACCATGTCGGAGTTTGATTTTCCCCATAGGGTTTCATTGATCGTGTACTCTTGAGTGTAGCTCGGGCTGAGAAGGTCGCAACCATGGGAAAGTTGACAGTTAAGCCTATCTAGTGACAACCCATCATAGGCTAGCTGGGTGATCTTGCAACTTGTATCATGCCGGAGTTTGATTTTCCCCATAGGGTTTCATTGATCGTGTACTCTTGAGTGTAGCTCGGGCTGAGAATGACGCAGCCATGGGAAAGTTGACAGTTAAGCCTATCTAGTGACAGCCCATCATAGGCTAGCTGGGTGATCTTGCAACTTGTACAATGTCGGAGTTTGATTTTCCCCATAGGGTTTCATTGATCGTGTACTCTTGAGTGTAGCTCGGGCTGAGAAGGTCGCAGCCATGGGAAAGTTGACAGTTAAGCCTATCTAGTGACAACCCATCATAGGCTAGCTGGGTGATCTTGCAACTTGTATCATGCCGGAGTTTGATTTTCACCATAGGGTTTCATTGATCGCTTACTCGGCAACTTGTATGAAGCAGGATTTCTACTTTCCCCTTAGCGCTTCATTGATCGTGTACTCTTGAGTGTAGCTCAGGCTGAGAAGGTCGCAGCCATGGGAAAGTTGACAGTTTAGCCTATCTAGTGACAAGCCATGATAGGCTAGCTGGGTGATCTTTCAACTTGTACCATGTCGGAGTTTGATTTTCCCCATAGGGTTTCATTGATCGTGTACTCTTGAGTATAGCTCGGGCTGAGAAGGTCGCAACCATGGGAAAGTTGACAGTTAAGCCTATCTAGTGACAACCCATCATAGGCTAGCTGGGTGATCTTGCAACTTGTATCATGCCGGAGTTTGATTTTCACCATAGGGTTTCATTGATCGCTTACTCGGCAACTTGTATGAAGCAGGATTTCTACTTTCCCCTTAGCGCTTCATTGATCGTGTACTCTTGAGTGTAGCTCAGGCTGTGAAGGTCGCAGCCACGGGAAAGTTGACAGTTTAGCCTATCTAGTGACAACCCATCATAGGCTAGCTGGGTGATCTTTCAACTTGTACCATGTCGGAGTTTGATTTTCCCCATAGGGTTTCATTGATCGTGTACTCTTGAGTGTAGCTCGGGCTGAGAAGGTCGCAACCATGGGAAAGTTGACAGTTAAGCCTATCTAGTGACAACCTCTCATAGGCTAGCTGGGTGATCTTGCAACTTGTATCATGCCGGAGTTTGATTTTCACCATAGGGTTTCATTGATCGCTTACTCGGCAACTTGTATGAAGCAGGATTTCTACTTTCCCCTTAGCGCTTCAGTGATCGTGTACTCTTGAGTGTAGCTCAGGCTGAGAAGGTCGCAGCCATGGGAAAGTTGACAGTTTAGCCTATCTAGTGACAACCCATCATAGGCTAGCTGGGTGATCTTTCAACTTGTACCATGTCGGAGTTTGATTTTCCCCATAGGGTTTCATTGATCGTGTACTCTTGAGTGTAGCTCGGGCTGAGAAGGTCGCAACCATGGGAAAGTTGACAGTTAAGCCTATCTAGTGACAACCCATCATAGGCTAGCTGGGTGATCTTGCAACTTGTATCATGCCGGAGTTTGATTTTCACTATAGGGTTTCATTGATCGCTTACTCGGCAACTTGTATGAAGCAGGATTTCTACTTTCCCCTTAGCGCTTCATTGATCGTGTACTCTTGAGTGTAGCTCAGGCTGAGAAGGTCGCAGCCACGGGAAAGTTGACAGTTTAGCCTATCTAGTGACAACCCATCATAGGCTAGCTGGGTGATCTTTCAACTTGTACCATGTCGGAGTTTGATTTTCCCCATAGGGTTTCATTGATCGTGTACTCTTGAGTGTAGCTCGGGCTGAGAAGGTCGCAACCATGGGAAAGTTGACAGTTAAGCCTATCTAGTGACAACCTCTCATAGGCTAGCTGGGTGATCTTGCAACTTGTATCATGCCGGAGTTTGATTTTCACCATAGGGTTTCATTGATCGCTTACTCGGCAACTTGTATGAAGCAGGATTTCTACTTTCCCCTTAGCGCTTCAGTGATCGTGTACTCTTGAGTGTAGCTCAGGCTGAGAAGGTCGCAGCCATGGGAAAGTTGACAGTTTAGCCTATCTAGTGACATCCCATCATAGGCTAGCTGGGTGATCTTTCAACTTGTAACATGTCGGAGTTTGATTTTCCCCATAGGGTTTCATTGATCGTGTACTCTTGAGTGTAGCTCGGGCTGAGAAGGTCGCAACCATGGGAAAGTTGACAGTTAAGCCTATCTAGTGACAACCCATCATAGGCTAGCTGGGTGATCTTGCAACTTGTATCATGCCGGAGTTTGATTTTCACCATAGGGTTTCATTGATCGCTTACTCGGCAACTTGTATGAAGCAGGATTTCTACTTTCCCCTTAGCGCTTCATTGATCGTGTACTCTTGAGTGTAGCTCGGGCTGAAAAGGTCGCAGCCATGGGAAAGTTGACAGTTAAGCCTATCTAGTGACAACCCATCATAGGCTAGCTGGGTGATCTTGCAACTTGTACAATGTCGGAGTTTGATTTTACCCATAGGGTTTCATTGATCGTGTACTCTTGAGTGTAGCTCAGGCTGAGAAGGTCGCAGCCATGGGAAAGTTGACAGTTTAGCCTATCTAGTGACAACCCATCATAGGCTAGCTGGGTGATCTTTCAACTTGTACCATGTCGGAGTTTGATTTTCCCCATAGGGTTTCTTTGATCGTGTACTCTTGAGTGTAGCTCGGGCTGAGAAGGTCGCAACCATGGGAAAGTTGACAGTTAAGCCTATCTAGTGACAACCCATCATAGGCTAGCTGGGTGATCTTGCAACTTGTATCATGCCGGAGTTTGATTTTCACCATAGGGTTTCATTGATCGCTTACTCGGCAACTTGTATGAAGCAGGATTTCTACTTTCCCCTTAGCGCTTCAGTGATCGTGTACTCTTGAGTGTAGCTCAGGCTGAGAAGGTCGCAGCCATGGGAAAGTTGACAGTTTAGCCTATCTAGTGACAACCCATCATAGGCTAGCTGGGTGATCTTGCAACTTGTATCATGCCGGAGTTTGATTTTCACCATAGGCTTTCATTGATCGCTTACTCGGCAACTTGTATGAAGCAGGATTTCTACTTTCCCCTTAGCGCTTCATTGATCGTGTACTCTTGAGTGTAGCTCGGGCTGAGAAGGTCGCAGCCATGGGAAAGTTGACAGTTAAGCCTATCTAGTGACAACCCATCATAGGCTAGCTGGGTGATCTTGCAACTTGTATCATGCCGGAGTTTGATTTTCACCATAGGGTTTCATTGATCGCTTACTCGGCAACTTGTATGAAGCAGGATTTCTACTTTCCCCTTAGCGCTTCATTGATCGTGTACTCTTGAGTGTAGCTCAGGCTGAGAAGGTCGCAGCCATGGGAAAGTTGACAGTTTAGCCTATCTAGTGACAACCCATCATAGGCTAGCTGGGTGATCTTTCAACTTGTACCATGTCGGAGTTTGATTTTCCCCATAGGGTTTCATTGATCGTGTACTCTTGAGTGTAGCTCGGGCTGAGAAGGTCGCAACCATGGGAAAGTTGACAGTTAAGCCTATCTAGTGACAACCCATCATAGGCTAGCTGGGTGATCTTGCAACTTGTATCATGCCGGAGTTTGATTTTCACCATAGGGTTTCATTGATCGCTTACTCGGCAACTTGTATGAAGCAGGATTTCTACTTTCCCCTTAGCGCTTCATTGATCGTGTACTCTTGAGTGTAGCTCAGGCTGAGAAGGTCGCAGCCACGGGAAAGTTGACAGTTTAGCCTATCTAGTGACAACCCATCATAGGCTAGCTGGGTGATCTTTCAACTTGTACCATGTCGGAGTTTGATTTTCCCCATAGGGTTACATTGATCGTGTACTCTTGAGTGTAGCTCGGGCTGAGAAGGTCGCAACCATGGGAAAGTTGACAGTTAAGCCTATCTAGTGACAACCTCTCATAGGCTAGCTGGGTGATCTTGCAACTTGTATCATGCCGGAGTTTGATTTTCACCATAGGGTTTCATTGATCGCTTACTCGGCAACTTGTATGAAGCAGGATTTCTACTTTCCCCTTAGCGCTTCAGTGATCGTGTACTCTTGAGTGTAGCTCAGGCTGAGAAGGTCGCAGCCATGGGAAAGTTGACAGTTTAGCCTATCTAGTGACATCCCATCATAGGCTAGCTGGGTGATCTTTCAACTTGTACCATGTCGGAGTTTGATTTTCCCCATAGGGTTTCATTGATCGTGTACTCTTGAGTGTAGCTCGGGCTGAGAAGGTCGTAACCATGGGAAAGTTGACAGTTAAGCCTATCTAGTGACAACCCATCATAGGCTAGCTGGGTGATCTTGCAACTTGTATCATGCCGGAGTTTGATTTTCACCATAGGGTTTCATTGATCGCTTACTCGGCAACTTGTATGAAGCAGGATTTCTACTTTCCCCTTAGCGCTTCATTGATCGTGTACTCTTGAGTGTAGCTCGGGCTGAAAAGGTCGCAGCCATGGGAAAGTTGACAGTTAAGCCTATCTAGTGACAACCCATCATAGGCTAGCTGGGTGATCTTGCAACTTGTACAATGTCGGAGTTTGATTTTACCCATAGGGTTTCATTGATCGTGTACTCTTGAGTGTAGCTCAGGCTGAGAAGGTCGCAGCCATGGGAAAGTTGACAGTTTAGCCTATCTAGTGACAACCCATCATAGGCTAGCTGGGTGATCTTTCAACTTGTACCATGTCGGAGTTTGATTTTCCCCATAGGGTTTCTTTGATCGTGTACTCTTGAGTGTAGCTCGGGCTGAGAAGGTCGCAACCATGGGAAAGTTGACAGTTAAGCCTATCTAGTGACAACCCATCACAGGCTAGCTGGGTGATCTTGCAACTTGTATCATGCCGGAGTTTGATTTTCACCATAGGGTTTCATTGATCGCTTACTCGGCAACTTGTATGAAGCAGGATTTCTACTTTCCCCTTAGCACTTCATTGATCGTGTACTCTTGAGTGTAGCTCGGGCTGAGAATGACGCAGCCATGGGAAAGTTGACAGTTAAGCCTATCTAGTGACAGCCCATCATAGGCTAGCTGGGTGATCTTGCAACTTGTACAATGTCGGAGTTTGATTTTCCCCATAGGGTTTCATTGATCGTGTACTCTTGAGTGTAGCTCAGGCTGAGAAGGTCGCAGCCATGGGAAAGTTGACAGTTTAGCCTATCTAGTGACAACCCATCATAGGCTAGCTGGGTGATCTTGCAACTTGTACAATGTCGGAGTTTGATTTTCCCCATAGGGTTTCATTGATCGTGTACTCTTGAGTGTAGCTCAGGCTGAGAAGGTCGCAGCCATGGGAAAGTTGACAGTTTAGCCTATCTAGTGACAACCCATCATAGGCTAGCTGGGTGATCTTTCAACTTGTACCATGTCGGAGTTTGATTTTCCCCATAGGGTTTCATTGATCGTGTACTCTTGACTGTAGCTCGGGCTGAGAAGGTCGCAACCATGGGAAAGTTGACAGTTAAGCCTATCTAGTGACAACCCATCATAGGCTAGCTGGGTGATCTTGCAACTTGTATCATGCCGGAGTTTGATTTTCACCATAGGGTTTCATTGATCGCTTACTCGGCAACTTGTATGAAGCAGGATTTCTACTTTCCCCTTAGCGCTTCATTGATCGTGTACTCTTGAGTGTAGCTCGGGCTGAGAATGACGCAGCCATGGGAAAGTTGACAGTTAAGCCCATCTAGTGACAGCCCATCATAGGCTAGCTGGGTGATCTTGCAACTTGTACCATGTCGGAGTTTGATTTTCCCCACAGGGTTTCATTGATCGTGTACTCTTGAGTGTAGCTCAGGCTGAGAAGGTCGCAGCCATGGGAAAGTTGACAGTTTAGCCTATCTAGTGACAACCCATCATAGGCTAGCTGGGTGATCTTGCAACTTGTACCATGTCGGAGTTTGATTTTCCCCATAGGGTTTCATTGATCGTGTACTCTTGAGTGTAGCTCGGGCTGAGAAGGTCGCAGCCATGGGAAAGTTGACAGTTAAGCCTATCTAGTGACAACCCATCATAGGCTAGCTGGGTGATCTTGCAACTTGTATCATGCCGGAGTTTGATTTTCCCCATAGGGTTTCGTTGATCGTGTACTCTTGACTGTAGCTCGGGCTGAGAAGGTCGCAACCATGGGAAAGTTGACAGTTAAGCCTATCTAGTGACAACCCATCATAGGCTAGCTGGGTGATCTTGCAACTTGTATCATGCCGGAGTTTGATTTTCACCATAGGGTTTCATTGATCGCTTACTCGGCAACTTGTATGAAGCAGGATTTCTACTTTCCCCTTAGCGCTTCAGTGATCGTGTACTCTTGAGTGTAGCTCGGGCTGAGAATGACGCAGCCATGGGAAAGTTGACAGTTAAGCCTATCTAGTGACAGCCCATCATAGGCTAGCTGGGTGATCTTGCAACTTGTACCATGTCGGAGTTTGATTTTCCCCTAGGGTTTCATTGATCGTGTACTCTTGAGTGTAGCTCAGGCTGAGAAGGTCGCAGCCATGGGAAAGTTGACAGTTTAGCCTATCTAGTGACAACCCATCATAGGCTAGCTGGGTGATCTTTCAACTTGTACCATGTCGGAGTTTGATTTTCCCCATAGGGTTTCATTGATCGTGTACACTTGAGTGTAGCTCGGGCTGAGAAGGTCGCAACCATGGGAAAGTTGACAGTTAAGCCTATCTAGTGACAACCCATCATAGGCTAGCTGGGTGATCTTGCAACTTGTATCATGCCGGAGTTTGATTTTCACCATAGGGTTTCATTGATCGCTTACTCGGCAACTTGTATAAAGCAGGATTTCTACTTTCCCCTTAGCGCTTCAGTGATCGTGTACTCTTGAGTGTAGCTCGGGCTGAGAATGACGCAGCCATGGGAAAGTTGACAGTTAAGCCTATCTAGTGACAGCCCATCATAGGCTAGCTGGGTGATCTTGCAACTTGTACCATGTCGGAGTTTGATTTTCCCCATAGGGTTTCATTGATCGTGTACTCTTGAGTGTAGCTCGGGCTGAGAAGGTCGCAGCCATGGGAAAGTTGACAGTTAAGCCTATCTAGTGACAACCCATCATAGGCTAGCTGGGTGATCTTGCAACTTGTATCATGCCGGAGTTTGATTTTCACCATAGGGTTTCATTGATCGCTTACTCGGCAACTTGTATGAAGCAGGATTTCTACTTTCCCCTTAGCGCTTCATTGATCGTGTACTCTTGAGTGTAGCTCGGGCTGAGAAGGTCGCAGCCATGGGAAAGTTGACAGTTAAGCCTATCTAGTGACAACCCATCATAGGCTAGCTGGGTGATCTTGCAACTTGTATCATGCCGGAGTTTGATTTTCACCATAGGGTTTCATTGATCGCTTACTCGGCAACTTGTATGAAGCAGGATTTCTACTTTCCCCTTAGCGCTTCATTGATCGTGTACTCTTGAGTGTAGCTCAGGCTGAGAAGGTCGCAGCCATGGGAAAGTTGACAGTTTAGCCTATCTAGTGACAACCCATCATAGGCTAGCTGGGTGATCTTTCAACTTGTACCATGTCGGAGTTTGATTTTCCCCATAGGGTTTCATTGATCGTGTACTCTTGACTGTAGCTCGGGCTGAGAAGGTCGCAACCATGGGAAAGTTGACAGTTAAGCCTATCTAGTGACAACCCATCATAGGCTAGCTGGGTGATCTTGCAACTTGTATCATGCCGGAGTTTGATTTACAAGTTGCAAGATCACCCAGCTAGCCTATGATGGGTTGTCACTAGATAGGCTTAACTGTATCATGTCGGAGTTTGATTTTCACCATAGGGTTTCATTGATCGCTTACTCGGCAACTTGTATGAAGCAGGATTTCTACTTTCCCCTTAGCGCTTCATTGATCGTGTACTCTTGAGTGTAGCTCGGGCTGAGAAGGTCGCAGCCATGGGAAAGTTGACAGTTAAGCCTATCTAGTGACAACCCATCATAGGCTAGCTGGGTGATCTTGCAACTTGTACAATGTCGGAGTTTGATTTTCCCCATAGGGTTTCATTGATCGTGTACTCTTGAGTGTAGCTCAGGCTGAGAAGGTCGCAGCCATGGGAAAGTTGACAGTTTAGCCTATCTAGTGACAACCCATCATAGGCTAGCTGGGTGATCTTTCAACTTGTACCATGTCGGAGTTTGATTTTCCCCATAGGGTTTCATTGATCGTGTACTCTTGAGTGTAGCTCGGGCTGAGAAGGTCGCAACCATGGGAAAGTTGACAGTTAAGCCTATCTAGTGACAACCCATCATAGGCTAGCTGGGTGATCTTGCAACTTGTATCATGCCGGAGTTTGATTTTCACCATAGGGTTTCATTGATCGCTTACTCGGCAACTTGTATGAAGTAGGATTTCTACTTTCACCTTAGCGCTTCATTGATCGTGTACTCTTGAGTGTAGCTCGGGCTGAGAATGACGCAGCCATGGGAAAGTTGACAGTTAAGCCTATCTAGTGACAGCCCATCATAGGCTAGCTGGGTGATCTTGCAACTTGTACAATGTCGGAGTTTGATTTTCCCCATAGGGTTTCATTGATCGTGTACTCTTGAGTGTAGCTCAGGCTGAGAAGGTCGCAGCCATGGGAAAGTTGACAGTTTAGCCTATCTAGTGACATCCCATCATAGGCTAGCTGGGTGATCTTGCAACTTGTACCATGTCGGAGTTTGATTTTCCCCATAGGGTTTCATTGATCGTGTACTCTTGAGTGTAGCTCGGGCTGAGAAGGTCGCAGCCATGGGAAAGTTGACAGTTAAGCCTATCTAGTGACAACCCATCATAGGCTAGCTGGGTGATCTTGCAACTTGTATCATGCCGGAGTTTGATTTTCACCATAGGGTTTCATTGATCGCTTACTCGGCAACTTGTATGAAGCAGGATTTCTACTTTCCCCTTAGCGCTTCATTGATCGTGTACTCTTGAGTGTAGCTCAGGCTGAGAAGGTCGCAGCCATGGGAAAGTTGACAGTTTAGCCTATCTAGTGACAACCCATCATAGGCTAGCTGGGTGATCTTTCAACTTGTACCATGTCGGAGTTTGATTTTCCCCATAGGGTTTCATTGATCGTGTACTCTTGAGTGTAGCTCGGGCTGAGAAGGTCGCAACCATGGGAAAGTTGACAGTTAAGCCTATCTAGTGACAACCCATCATAGGCTAGCTGGGTGATCTTGCAACTTGTATCATGCCGGAGTTTGATTTTCACCATAGGGTTTCATTGATCGCTTACTCGGCAACTTGTATGAAGCAGGATTTCTACTTTCCCCTTAGCGCTTCAGTGATCGTGTACTCTTGAGTGTAGCTCAGGCTGAGAAGGTCGCAGCCATGGGAAAGTTGACAGTTAAGCCTATCTAGTGACAGCCCATCATAGGCTAGCTGGGTGATCTTGCAACTTGTACCATGTCGGAGTTTGATTTTACCCATAGGGTTTCATTGATCGTGTACTCTTGAGTGTAGCTCGGGCTGAGAAGGTCGCAACCATGGGAAAGTTGACAGTTAAGCCTATCTAGTGACAACCCATCATAGGCTAGCTGGGTGATCTTTCAACTTGTACCATGTCGGAGTTTGATTTTCCCCATAGGGTTTCATTGATCGTGTACTCTTGAGTGTAGCTCGGGCTGAGAAGGTCGCAACCATGGGAAAGTTGACAGTTAAGCCTATCTAGTGACAGCCCATCATAGGCTAGCTGGGTGATCTTGCAACTTGTATCATGCCGGAGTTTGATTTTCACCATAGGGTTTCATTGATCGCTTACTCGGCAACTTGTATGAAGCAGGATTTCTACTTTCCCCTTAGCGCTTCATTGATCGTGTACTCTTGAGTGTAGCTTGGGCTGAGAATGACGCAGCCATGGGAAAGTTGACAGTTAAGCCTATCTAGTGACAGCCCATCATAGGCTAGCTGGGTGATCTTGCAACTTGTACCATGTCGGAGTTTGATTTTCCCCATAGGGTTTCATTGATCGTGTACTCTTGAGTGTAGCTCGGGCTGAGAAGGTCGCAACCATGGGAAAGTTGACAGTTAAGCCTATCTAGTGACAACCCATCATAGGCTAGCTGGGTGATCTTGCAACTTGTATCATGCCGGAGTTTGATTTTCACCATAGGGTTTCATTGATCGCTTACTCGGCAACTTGTATGAAGCAGGATTTCTACTTTCCCCTTAGCGCTTCATTGATCGTGTACTCTTGAGTGCAGCTCGGGCTGAGAATGACGCAGCCATGGGAAAGTTGACAGTTAAGCCTATCTAGTGACAGCCCATCATAGGCTAGCTGGGTGATCTTGCAACTTGTACCATGTCGAAGTTTGATTTTCCCCATAGGGTTTCATTGATCGTGTACTCTTGAGTGTAGCTCGGGCTGAGAATGACGCAGCCATGGGAAAGTTGACAGTTAAGCCTATCTAGTGACAGCCCATCATAGGCTAGCTGGGTGATCTTGCAACTTGTACAATGTCGGAGTTTGATTTTCCCCATAGGGTTTCATTGATCGTGTACTCTTGAGTGTAGCTCGGGCTGAGAATGACGCAGCCATGGGAAAGTTGACAGTTAAGCCTATCTAGTGACAGCCCATCATAGGCTAGCTGGGTGATCTTTCAACTTGTACCATGTCGGAGTTTGATTTTCCCCATAGGGTTTCATTGATCGTGTACTCTTGAGTGTAGCTCAGGCTGAGAAGGTCGCAACCATGGGAAAGTTGACAGTTAAGCCTATCTAGTGACAACCCATCATAGGCTAGCTGGGTGATCTTGCAACTTGTATCATGCCGGAGTTTGATTTTCACCATATGGTTTCATTGATCGCTTACTCGGCAACTTGTATGAAGCAGGATTTCTACTTTCCCCTTAGCGCTTCATTGATCGTGTACTCTTGAGTGTAGCTTGGGCTGAGAATGACGCAGCCATGGGAAAGTTGACAGTTTAGCCTATCTAGTGACAACCCATCATAGGCTAGCTGGGTGATCTTTCAACTTGTACCATGTCGGAGTTTGATTTTCCCCATAGGGTTTCATTGATCGTGTACTCTTGAGTGTAGCTCGGGCTGAGAAGGTCGCAACCATGGGAAAGTTGACAGTTAAGCCTATCTAGTGACAACCCATCATAGGCTAGCTGGGTGATCTTGCAACTTGTATCATGCCGGAGTTTGATTTTCACCATAGGGTTTCATTGATCGCTTACTCGGCAACTTGTATGAAGCAGGATTTCTACTTTCCCCTTAGCGCTTCATTGATCGTGTACTCTTGAGTGTAGCTCGGGCTGAGAAGGTCGCAGCCATGGGAAAGTTGACAGTTAAGCCTATCTAGTGACAACCCATCATAGGCTAGCTGGGTGATCTTGCAACTTGTACAATGTCGGAGTTTGATTTTCCCCATAGGGTTTCATTGATCGTGTACTCTTGAGTGTAGCTCAGGCTGAGAAGGTCGCAGCCATGGGAAAGTTGACAGTTTAGCCTATCTAGTGACAACCCATCATAGGCTAGCTGGGTGATCTTTCAACTTGTACCATGTCGGAGTTTGATTTTCCCGATAGGGTTTCATTGATCGTGTACTCTTGACTGTAGCTCGGGCTGAGAAGGTCGCAACCATGGGAAAGTTGACAGTTAAGCCTATCTAGTGACAACCCATCATAGGCTAGCTGGGTGATCTTAAAACTTGTTTCATGCCGGAGTTTGATTTTCACCATAGGGTTTCATTGATCGCTTACTCGGCAACTTGTATGAAGCAGGATTTCTACTTTCCCCTTAGCGCTTCAGTGATCGTGTACTCTTGAGTGTAGCTCGGGCTGAGAATGACGCAGCCATGGGAAAGTTGACAGTTAAGCCTATCTAGTGACAGCCCATCATAGGCTAGCTGGGTGATCTTGCAACTTGTACCATGTCGGAGTTTGATTTTCCCCATAGGGTTTCATTGATCGTGTACTCTTGAGTGTAGCTCAGGCTGAGAAGGTCGCAGCCATGGGAAAGTTGACAGTTTAGCCTATCTAGTGACAACCCATCATAGGCTAGCTGGGTGATCTTTCAACTTGTACCATGTCGGAGTTTGATTTTCCCCATAGGGTTTCATTGATCGTGTACTCTTGACTGTAGCTCGGGCTGAGAAGGTCGCAACCATGGGAAAGTTGACAGTTAAGCCTATCTAGTGACAACCCATCATAGGCTAGCTGGGTGATCTTGCAACTTGTATCATGCCGGAGTTTGATTTTCACCATAGGGTTTCATTGATCGCTTACTCGGCAACTTGTATGAAGCAGGATTTCTACTTTCCCCTTAGCGCTTCAGTGATCGTGTACTCTTGAGTGTAGCTCAGGCTGAGAAGGTCGCAGCCATGGGAAAGTTGACAGTTAAGCCTATCTAGTGACAGCCCATCATAGGCTAGCTGGGTGATCTTGCAACTTGTACCATGTCGGAGTTTGATTTTACCCATAGGGTTTCATTGATCGTGTACTCTTGAGTGTAGCTCGAGCTGAGAAGGTCGCAACCATGGGAAAGTTGACAGTTAAGCCTATCTAGTGACAACCCATCATAGGCTAGCTGGGTGATCTTTCAACTTGTACCATGTAGGAGTTTGATTTTCCCCATAGGGTTTCATTGATCGTGTACTCTTGAGTGTAGCTCGGGCTGAGAAGGTCGCAACCATGGGAAAGTTGACAGTTAAGCCTATCTAGTGACAGCCCATCATAGGCTAGCTGGGTGATCTTGCAACTTGTATCATGCCGGAGTTTGATTTTCACCATAGGGTTTCATTGATCGCTTACTCGGCAACTTGTATGAAGCAGGATTTCTACTTTCCCCTTAGCGCTTCATTGATCGTGTACTCTTGAGTGTAGCTTGGGCTGAGAATGACGCAGCCATGGGAAAGTTGACAGTTAAGCCTATCTAGTGACAGCCCATCATAGGCTAGCTGGGTGATCTTGCAACTTGTACCATGTCGGAGTTTGATTTTCCCCATAGGGTTTCATTGATCGTGTACTCTTGAGTGTAGCTCGGGCTGAGAAGGTCGCAACCATGGGAAAGTTGACAGTTAAGCCTATCTAGTGACAACCCATCATAGGCTAGCTGGGTGATCTTGCAACTTGTATCATGCCGGAGTTTGATTTTCACCATAGGGTTTCATTGATCGCTTACTCGGCAACTTGTATGAAGCAGGATTTCTACTTTCCCCTTAGCGCTTCATTGATCGTGTACTCTTGAGTGCAGCTCGGGCTGAGAATGACGCAGCCATGGGAAAGTTGACAGTTAAGCCTATCTAGTGACAGCCCATCATAGGCTAGCTGGGTGATCTTGCAACTTGTACCATGTCGAAGTTTGATTTTCCCCATAGGGTTTCATTGATCGTGTACTCTTGAGTGTAGCTCGGGCTGAGAATGACGCAGCCATGGGAAAGTTGACAGTTAAGCCTATCTAGTGACAGCCCATCATAGGCTAGCTGGGTGATCTTGCAACTTGTACAATGTCGGAGTTTGATTTTCCCCATAGGGTTTCATTGATCGTGTACTCTTGAGTGTAGCTCGGGCTGAGAATGACGCAGCCATGGGAAAGTTGACAGTTAAGCCTATCTAGTGACAGCCCATCATAGGCTAGCTGGGTGATCTTTCAACTTGTACCATGTCGGAGTTTGATTTTCCCCATAGGGTTTCATTGATCGTGTACTCTTGAGTGTAGCTCAGGCTGAGAAGGTCGCAACCATGGGAAAGTTGACAGTTAAGCCTATCTAGTGACAACCCATCATAGGCTAGCTGGGTGATCTTGCAACTTGTATCATGCCGGAGTTTGATTTTCACCATATGGTTTCATTGATCGCTTACTCGGCAACTTGTATGAAGCAGGATTTCTACTTTCCCCTTAGCGCTTCATTGATCGTGTACTCTTGAGTGTAGCTTGGGCTGAGAATGACGCAGCCATGGGAAAGTTGACAGTTTAGCCTATCTAGTGACAACCCATCATAGGCTAGCTGGGTGATCTTTCAACTTGTACCATGTCGGAGTTTGATTTTCCCCATAGGGTTTCATTGATCGTGTACTCTTGAGTGTAGCTCGGGCTGAGAAGGTCGCAACCATGGGAAAGTTGACAGTTAAGCCTATCTAGTGACAACCCATCATAGGCTAGCTGGGTGATCTTGCAACTTGTATCATGCCGGAGTTTGATTTTCACCATAGGGTTTCATTGATCGCTTACTCGGCAACTTGTATGAAGCAGGATTTCTACTTTCCCCTTAGCGCTTCATTGATCGTGTACTCTTGAGTGTAGCTCGGGCTGAGAAGGTCGCAGCCATGGGAAAGTTGACAGTTAAGCCTATCTAGTGACAACCCATCATAGGCTAGCTGGGTGATATTGCAACTTGTACCATGTCGGAGTTTGATTTTCCCCATAGGGTTTCATTGATCGTGTACTCTTGACTGTAGCTCGGGCTGAGAAGGTCGCAACCATGGGAAAGTTGACAGTTAAGCCTATCTAGTGACAACCCATCATAGGCTAGCTGGGTGATCTTAAAACTTGTATCATGCCGGAGTTTGATTTTCACCATAGGGTTTCATTGATCGCTTACTCGGCAACTTGTATGAAGCAGGATTTCTACTTTCCCCTTAGCGCTTCAGTGATCGTGTACTCTTGAGTGTAGCTCGGGCTGAGAATGACGCAGCCATGGGAAAGTTGACAGTTAAGCCTATCTAGTGACAGCCCATCATAGGCTAGCTGGGTGATCTTGCAACTTGTACCATGTCGGAGTTTGATTTTCCCCATAGGGTTTCATTGATCGTGTACTCTTGAGTGTAGCTCGGGCTGAGAAGGTCGCAGCCATGGGAAAATTGACAGTTAAGCCTATCTAGTGACAACCCATCATAGGCTAGCTGGGTGATCTTGCAACTTGTATCATGCCGGAGTTTGATTTTCACCATAGGGTTTCATTGATCGCTTACTCGGCAACTTGTATGAAGCAGGATTTCTACTTTCCCCATAGGGTTTCATTGATCGTGTACTCTTGAGTGTATCTCAGGCTGAGAAGGTCGCAGCCATGGGAATGTTGACAGTTTAGCCTATCTAGTGACAACCCATCATAGGCTAGCTGGGTGATCTTTCAACTTGTACCATGTCGGAGTTTGATTTTCCCCATAGGGTTTCATTGATCGTGTACTCTTGACTGTAGCTCGGGCTGAGAAGGTCGCAACCATGGGAAAGTTGACAGTTAAGCCTATCTAGTGACAACCCATCATAGGCTAGCTGGGTGATCTTGCAACTTGTATCATGCCGGAGTTTGATTTTCACCATAGGGTTTCATTGATCGCTTACTCGGCAACTTGTATGAAGCAGGATTTTTACTTTCCCCTTAGCGCTTCAGTGATCGTGTACTCTTGAGTGTAGCTCGGGCTGAGAATGACGCAGCCATGGGAAAGTTGACAGTTAAGCCTATCTAGTGACAGCCCATCATAGGCTAGCTGGGTGATCTTGCAACTTGTACCATGTCGGAGTTTGATTTTCCCCATAGGGTTTCATTGATCGTGTACTCTTGAGTGTAGCTCAGGCTGAGAAGGTCGCAGCCATGGGAAAGTTGACAGTTTAGCCTATCTAGTGACAACCCATCATAGGCTAGCTGGGTGATCTTGCAACTTGTACCATGTCGGAGTTTGATTTTCCCCATAGGGTTTCATTGATCGTGTACTCTTGACTGTAGCTCGGGCTGAGAAGGTCGCAACCATGGGAAAGTTGACAGTTAATCCTATCTAGTGACAACCCATTATAGGCTAGCTGGGTGATCTTGCAACTTGTATCATGCCGGAGTTTGATTTTCACCATAGGGTTTCATTGATCGCTTACTCGGCAACTTGTATGAAGCAGGATTTCTACTTTTCCCTTAGCGCTTCAGTGATCGTGTACTCTTGAGTGTAGCTCGGGCTGAGAATGACGCAGCCATGGGAAAGTTGACAGTTAAGCCTATCTAGTGACAGCCCATCATAGGCTAGCTGGGTGATCTTGCAACTTGTACCATGTCGGAGTTTGATTTTCCCCATAGGGTTTCATTGATCGTGTACTCTTGAGTGTAGCTCAGGCTGAGAAGGTCGCAGCCATGGGAAAGTTGACAGTTTAGCCTATCTAGTGACAACCCATCATAGGCTAGCTGGGTGATCTTGCAACTTGTATCATGCCGGAGTTTGATTTTCACCCTAGGGTTTCATTGATCGCTTACTCGGCAACTTGTATGAAGCAGGATTTCTACTTTCCCCTTAGCGCTTCATTGATCGTGTACTCTTGAGTGTAGCTCGGGCTGAGAAGGTCGCAGCCATGGGAAAGTTGACAGTTAAGCCTATCTAGTGACAACCCATCATAGGCTAGCTGGGTGATCTTGCAACTTGTATCATGCCGGAGTTTGATTTTCACCATAGGGTTTCATTGATCGCTTACTCGCCAACTTGTATGAAGCAGGATTTCTACTTTCCCCTTAGCGCTTCATTGATCGTGTACTCTTGAGTGTAGCTCAGGCTGAGAAGGTCGCAGCCATGGGAAAGTTGACAGTTTAGCCTATCTAGTGACAACCCATCATAGGCTAGCTGGGTGATCTTTCAACTTGTACCATGTCGGAGTTTGATTTTCCCCATAGGGTTTCATTGATCGTGTACTCTTGACTGTAGCTCGGGCTGAGAAGGTCGCAACCATGGGAAAGTTGACAGTTAAGCCTATCTAGTGACAACCCATCATAGGCTACCTGGGTGATCTTGCAACTTGTATCATGCCGGAGTTTGATTTACAAGTTGCAAGATCACCCAGCTAGCCTATGATGGGTTGTCACTAGATAGGCTTAACTGTATCATGTCGGAGTTTGATTTTCACCATAGGGTTTCATTGATCGCTTACTCGGCAACTTGTATGAAGCAGGATTTCTACTTTCCCCTTAGCGCTTCATTGATCGTGTACTCTTGAGTGTAGCTCGGGCTGAGAAGGTCGCAGCCATGGGAAAGTTGACAGTTAAGCCTATCTAGTGACAACCCATCATAGGCTAGCTGGGTGATCTTGCAACTTGTACAATGTCGGAGTTTGATTTTCCCCATAGGGTTTCATTGATCGTGTACTCTTGAGTGTAGCTCAGGCTGAGAAGGTCGCAGCCATGGGAAAGTTGACAGTTTAGCCTATCTAGTGACAACCCATCATAGGCTAGCTGGGTGATCTTTCAACTTGTACCATGTCGGAGTTTGATTTTCCCCATAGGGTTTCATTGATCGTGTACTCTTGAGTGTAGCTCGGGCTGAGAAGGTCGCAACCATGGGAAAGTTGACAGTTAAGCCTATCTAGTGACAACCCATCATAGGCTAGCTGGGTGATCTTGCAACTTGTATCATGCCGGAGTTTGATTTTCACCATAGGGTTTCATTGATCGCTTACTCGGCAACTTGTATGAAGCAGGATTTCTACTTTCACCTTAGCGCTTCATTGATCGTGTACTCTTGAGTGTAGCTCGGGCTGAGAATGACGCAGCCATGGGAAAGTTGACAGTTAAGCCTATCTAGTGAAAGCCCATCATAGGCTAGCTGGGTGATCTTGCAACTTGTACAATGTCGGAGTTTGATTTTCCCCATAGGGTTTCATTGATCGTGTACTCTTGAGTGTAGCTCAGGCTGAGAAGGTCGCAGCCATGGGAAAGTTGACAGTTTAGCCTATCTAGTGACATCCCATCATAGGCTAGCTGGGTGATCTTGCAACTTGTACCATGTCGGAGTTTGATTTTCCCCATAGGGTTTCATTGATCGTGTACTCTTGAGTGTAGCTCGGGCTGAGAAGGTCGCAGCCATGGGAAAGTTGACAGTTAAGCCTATCTAGTGACAACCCATCATAGGCTAGCTGGGTGATCTTGCAACTTGTATCATGCTGGAGTTTTATTTTCACCATAGGGTTTCATTGATCGCTTACTCGGCAACTTGTATGAAGCAGGATTTCTACTTTCCCCTTAGCGCTTCATTGATCGTGTACTCTTGAGTGTAGCACAGGCTGAGAAGGTCGCAGCCATGGGAAAGTTGACAGTTTAGCCTATCTAGTGACAACCCATCATAGGCTAGCTGGGTGATCTTTCAACTTGTACCATGTCGGAGTTTGATTTTCCCCATAGGGTTTCATTGATCGTGTACTCTTGAGTGTAGCTCGGGCTGAGAAGGTCGCAACCATGGGAAAGTTGACAGTTAAGCCTATCTAGTGACAACCCATCATAGGCTAGCTGGGTGATCTTGCAACTTGTATCATGCCGGAGTTTGATTTTCACCATAGGGTTTCATTGATCGCTTACTCGGCAACTTGTATGAAGCAGGATTTCTACTTTCCCCTTAGCGCTTCAGTGATCGTGTACTCTTGAGTGTAGCTCAGGCTGAGAAGGTCGCAGCCATGGGAAAGTTGACAGTTAAGCCTATCTAGTGACAGCCCATCATAGGCTAGCTGGGTGATCTTGCAACTTGTACCATGTCGGAGTTTGATTTTCCCCATAGGGTTTCATTGATCGTGTACTCTTGAGTGTAGCTCGGGCTGAGAAGGTCGCAACCATGGGAAAGTTGACAGTTAAGCCTATCTAGTGACAACCCATCATAGGCTAGATGGGTGATCTTTCAACTTGTACCATGTCGGAGTTTGATTTTCCCCATAGGGTTTCATTGATCGTGTACTCTTGAGTGTAGCTCGGGCTGAGAAGGTCGCAACCATGGGAAAGTTGACAGTTAAGCCTATCTAGTGACAGCCCATCATAGGCTAGCTGGGTGATCTTGCAACTTGTATCATGCCGGAGTTTGATTTTCACCATAGGGTTTCATTGATCGCTTACTCGGCAACTTGTATGAAGCAGGATTTCTACTTTCCCCTTAGCGCTTCATTGATCGTGTACTCTTGAGTGTAGCTTGGGCTGAGAATGACGCAGCCGTGGGAAAGTTGACAGTTAAGCCTATCTAGTGACAGCCCATCATAGGCTAGCTGGGTGATCTTGCAACTTGTACCATGTCGGAGTTTGATTTTCCCCATAGGGTTTCATTGATCGTGTACTCTTGAGTGTAGCTCGGGCTGAGAAGGTCGCAACCATGGGAAAGTTGACAGTTAAGCCTATCTAGTGACAACCCATCATAGGCTAGCTGGGTGATCTTGCAACTTGTATCATGCCGGAGTTTGATTTTCACCATAGGGTTTCATTGATCGCTTACTCGGCAACTTGTATGAAGCAGGATTTCTACTTTCCCCTTAGCGCTTCATTGATCGTGTACTCTTGAGTGCAGCTCGGGCTGAGAATGACGCAGCCATGGGAAAGTTGACAGTTAAGCCTATCTAGTGACAGCCCATCATAGGCTAGCTGGGTGATCTTGCAACTTGTACCATGTCGAAGTTTGATTTTCCCCATAGGGTTTCATTGATCGTGTACTCTTGAGTGTAGCTCGGGCTGAGAATGACGCAGCCATGGGAAAGTTGACAGTTAAGCCTATCTAGTGACAGCCCATCATAGGCTAGCTGGGTGATCTTGCAACTTGTACAATGTCGGAGTTTGATTTTCCCCATAGGGTTTCATTGATCGTGTACTCTTGAGTGTAGCTCGGGCTGAGAATGACGCAGCCATGGGAAAGTTGACAGTTAAGCCTATCTAGTGACAGCCCATCATAGGCTAGCTGGGTGATCTTTCAACTTGTACCATGTCGGAGTTTGATTTTCCCCATAGGGTTTCATTGATCGTGTACTCTTGAGTGTAGCTCAGGCTGAGAAGGTCGCAACCATGGGAAAGTTGACAGTTAAGCCTATCTAGTGACAACCCATCATAGGCTAGCTGGGTGATCTTGCAACTTGTATCATGCCGGAGTTTGATTTTCACCATAGGGTTTCATTGATCGCTTACTCGGCAACTTGTATGAAGCAGGATTTCTACTTTCCCCTTAGCGCTTCATTGATCGTGTACTCTTGAGTGTAGCTTGGGCTGAGAATGACGCAGCCATGGGAAAGTTGACAGTTTAGCCTATCTAGTGACAACCCATCATAGGCTAGCTGGGTGATCTTTCAACTTGTACCATGTCGGAGTTTGATTTTCCCCATAGGGTTTCATTGATCGTGTACTCTTGAGTGTAGCTCGGGCTGAGAAGGTCGCAACCATGGGAAAGTTGACAGTTAAGCCTATCTAGTGACAACCCATCATAGGCTAGCTGGGTGATCTTGCAACTTGTATCATGCCGGAGTTTGATTTTCACCCTAGGGTTTCATTGATCGGCAACTTGTATGAAGCAGGATTTCTACTTTCCCCTTAGCGCTTCATTGATCGTGTACTCTTGAGTGTAGCTCGGGCTGAGAATGACGCAGCCATGGGAAAGTTGACAGTTAAGCCTATCTAGTGACAGCCCATCATAGGCTAGCTGGGTGATCTTGCCACTTGTACCATGTCGGAGTTTGATTTTCCCCATAGGGTTTCATTGATCGTGTACTCTTGAGTGTAGCTCAGGCTGAGAAGGTCGCAGCCATGGGAAAGTTGACAGTTTAGCCTATCTAGTGACAACCCATCATAGGCTAGCTGGGTGATCTTGCAACTTGTACCATGTCGGAGTTTGATTTTCCCCATAGGGTTTCATTGATCGTGTACTCTTGAGTGTAGCTCGGGCTGAGAAGGTCGCAGCCATGGGAAAGTTGACAGTTAAGCCTATCCAGTGACAACCCATCATAGGCTAGCTGGGTGATCTTGCAACTTGTATCATGCCGGAGTTTGATTTTCACCATAGGGTTTCATTGATCGCTTACTCGGCAACTTGTATGAAGCAGGATTTCTACTTTCCCCTTAGCGCTTCATTGATCGTGTACTCTTTAGTGTAGCTCGGGCTGAGAAGGTCGCAGCCATGGGAAAGTTGACAGTTAAGCCTATCTAGTGACAACCCATCATAGGCTAGCTGGGTGATCTTGCAACTTGTACAATGTCGGAGTTTGATTTTCCCCATAGGGTTTCATTGATCGTGTACTCTTGAGTGTAGCTCAGGCTGAGAAGGTCGCAGCCATGGGAAAGTTGACAGTTTAGCCTATCTAGTGACAACCCATCATAGGCTAGCTGGGTGATCTTTCAACTTGTACCATGTCGGAGTTTGATTTTCCCCATAGGGTTTCATTGATCGTGTACTCTTGACTGTAGCTCGGGCTGAGAAGGTCGCAACCATTGGAAAGTTGACAGTTAAGCCTATCTAGTGACAACCCATCATAGGCTAGCTGGGTGTTCTTAAAACTTGTATCATGCCGGAGTTTGATTTTCACCATAGGGTTTCATTGATCGCTTACTCGGCAACTTGTATGAAGCAGGATTTCTACTTTCCCCTTAGCGCTTCAGTGATCGTGTACTCTTGAGTGTAGCTCGGGCTGAGAATGACGCAGCCATGGGAAAGTTGACAGTTAAGCCTATCTAGTGACAGCCCATCATAGGCTAGCTGGGTGATCTTGCAACTTGTACCATGTCGGAGTTTGATTTTCCCCATAGGGTTTCATTGATCGTGTACTCTTGAGTGTAGCTCAGGCTGAGAAGGTCGCAGCCATGGGAAAGTTGACAGTTTAGCCTATCTAGTGACAACCCATCATAGGCTAGCTGGGTGATCTTTCAACTTGTACCATGTCGGAGTTTGATTTTCCCCATAGGGTTTCATTGATCGTGTACTCTTGACTGTAGCTCGGGCTGAGAAGGTCGCAACCATGGGAAAGTTGACAGTTAAGCCTATCTAGTGACAACCCATCATAGGCTAGCTGGGTGATCTTAAAACTTGTATCATGCCGGAGTTTGATTTTCACCATAGGGTTTCATTGATCGCTTACTCGGCAACTTGTATGAAGCAGGATTTCTACTTTCCCCTTAGCGCTTCAGTGATCGTGTACTCTTGAGTGTAGCTCGGGCTGAGAATGACGCAGCCATGGGAAAGTTGACAGTTAAGCCTATCTAGTGACAGCCCATCATAGGCTAGCTGGGTGATCTTGCAACTTGTACCATGTCGGAGTTTGATTTTCCCCATAGGGTTTCATTGATCGTGTACTCTTGAGTGTAGCTCGGGCTGAGAAGGTCGCAGCCATGGGAAAATTGACAGTTAAGCCTATCTAGTGACAACCCATCATAGGCTAGCTGGGTGATCTTGCAACTTGTATCATGCCGGAGTTTGATTTTCACCATAGGGTTTCATTGATCGCTTACTCGGCAACTTGTATGAAGCAGGATTTCTACTTTCCCCATAGGGTTTCATTGATCGTGTACTCTTGAGTGTAGCTCAGGCTGAGAAGGTCGCAGCCATGGGAATGTTGACAGTTTAGCCTATCTAGTGACAACCCATCATAGGCTAGCTGGGTGATCTTTCAACTTGTACCATGTCGGAGTTTGATTTTCCCCATAGGGTTTCATTGATCGTGTACTCTTGACTGTAGCTCGGGCTGAGAAGGTCGCAACCATGGGAAAGTTGACAGTTAAGCCTATCTAGTGACAACCCATCATAGGCTAGCTGGGTGATCTTGCAACTTGTATCATGCCGGAGTTTGATTTTCACCATAGGGTTTCATTGATCGCTTACTCGGCAACTTGTATGAAGCAGGATTTTTACTTTCCCCTTAGCGCTTCAGTGATCGTGTACTCTTGAGTGTAGCTCGGGCTGAGAATGACGCAGCCATGGGAAAGTTGACAGTTAAGCCTATCTAGTGACAGCCCATCATAGGCTAGCTGGGTGATCTTGCAACTTGTACCATGTCGGAGTTTGATTTTCCCCATAGGGTTTCATTGATCGTGTACTCTTGAGTGTAGCTCAGGCTGAGAAGGTCGCAGCCATGGGAAAGTTGACAGTTTAGCCTACCTAGTGACAACCCATCATAGGCTAGCTGGGTGATCTTGCAACTTGTACCATGTCGGAGTTTGATTTTCCCCATAGGGTTTCATTGATCGTGTACTCTTGACTGTAGCTCGGGCTGAGAAGGTCGCAACCATGGGAAAGTTGACAGTTAATCCTATCTAGTGACAACCCATCATAGGCTAGCTGGGTGATCTTGCAACTTGTATCATGCCGGAGTTTGATTTTCACCATAGGGTTTCATTGATCGCTTACTCGGCAACTTGTATGAAGCAGGATTTCTACTTTCCCCTTAGCGCTTCAGTGATCGTGTACTCTTGAGTGTAGCTCGGGCTGAGAATGACGCAGCCATGGGAAAGTTGACAGTTAAGCCTATCTAGTGACAGCCCATCATAGGCTAGCTGGGTGATCTTGCAACTTGTACCATGTCGGAGTTTGATTTTCCCCATAGGGTTTCATTGATCGTGTACTCTTGAGTGTAGCTCAGGCTGAGAAGGTCGCAGCCATGGGAAAGTTGACAGTTTAGCCTATCTAGTGACAACCCATCATAGGCTAGCTGGGTGATCTTGCAACTTGTATCATGCCGGAGTTTGATTTTCACCATAGGGTTTCATTGATCGCTTACTCGGCAACTTGTATGAAGCAGGATTTCTACTTTCCCCTTAGCGCTTCATTGATCGTGTACTCTTGAGTGTAGCTCGGGCTGAGAAGGTCGCAGCCATGGGAAAGTTGACAGTTAAGCCTATCTAGTGACAACCCATCATAGGCTAGCTGGGTGATCTTGCAACTTGTATCATGCCGGAGTTTGATTTTCACCATAGGGTTTCATTGATCGCTTACTCGCCAACTTGTATGAAGCAGGATTTCTACTTTCCCCTTAGCGCTTCATTGATCGTGTACTCTTGAGTGTAGCTCAGGCTGAGAAGGTCGCAGCCATGGGAAAGTTGACAGTTTAGCCTATCTAGTGACAACCCATCATAGGCTAGCTGGGTGATCTTTCAACTTGTACCATGTCGGAGTTTGATTTTCCCCATAGGGTTTCATTGATCGTGTACTCTTGACTGTAGCTCGGGCTGAGAAGGTCGCAACCATGGGAAAGTTGACAGTTAAGCCTATCTAGTGACAACCCATCATAGGCTACCTGGGTGATCTTGCAACTTGTATCATGCCGGAGTTTGATTTACAAGTTGCAAGATCACCCAGCTAGCCTATGATGGGTTGTCACTAGATAGGCTTAACTGTATCATGTCGGAGTTTGATTTTCACCATAGGGTTTCATTGATCGCTTACTCGGCAACTTGTATGAAGCAGGATTTCTACTTTCCCCTTAGCGCTTCATTGATCGTGTACTCTTGAGTGTAGCTCGGGCTGAGAAGGTCGCAGCCATGGGAAAGTTGACAGTTAAGCCTATCTAGTGACAGCCCATCATAGGCTAGCTGGGTGATCTTGCAACTTGTACCATGTCGAAGTTTGATTTTCCCCATAGGGTTTCATTGATCGTGTACTCTTGAGTGTAGCTCGGGCTGAGAATGACGCAGCCATGGGAAAGTTGACAGTTAAGCCTATCTAGTGACAGCCCATCATAGGCTAGCTGGGTGATCTTGCAACTTGTACAATGTCGGAGTTTGATTTTCCCCATAGGGTTTCATTGATCGTGTACTCTTGAGTGTAGCTCGGGCTGAGAATGACGCAGCCATGGGAAAGTTGACAGTTAAGCCTATCTAGTGACAGCCCATCATAGGCTAGCTGGGTGATCTTTCAACTTGTACCATGTCGGAGTTTGATTTTCCCCATAGGGTTTCATTGATCGTGTACTCTTGAGTGTAGCTCAGGCTGAGAAGGTCGCAACCATGGGAAAGTTGACAGTTAAGCCTATCTAGTGACAACCCATCATAGGCTAGCTGGGTGATCTTGCAACTTGTATCATGCCGGAGTTTGATTTTCACCATATGGTTTCATTGATCGCTTACTCGGCAACTTGTATGAAGCAGGATTTCTACTTTCCCCTTAGCGCTTCATTGATCGTGTACTCTTGAGTGTAGCTTGGGCTGAGAATGACGCAGCCATGGGAAAGTTGACAGTTTAGCCTATCTAGTGACAACCCATCATAGGCTAGCTGGGTGATCTTTCAACTTGTACCATGTCGGAGTTTGATTTTCCCCATAGGGTTTCATTGATCGTGTACTCTTGAGTGTAGCTCGGGCTGAGAAGGTCGCAACCATGGGAAAGTTGACAGTTAAGCCTATCTAGTGACAACCCATCATAGGCTAGCTGGGTGATCTTGCAACTTGTATCATGCCGGAGTTTGATTTTCACCATAGGGTTTCATTGATCGCTTACTCGGCAACTTGTATGAAGCAGGATTTCTACTTTCCCCTTAGCGCTTCATTGATCGTGTACTCTTGAGTGTAGCTCGGGCTGAGAAGGTCGCAGCCATGGGAAAGTTGACAGTTAAGCCTATCTAGTGACAACCCATCATAGGCTAGCTGGGTGATCTTGCAACTTGTACAATGTCGGAGTTTGATTTTCCCCATAGGGTTTCATTGATCGTGTACTCTTGAGTGTAGCTCAGGCTGAGAAGGTCGCAGCCATGGGAAAGTTGACAGTTTAGCCTATCTAGTGACAACCCATCATAGGCTAGCTGGGTGATCTTTCAACTTGTACCATGTCGGAGTTTGATTTTCCCGATAGGGTTTCATTGATCGTGTACTCTTGACTGTAGCTCGGGCTGAGAAGGTCGCAACCATGGGAAAGTTGACAGTTAAGCCTATCTAGTGACAACCCATCATAGGCTAGCTGGGTGATCTTAAAACTTGTTTCATGCCGGAGTTTGATTTTCACCATAGGGTTTCATTGATCGCTTACTCGGCAACTTGTATGAAGCAGGATTTCTACTTTCCCCTTAGCGCTTCAGTGATCGTGTACTCTTGAGTGTAGCTCGGGCTGAGAATGACGCAGCCATGGGAAAGTTGACAGTTAAGCCTATCTAGTGACAGCCCATCATAGGCTAGCTGGGTGATATTGCAACTTGTACCATGTCGGAGTTTGATTTTCCCCATAGGGTTTCATTGATCGTGTACTCTTGAGTGTAGCTCAGGCTGAGAAGGTCGCAGCCATGGGAAAGTTGACAGTTTAGCCTATCTAGTGACAACCCATCATAGGCTAGCTGGGTGATCTTTCAACTTGTACCATGTCGGAGTTTGATTTTCCCCATAGGGTTTCATTGATCGTGTACTCTTGACTGTAGCTCGGGCTGAGAAGGTCGCAACCATGGGAAAGTTGACAGTTAAGCCTATCTAGTGACAACCCATCATAGGCTAGCTGGGTGATCTTAAAACTTGTATCATGCGGAGTTTGATTTTCACCATAGGGTTTCATTGATCGCTTACTCGGCAACTTGTATGAAGCAGGATTTCTACTTTCCCCTTAGCGCTTCAGTGATCGTGTACTCTTGAGTGTAGCTCGGGCTGAGAATGACGCAGCCATGGGAAAGTTGACAGTTAAGCCTATCTAGTGACAGCCCATCATAGGCTAGCTGGGTGATCTTGCAACTTGTACCATGTCGGAGTTTGATTTTCCCCATAGGGTTTCATTGATCGTGTACTCTTGAGTGTAGCTCGGGCTGAGAAGGTCGCAGCCATGGGAAAATTGACAGTTAAGCCTATCTAGTGACAACCCATCATAGGCTAGCTGGGTGATCTTGCAACTTGTATCATGCCGGAGTTTGATTTTCACCATAGGGTTTCATTGATCGCTTACTCGGCAACTTGTATGAAGCAGGATTTCTACTTTCCCCATAGGGTTTCATTGATCGTGTACTCTTGAGTGTATCTCAGGCTGAGAAGGTCGCAGCCATGGGAATGTTGACAGTTTAGCCTATCTAGTGACAACCCATCATAGGCTAGCTGGGTGATCTTTCAACTTGTACCATGTCGGAGTTTGATTTTCCCCATAGGGTTTCATTGATCGTGTACTCTTGACTGTAGCTCGGGCTGAGAAGGTCGCAACCATGGGAAAGTTGACAGTTAAGCCTATCTAGTGACAACCCATCATAGGCTAGCTGGGTGATCTTGCAACTTGTATCATGCCGGAGTTTGATTTTCACCATAGGGTTTCATTGATCGCTTACTCGGCAACTTGTATGAAGCAGGATTTTTACTTTCCCCTTAGCGCTTCAGTGATCGTGTACTCTTGAGTGTAGCTCGGGCTGAGAATGACGCAGCCATGGGAAAGTTGACAGTTAAGCCTATCTAGTGACAGCCCATCATAGGCTAGCTGGGTGATCTTGCAACTTGTACCATGTCGGAGTTTGATTTTCCCCATAGGGTTTCATTGATCGTGTACTCTTGAGTGTAGCTCAGGCTGAGAAGGTCGCAGCCATGGGAAAGTTGACAGTTTAGCCTATCTAGTGACAACCCATCATAGGCTAGCTGGGTGATCTTGCAACTTGTACCATGTCGGAGTTTGATTTTCCCCATAGGGTTTCATTGATCGTGTACTCTTGACTGTAGCTCGGGCTGAGAAGGTCGCAACCATGGGAAAGTTGACAGTTAATCCTATCTAGTGACAACCCATTATAGGCTAGCTGGGTGATCTTGCAACTTGTATCATGCCGGAGTTTGATTTTCACCATAGGGTTTCATTGATCGCTTACTCGGCAACTTGTATGAAGCAGGATTTCTACTTTTCCCTTAGCGCTTCAGTGATCGTGTACTCTTGAGTGTAGCTCGGGCTGAGAATGACGCAGCCATGGGAAAGTTGACAGTTAAGCCTATCTAGTGACAGCCCATCATAGGCTAGCTGGGTGATCTTGCAACTTGTACCATGTCGGAGTTTGATTTTCCCCATAGGGTTTCATTGATCGTGTACTCTTGAGTGTAGCTCAGGCTGAGAAGGTCGCAGCCATGGGAAAGTTGACAGTTTAGCCTATCTAGTGACAACCCATCATAGGCTAGCTGGGTGATCTTGCAACTTGTATCATGCCGGAGTTTGATTTTCACCCTAGGGTTTCATTGATCGCTTACTCGGCAACTTGTATGAAGCAGGATTTCTACTTTCCCCTTAGCGCTTCATTGATCGTGTACTCTTGAGTGTAGCTCGGGCTGAGAAGGTCGCAGCCATGGGAAAGTTGACAGTTAAGCCTATCTAGTGACAACCCATCATAGGCTAGCTGGGTGATCTTGCAACTTGTATCATGCCGGAGTTTGATTTTCACCATAGGGTTTCATTGATCGCTTACTCGCCAACTTGTATGAAGCAGGATTTCTACTTTCCCCTTAGCGCTTCATTGATCGTGTACTCTTGAGTGTAGCTCAGGCTGAGAAGGTCGCAGCCATGGGAAAGTTGACAGTTTAGCCTATCTAGTGACAACCCATCATAGGCTAGCTGGGTGATCTTTCAACTTGTACCATGTCGGAGTTTGATTTTCCCCATAGGGTTTCATTGATCGTGTACTCTTGACTGTAGCTCGGGCTGAGAAGGTCGCAACCATGGGAAAGTTGACAGTTAAGCCTATCTAGTGACAACCCATCATAGGCTACCTGGGTGATCTTGCAACTTGTATCATGCCGGAGTTTGATTTACAAGTTGCAAGATCACCCAGCTAGCCTATGATGGGTTGTCACTAGATAGGCTTAACTGTATCATGTCGGAGTTTGATTTTCACCATAGGGTTTCATTGATCGCTTACTCGGCAACTTGTATGAAGCAGGATTTCTACTTTCCCCTTAGCGCTTCATTGATCGTGTACTCTTGAGTGTAGCTCGGGCTGAGAAGGTCGCAGCCATGGGAAAGTTGACAGTTAAGCCTATCTAGTGACAACCCATCATAGGCTAGCTGGGTGATCTTGCAACTTGTACAATGTCGGAGTTTGATTTTCCCCATAGGGTTTCATTGATCGTGTACTCTTGAGTGTAGCTCAGGCTGAGAAGGTCGCAGCCATGGGAAAGTTGACAGTTTAGCCTATCTAGTGACAACCCATCATAGGCTAGCTGGGTGATCTTTCAACTTGTACCATGTCGGAGTTTGATTTTCCCCATAGGGTTTCATTGATCGTGTACTCTTGAGTGTAGCTCGGGCTGAGAAGGTCGCAACCATGGGAAAGTTGACAGTTAAGCCTATCTAGTGACAACCCATCATAGGCTAGCTGGGTGATCTTGCAACTTGTATCATGCCGGAGTTTGATTTTCACCATAGGGATTCATTGATCGCTTACTCGGCAA